>NC_087580.1:43228038-43535716 GCF_036250125.1 Pseudopipra pipra
AATCTCAGATAAAGTAAAATCCCTCACAAGTTTAATTAATGGATAGCGGTTCCCCACATCCTTATTTCTAAATTGGAGAGAGAAGGATTTGATGGGTGGACTGTTCAGTGGATCAGGAATTGGCTGGATGGTATCATTGGTAGTGGTCAATGGTTTAATGTCCCAATGGACATTGGTGACAAGTGATGTCCCTCAGGGGCCTGTATTGGGATCAGTACTGTTTAATGTCTCCATTGACAAAGGGATTGAGTGCATGCTCAGCAAGTTTACAGATGACACCAAGCTGAGTGGTGCAGTAGATACACCTGAAGGATAGTGCCATCCAGAGGGACCTGGACAAGCTCGAGAAGTAGGCTCATGGGTGTTGAGAGAATCTTAGATGATGCAGGACATATACTGCTTCAGGCCTGCTTGCACAATCTGGCCTGCGTGCCGGACGTCAGGGACCTGTGTTCTCCAGCAGCAGATGTGTGTCCTTGAGCAGCAGATATCAGAAAGCTGCATAGAGGAAAACAAGGAAGGAGGATGTTATCCAGGGTGTGAGAAACCAGAAGATGGGGGGGACTGGAAATGTACCTTGGCTAGTAGAGCCAATAAAGTTATAGATAATGTGTGAAAATGAATGCAATCAATAGAAAGTTAGAATAGAGCGTGTGAACCCTGTAGGACCCTTGATAATGTGTGTATTTTTGGAATAAAGTTAGAGCATTGACTGTACCTCCATGAGGATGCGTCTTTGACTCTGGAGCTCCTTTTTTGCATCTTCTCATTTTACATGGGAACCTCATGAGGTTTAACAAGACCAAGAGTAAGGTCCTGCACATGGGTCAAGGCAACCCTCAGTATCAGTCCAGGCTAGGGGATGAACAGATCGAGAGCAGCCCTGCCAAGAAGAACTTGGGAGTGCTAGTGGATGAGAGGCTGGACATGACCCAGCAGTGACTGTTTGCAGCCCAGAAAAAAGCCCTGGACTGCATCAAAAGCAGCATGGCCAGCAAGTTGAGATGATTCTGTTCCCCCGGTTCCACTCTCATGAGACTCCACCTGGAGAACTGCATCCAGCTCTGGGGTTCCCAGCACAGAAAGGACATCAACCTGTTGGAGCTAGTCCAGAGGAGGCCACCAAGATGATTAGAGGGATGGAGCACCTCTGCTATGGGGAAAGGCTGAGAGAGTTGGAATTGTTCAGCCTGGTGAAGAGAAGGCTCCGGGGAGATCTCAATGCAGCCTTTCAGTACTTGAAGGGGGCCTACAAGAAAGATCAGGACAAACTTTTTATCAGGGCCTGTAGTGATAGGACAAGGGGTGATGGTTTTAAATTAAAAGAGGGTAGATTCAGACTAGATATAAGGAAGAAGTTTTTTACAATGAGGGTCGTGAGGCACTGTAACAGGTTGCCCAGAGAGGTGGTAGATGCCCCATCCCTGGAAACATTCAAGGTCAGGTTGGACCTGATCTAGTTGAAGATGTCCCTTCATTGAAGGGGGGTTGAATTAGATGACCTTTAAAGGCCCAGCTTCAACCTCCAACAGAATTATTCATTATAATTACAAATAAATTATAAACAACTCTTGGAGAAAATACAGACGTAAACAGATAATGAGAAAACAGATATTTATATTGTGGTTATTGTCTTTTAAAGTATTTTAATTGTAGATGAACAACAAATAACATCTTGTTCTGTCTGCAGTGTTTAACACACAATCTCTTTAGTAAAGATGCCATTCCACACACAGCAAGACTGAAGCAAATGCCATTACTTCTGCTTTGCAGTGATGTAACTTAGAGCTGAATGCCAATCCATGCTTTTCCTTTTCATCACTCCCTCCAGATTTCTCTTATATATTCCTTCATGCAACAAGAGCAACAAGAAAAAGAAAACTGCAAACCTTTCTGTGACAAGACTCTGCCACATTCGGTCACACATTAGCACTCCCCTGAGCAATGCTGCAGAACTTCTGCCACCCTCCTGGCTATTGTGGCAACTTACCTGGGAACTGAGGGGCAAAAGTAATTTGCATGCACTTTTAAAAAATGCACATAGATTTGAATCAGAGAAAAAAAAGAAAAAAGGAGAGAGTTCTTATTATGGAGCACTACAGATGTATTCAGAGCTATAAAATCTCAGAGAAAGAAGGATAGAATGGTAAAAAGAAATCTGACACCACTTGTCTAAAATCAACATGCATGCAGGGACTAGATATGGTTAGAAGTGGCTACATATGCTGCAAGCTTGTGCACACTAGCTAACTATATAAAATTAGCAATGGAAAAGAAAAACTCTCTGCTTATCTCCTCTCCAGGAGAAAATATTTTATGCTCAACCTGAAGGACTCAGAGCCTCTGAGAAGCAGAGGCAATGAGAAAGGTCTATGATCCATCTTCAACTCTTTTTTTTTCCAAATTTCACAGATACTGAACTCACAGAATTCCTTCCATTTGCATGATGATCTTTTTGCTGACAACAAAAGGTTTCCCCTCCATATTCCTTCATTAAAGTAGTTAATTATTTTTTTTTACCTCACCAACTCCCACCAAACAGTCCTGTGGAGCTATGCTATCCTTGTCTGCCACAAGTCACTCTTTTCCTGACATGGGAGGAGAGCAGTCATTTGGACGTACATGCTCTGAGGGCAGGCTGCCAGGCTCTGACCCGCAGCCTGCAGTGGGCAGCCAGAGAAACACACCAGGGCACCATGCTGCTCACCTGGAGCAGCTTTCTGTCCTGCTCTGAAACCTCTCTGATCAAGAACAGTTACTTCAGGTAGAACCCAGATGTACACATAAGTCTACTAAAGGCAAGAGAACCTGCATAGGTTCATTATCGTGACTCTTTACTTGGTACTCTAGAGATCAATACTAAACTAATTTTAAACATCTGTTGGCCTGAGTTAACAAAACTAGTGTATGCCCAAGGAGATTCTTGCAGAGGTTATGTTCCTTCTGTTGTCACATAAAACATGAGTCCTTTTTCAATGTATAAGCCTACAAAATCATACTACTGAAATTTTATGCCAAGCCTAACAAGCCTTGTTCTATAGGATGGTTAAAAGTCTTTGATGTGGTTTGACCCAAATCCAATTTTTCAAACCCCCACAAATTTGCTCAAAGGTTGAGAGAAGTTTTACACAGGCAAACAAACTCAGCATGGGGAAATTATATCAAAATTTATTGCTAACAGAATAAAAACTATAAAGTAATATGTACAACAATCCTAACTAATTCTCCTATGATGATAAAACTATGTATTTACAAAAATCACCCCCTTCCCCCCCAATAATGTCCAGGAGGAGAAGGTTCTCCTTCACTCTCAGGGTCACAGCTCCAATTGGCAGTAGCTGGAAAATCATCTCTCTCTCTCTTCTATAGGGTGCAGGGTCTTAGTACCTGTCATGGTTTGAGATAGTTGTGATCGTGTGTATAATGTGTTATAATATTTATTTGTACAGTCATTGTAATATATTCCCTTTCCCCCATTTGGAGTCTGGTGTGTTTTGTCTGGAAAAACCCATCTCACATTAGGTTGAGATGTGGGAGGGAGCTTAGACTAGGGAATTTAGATTTTTGAGGCTATCTCAAACCATGACATATATGGTAGCAGAGGATGGTTGCGAACCATCGAGGGAAAGAGATAAGAGCCATGATGCTTGTGGTAACAGAAAGAGTTTTCCAGACAAAACACAGACTGTACCATTGTAGAGAAAGTAAGGCTATAGTAATGTAAGTTAAGTACTAAGAGTAGAGCTAAGTTTGTGATAATGCTATATTGATGTGTAGTAGAGAGATTTTGGTTGTATTTTAGTTTATTGAAGATTGAATGTTGATTAGAATTTTTTTTCAGTTGTTGTGATATGTTGACATTTCGCAGGAGCGAGGGGTGGAGTGTTGTAGTGGTTTGAATCTTGTTTTCCCCCAGAGGCTAAGAAAAATGGTAAAACCCCAAGGGGTGGAAACCCGTGGAAGTTTTGAAGTTTTGTCCAATGGGTGCTCCTGCAAAATGTAAACATTCCACAAGTTGACTGGAAGAGATGAGTTGTAGTTAGTTTGGTTGCAGGAGAGGTGGCTATGTTGTAGAGCCACGAGGAAAGGGGCTCGGAGCCCCTTGGGCCCTCTGGGGCCCCTCCAGCCCCTGGCTGGGGGGGGACTGCAGAGACTTGGAACAGTGTTAGACTGGGCTAAGTGTCTGTAGTTAAGCCGGGAGATGTTTTCTCCACCGTAGGCAGCGGAGACAGAGCAGAAAGCAGAGACGCAGCATCCAGAGACTCTGGCTAAGAGCCAAGACAGATAAGAACTGAACCAAACAGCAAAAGGCATGCACCGCAGAGAGGACTCCTGGAAGGAGAGTCGGGAAAAAAAGAGAGCCAGCAGCTGAGAGACAGAGTTTTTGGGGGTAAGAACTTAACTAGACCCCCCAAACTCCTTTGAGACCTCCGTGAGAGGAGGGACATGGACTCCTATTAAGGAGAAGAGTTTTGGACATGCAACACCGGAGAGAGAGAGGAGCTAAGAAGCTCAAAAGCGTCCCGGAGCTGGACCGGGATGGCCAGAAGGAATGTGGGGGGAGTTGACCTTGGCCCCCCCCCGCTGCTGCTGACAAGCCTGGCAGCCTGAGACGGAGTACAGGAGCTCTGGTAGAACTCTTGAGGCAAAGGTTTACAACTGAATGCTGCCCAAGATGTTCTGACTCAGGGGTGAACCCCTGAGGAAGGGACTTTCACGAAGATGCCCCTGCATTTCGTCATATACCTGTGGTGACGCGAGTCTTGTCCCTGCTGGCAGTCCACAGGTGAGGCCTTCGCTTGGACCGAAGGAGAGTTGAGGGGTTTGGAGACCCCCTTGTGTATATTGAAAAGGGATCCAGCTACAACAATCCAGTTGCAACTGCTGCATGCATGAGATGAGGAGAACCTGCTGCCTTAGAAGATACTGCTTCTCAGAGACTGGAAGGGATCTGTCCTTTTTTCCCTCCTGGACTTTTATTTGGAGGGGAGAAGAGATCTGATCCATTGTAAATACCATATGTCATGGTAGAGATAGTTGTGATCGTGTGTATAATGTGTTATAATATTTATTTGTACAGTCATTGTAATATATTCCCTTTCCCCCATTTGGAGTCTGGTGTGTTTTGTCTGGAAAAACCCATCTCACATTAGGTTGAGATGTGGGAGGGGGCTTAGACTAGGGAATTTAGATTTTTGAGGCTATCTCAAACCATGACAGTACCCCGCCTCTAACCCCTCGGCTCCCACCAGGGGTTCACCATGGGCTTTGAGGGAAACGCTCATAATCCCCATGTCGTCACCATGGAGTACAGGGAGTTAAAGTCTTTTCCCTGTTCTGTAGAGGTTTCCTTCCATGAGGAGTTTGCTTTTGGGGGATCCCTCTTCAAGTAGAATCCACCCCTCCTCCCCGGGTCAAGGGTTCTGGGTTTTTTGGCTCAGTCCCTACCCCAGAACGTTTGAAGCTTGGTTTCTCTCTTTCTGCTCTGGCTCAGCTCCCGGATGCAGACTTCTCTCTCTCTGCTCCATTCAGCTCCCAGCTGGATGCTCCCGCATTCCTTGGTCTGGCTCCATGCCATGCTCTGCTGCTCGCCAGGCAGTTTTTTTCTCTTGCTCTCTGGAACTCTTCTGATCGCTGCTTCACGATTGCCACTGCCCCCACTGAGAGTGGGGGAGAAATGACAGAGAAACTGCCGCAGCCCAGGGGGCCCCTCCCGAATTTGGGGTTCCCCCTTGGCCACCCCTGGAGTCTCTAATTCTTTCTGCTCAACAAAGTCTCAGTGAGGGGCTCAGCTTGGTTGCTGTGCCGTGGCTGGCCCCCGAGCCAGGACCAGGGGGGTAAAAACTCCCAGCCCCGTGGGCTGTACGGCCCTCTCTCTCTCTCTACCTCATGGCTCCCAATTTCCAACTATGCCAACACACTTCTTTTCCAGTGTGTAAGAATATGTCATTTTGTAGAGGCGTCATCAAGCTTCCCATTGGCTCAGCACTGGAAATCCACCTCTGGAGCTACCCATCTTTCATCTCCGGGGGGGGCTCTCAAACCACGACAGTCTTTATAGAAAAATTATTTTCTAACATTATTCCTTCTTAAAAAAAAGTAATTAATAAGCTCAGTTTTCAGCTGTAATTCCATTAGAGCTACAACCATGTATGAAAAATTTAATGTAATATTCATAGAACCTTATTAAGCCAGTAGACAATTTTAATTTATATAATTCCCGATCTATAAGGGAAGTCTGTTGATAGTGTTCATAACTGCTGTACTAAGACATTAACACAATATATGCTTTCCAGAAGTTTTTAATACTTGGAGGTTATATTTTGTTGTCTGAAGTACTGCAAAACACTTTTGGGTTTTTTTTTATGTTTCCACTGTTTTGTACACAAGGTGTTTGTATTACAAGGTGAGACCTTCCCATCAAAGATGAATTTTTCAACATTAAAGAAAAAGAATGAGCAAAACCACAAAAAATCCCACAAAAATTAAATATTATATAATTTACAGAAAAGCTAATGACCTGGCTATTTTTTCTACTTGAGAGCAAATGCTGTCTGTCACTCTGGAGTGCATCAAGCAAAGTATCACCAGACGGCAGAGGGAGGTGATTGTTCCGCTCTACTCTGCACTGGGGTGGCCTCACCTTGAATATTTGGGCAGTTTTGGTCACTGCAATATAAGAAAGATATTAAGCTATTAGAGAGCGTCCAAAGGAGGGCAACGAAGATGATAAAAGGCCTTGAGGGGAAGCCGTATGAAGAGCAGCTGAGGTCACTTGGTCTGTCCAGCCTGGGAAAGAGGAGACTGAGGGAAGACCTCATCACAGTTACAACTTCCTCATGAGGGGAAAAGGAGGGGTAGACACTGATCTCTTCTCTGTGGTGACCAGTGAAAGAACCCGAGGGAATGGCCTGAAGTTGTGTCAGGGGAGGTTGTGGCAGGATGATTCTACCCCATAAGGCCTAGAATCTGGTCAGAGAAATGCAAACAATGCAAGCTATCTGTGGTGAGTTACTGTGGGCACCAGGGTGCTGTTTTGGTGTTGAATTATGCTAAAACCAGCCTGGTTCACCAAACTTCAAACACACATCCCACTTTTTGAAGTAGGATTTGACAGATAAGCTGATAGCTAGCCTATAAATGTGTGACTAGCAGTCAATCACTTTATACTAAAAAAGTCCAGTCCCCTCTCATGCAGTCAGCTTCTTTTAACATAACCCTTCTTGGGGTGTATGTATGGAGATTCCTCCCTTGGATGGGGATGCCTCCCAAGGATACTCCTAGAGGCTGAGAAAAAGAGATCTCCCCACGAGCATTGATATGGGTGGGTGTGGCAGGATAGACTCACCCTGATAAGACCTAAAATCGAATCAAACTATCATGCAAGCTCTCATGCAAGATCAACTGCTGGAGCCAGGATATTGTCTTGGTGTTAATTATGCTAAAACCATCCTGGTTCATCAAACTTTGAATACACACCCTGCTTTTTGAAGTCTGATTTGACAGATAAGCTGATAGCGGGCCTGTAAATGCGTGACTAGCAGTCAATCACTTTATACTAAAAAAGTCCAGTCCCCTCTCATGCAGTCAAGTTCTTCTGACATAACCCTTCTTGGGGTGTATGTGTGGAGATTCCTCCCTTGGCTGGGGACGCCCTCCAAGGACACTCCTGTAGGTTGAGAGAAGATCTCCCCACGAGCGTTGGTCTGGGTGAGTTACATCAGATCTCTACTTAACAATTATTTCTTTTTGTTAAATTTAATATAGCTGCTTCAATAATTGCTTTGTTACAGTGCACTATACTACTTTATGCTATATTATACTCTACTAGTAGATTTTTAGTGTTTATATTGTGTAGTAAATAATTCTCTCAGACAACTGCAAGAGAAGTGTAGGGAACAGAACAAAGGTCTCTATGTAACCTTTGTTGATATCACCAAGGCTTTTGATATTGTGAGCAGAAAAGGTCTATGGCAGATTTTGAAACGTTTAGGTTGTCCCCCCAAGTTCCTTAAAATGATCATCTCATTCCATTAGGATCAGCGCGGCCAAGTCAGATATGGCAATGCACTTTCTGAGCCCTTTCTAATAAAGAATGGTGTGAAACAAGGCTGCGTTCTTGCATCAACCCTATTCACAATCTTCTTCAGCATGATGTTCCAAAGGGCCACAGCAGACCTCGATGATCAGGACAGTATCTACATTCGATATTGTACTGATGGAAGCCTATTCAACCTAAGGCGACTGAAGGCCCATACTAAGACCCTAAACCATCTTGTCTGGGAGCTGCTTTATGCTGGTGACGCCACCCTTGTCGCCCACACAGAAGCAGCTCTGCAGCACTTAACATCCTGCTTTGCAGACACTGCTGAGCTCTTTGGGCTGGAAGTCAGCTCAAAGAAGACTGAAGTTCTCTATCAACCTGCACCTCAGGAAGTCTTCCATCATCCCCATATCGCCATTAGCGAATCAGAACTCAAATCAGTCCAGCAGTTTAATTACCTAGGTAGCCTCATCTCCTCGGATGGTAAGATTGACAGAGAGATAGACAACAGGTTAGCAAAGACATATAGAGCTTTTGGAAAACTCCATAAAAGAGTGTGGCGAAATAAACACTTGAAGAAAAGTACCAAGATCAGTGTTTACAGAGCCATTGTGCTGTCTACTCTCTTATATGGATCCGAATCATGGGTCATCTACAGCCACCACTTGCGACTCTTAGAACGCTTCCATCAATGCTGTCTCCGTACAATCCTAAACATCCACTGGTCAGATTATGTGACTAATATGTCCGTTCTAGAACAAGCAGCAATCACAAGTATTGAGGCCATGTTGCTGAGAACACAGCTGTGCTGGGCAGGACACGTCTCAAGGATGAAGGACCACCGCGTCCCTAAGATCATGCTTTATGGTGAACTTGCCATCGGTTGCCACATGAGAGGAGCCCCAAAGAGAAGATACAAGGACTCCCTGAAACAACATCTCAGCCTTGGCCATATGGATCAACATAACTGGTCTACTCTGGCCTCCAATCGGAAGGTCTGGAGACACACTAACGCTGCTGATGCTTTTGAGAAAGCACGCAGGAGAAAAGACAATGCAGAAAGAATCATGTCTTGCAGAATATACCACCTAAGGAGTCCTTCTGCTGTGCCTTTTGCAACTGGACTTGTCTATCTTGTATTGGCCTTTTTAGCCACCAGCGTGCTTCTAACAAATGTGGGTAGAGCCCTCTCCAAATCTTCATTCACGAAGCCTAGCCATGATGATGAAATAATTCTGATTAAGATCTTTCGTCTGTTCACCTGTTTGCAAATTTGTCATAATAAATTCATTTATATAAATGTATCTGTTTTGCCATCATTAAAACCTGCAGGACAAAGTGGTTTAATCATACCTCTATCATTCCTTTAAATTTAAACTGTTAACACAGTCCAAGGCTAAGATAGGATTCAGTCACACCTAAACCCTCCTCTGAGAAGGAGTTTAGAAAGCAAGGGAGTCCTTTCTGTACCTCAAGACTCACCAGTAAGGCTTTGCTTTTTAATAACTTTGTCTAAGCCTTCCACTCCCACCCATGACAGTGAGTTACATCAAATGTCTACTTAATAATTATTTCTCTTTGCTAGCTTTAATATAGTGCACTATCATATCTTATACTATACTACTAGTAGTTTTAGCATTTATATTGTGTAGTAAAAAATTCTGATTAAGATCTTTTGTCTGATCATTTGTAATAATAAATGATTCATTTTATATATTTTATATATATATATATTTTATATTTATATATTTTTAATATTCTCATTAAAACCCGTGGGACAAAACTGGTTCGATCACACCTCTATAATTCCTTAAATTTAAACTGTTGAAAAAATCTGAGGCTAAGATTGGATCCAGCTTTACCTAGGCTACTCTCTGAGAAGGAGTTTAGAAAGCAAGGGAACTCTTTCTGCACCTCGTGACTCAACAGCAGGACTTCTTTAATAAATTTTGTCAAAGCCTTTCACTCCCACCCGCGACAGAGGTTTAGGTTGGATATTAGAAAGAAGTTCTTCACCCAGAGGGTGGTTGCGAGCTGGAACAGGCTCCCCAGGAAAGTGGTGACAGCACCAAGCCTGACAGAGTTCAAGAAGTGTTTGGACAATACTCTCAGGCACATGGTGTGACTCTTGGGGATGGTCCTGTGCAGGGCTAAGTGTTGTACTAGATGATCCTTGTGGGTCCCTTCCAACTCGGCATAATCTGTGATTCTGTGAAATACCTTATTGCATAGAAACAAGACAGTTGAATGATGCAAAGTTATCCTGCCTACTAGCTTGGCTCTTAAAATATGAAAAATTCTTATCCATAAACATAAAATGAAACATTTATTTAAAGCAACAAGATTTCAAGATGGTAACCTGTAATATATGAGATAAAATGCAAAATGTTACACAGTTTTAAAGGAACTTATTTTTTCATTATATACTTATTTTTACAAATGGTATATCACCATTTTTTGTGCTCTCTTTTGGCAAACGGTATATTTTATTACACAGGAGAAATGCTGTTGCTCCTTTTATTTTTTGTCAATGCCTCGAGGTTGGTTGCTAGTTTCTTTGAGCTTCCTCTTTGCCCTCAATTCTTTGCTCTAGACAGACTCAGCACCACAGAAGCCTCCCTCAGATCTTCATCAAAGGGATTCAGCTGAATCCTAGTTGCATGGACACACCATAGTCTTCTACAACAGCCAGGAGAAACATGGGAATTAATTCATCAATTTACATGAGAATTTCTGATACTACAATATTAAGCAGTATGTATAACTCCTTGAATAAAACCTGTTGCTTTTTCAAAGTCCTAAACAATGCACAGTAATACTGAGATCACTATGTGGTGTGGGAGTTTGGCACTTCTGAAAACTAGGCAATTCATTTCAGTGCCTAAAAGTACATTTTTCTCACAGAAAGGTAGACAGTCACAATTTGAAGGTATTAGTATCAGTACAGTATGCAGCTCAAAGAGGATAGCCCCTCACCAGACTAGAAAGAGATTACCACAAGTCCATAATATGCCTGAGCATGTAATTTTTACAAGATGCACTGATGGGGATTGGGTTAATATCAGACTGTTGATTTTCTAACAGCAAGGCAAGAAGGATCTGTCAAAAAACAAGATCATCAGAAAAAGGCAAGCTCAATGAGACTGTGAGTAGAATGGCATTGATTTTGCTTTTTACAAACCCTCAACATTGTTTATTTTTTAAAAGTACCCAAGGCTATATTCAACATTACTTCATCTACAGAATCTTTAATGAAGGAATTAAAATCACAATGCTTTCCATGTTATATCTAAACTGGATTCCTGTCTCATATCATAGATTTCCCTTCCAGGAAATGGTGCTGTTCTGGCAAAAATGTTAAGCCCCATTTGATAGGAAAGCTGAAGGATGATGTACAATCTTCCAGGTATTCAGAAGTAGCAATAAACAGAGGGCTAAGTACAAGCTGTGTATCTAGTTTTCATTCCTTACTGTAGTAGAGGTAGAGGTAGATTTTAGGAATGTATTTACATATTTTATAACCTGAACACAAAGTTAAGCACAGCCATCAACAACAGATGATGACCTGTACCTGTGCCAGCCCTTCCTAAGCCCTGTATAAAAACAGTTCTGGGTAAACTAAAGATATTCAGAGTGATATCTGAGTTTTGAGATGCAATAAGAACTAATAGTTTTTGCAGCAGAATGTATCTTAGAAACTACATATAGCTGAGTCAAGTGATTTAAGGGGACTAACCAAGCAAAGTAAAGAAATCATGAAGAAGGGAACTGAGGCAGCAGCCAAGCAACACCCAGTTACTCTATAACCAGGCGTATTGTCTTAAAGAAGTTCGTAAGGCAGTCACTTAGAACTATGGGGGCTCCAGACACAGATGGCCATTAGAGACCCTCAGTGAAGCCCCTCAGAGACATAAGAATATGTATATATGCTAATAAGTGTTGGGAAATGTCATGAATATGTAACATGAATGCAGAGAACAAAAATGAATAATCATGTAATGCAGACATTTCAGCTGTAGTGAAGATACCTCTCTGTGTGCACTTTGGGAACTGATTCCCAGGGCACCTGGTGTGCTGTGATCATGCACCGCGTCGTAATAAAGAATGCCTGGCTTCTAAAACTCACAAATTGAGTCTTAGAGGTTTCTTTAAGAGCCGATTTTAGGCAACAAGAGCAATGGACTCTGTAAAAATTGTTTTCTCCTCTTTTTAAGTCACACTTTCATGGACATTTTCATCTTATGTAAGCCAGCACTGTTTCTAAAAGGAGCAGTCCAACCTTCTCTTCCCAAATCTTGCATAGCCAGTAAATACCTTGTTGTGCAATGAACCAGACAGAGAAACTAGGTTAAAACTAATCTATCAAAAAAAGGCTGGTCTTAAACGAGATCATTTTGGAAAGAAAAAAAAAATGTTCAGGAAAGTGTTCCATTTTGATATTTTCAAATGGACATAGTTTGATGTTTCAGTTTTAAAAATGTTTTCCAATTATCTCTCTCTTTTTTGCTTCTGTATTAATAAATTGAACATAAATTTTCCAATAAAAACACACATTGATTAGCCTGAAACAATTTTCTTCACCATTTTTTTTAATTGAAGAATCTCAGTGTTATCAGAGTGATATCAGAATTTCAAAATTATTTACCAAATAGAATCTCTGATGTAGGCAGAGTTTTATTAAATTCATGTTAGTAGCAATAGGACATAACACTAAAGGGGAAAAAACCATTATCTGCATGTATTATCAAGTGGTATCATCATGATGCGCTAGGACTTCAGACAGTGGTTTTCATCTCTAGCTGTAGAAAGCCACAAGCAATTTAGTTAGTTATTCTTTCAGTGACACAGTTTCCCAGATGTGAAATATTTCAATGCTACAGTGAGATGGGAATTAATTCATCAATTTACATGAGAATTTCTGATACTACAATATTAAGCAGTATGTATAACTCCTCGAATAAAACCAAATAGCCAAATATTCAAAATCAAAAAAGCATAAGTTAAAAATTCGTCATTATTTTAAGCAAAATAAACAATTGAGACTAAAATTCAACTTTCCTTATTTTGGGGCTCTCAAACCATGACACCTTATATCTGCAAAACTGCCATTATAATAATCATTGTGATCATGTAGGGAAATGTGAGAGACTGAAATGTTAATGGTTAATGACTCAAACAACTGGCCATTTGCAAAAGCAGCAGGTGCTTTGCTGATGATGTGCAAGGGAACAGCCCGGGTGCAGAGGGGGTGAACACCCACTACCAGAGGCTACAAGATGAGTTTTGAGCCAGATTAAAGGAGAAGGCCGATAAGAAGCAGATTCTGCGAGGTGGGATAGTGCTTTTTATCAGGGCAATTTCCTCCCTTACACAACTGGCTCAGGTGTGAAAACTCCCCTCCAGGTGAGGTATTGGGACATTCACACACAGCCCTGAAGGTATTCATGCCTTCTGATGGGGCAGAGCAAGCTCAGTTATGCTGACATGAGAGGTAGCTGTCACGTCTTAGGTGTCATAAACCATCAAAGACCCCCTAAGTGCCCCCAGACTCATTTCTGAGGCCTTCCACCAGAGGACTGCACTTGATCCACAGTGTTACATCAGACAGTGTAAAACTCCCCTCCCCCCCCCCCCCCCCCCCCCCCCCGGGAGGTACCTGGGTGTTCCCACTTGCACCTGAGCATATATTAACCCATTGAACTTTGTGTTTTGCAGGTTTCCCCCCAGCCCTGATGGATCAAGACTACTACCATCACTTCAACCAACAGACATCTAAATTGCAACTATCAAGTCTCATTACTGGATCCTCAGGTGGTGATATCTTTCTATTATCCTTTTTTTCTTTCTTTTCCTTATACATTTTCTTAAGTGTTACTTTTATGCTTTTATATTGCTATCTTTCTACTGTTAATAACCAAAATGGCTCCATACCTCCTTTCCATTGCAACCAAATTGTTCTAAAATAAACCTACCATAAATATATTTATAAACACAGGTCATTTAGTGTCATTTATTTCTAATCCACCCTAAGGGATCTATTAATAATAATAACCTCAGTTACCCTGCCTTCAGGGGTGAGTCATTAGAGGAAAGCAGAACACGAGGGAGTTTTGCTGACAAAATTAATCTGTGTGTTTAGTTCTTACAGGTCTTATCTAGTTTCTTTACAATATATCACAGTATTAGATCTGTTCTCATGCACAACCTTATTGTCACTGCCTCTCATTGCCAATGAGAGTTAAGTATATATCTGAATAAAGAGGTATTTTGGAACTGATGTTGTTTAGCCTCAGAATAAAAAAAGGGATGAGAAAAACACTAAAAAAAGAGGAAACACCTTTTTTCAGGACAACCAAGCACTGCTTTTATGTAAACCATGTAAAATGACATATAAAGTGAAAACAACTTCAGAGTATCACACATATCTATTTGAAAGATGACAGATCAGCAGTTCTGTTTGGTCTAGAGGGTTTCTGGAGGAGCAAAGTTTCATACAGGGAAAGATAATAGGATAAAGGAAATGAGATTCTTAAAAAAAAAGAAACAAACTTGACATGTTCACACTATAATATCCTTTATAAATCTTGCAGTAAAAAACATAAAGAATCCAGCTATTTCTGATATTCTGCCAGATGTAGTTAGAGTAAATCTTGCACAGTCATAACGTCCGAATGAACACTTCACTTTATAAGAAATCTCTCACTCTACCTATCGCTTTCTGACAATTAAATTAAAAATTATTAAATTGATAAACAATCTGCCCCAACCTTCCCAAACCAGGAAGCATTTCTACAGTGTCAAACTCTAATAATTTAGAAGTGCAAATACAGTGCATTTAAAAAAAGTACAGTCTGAACATTAAATCCAAAAGGATTAACTGAACTACATAGGTAAAGGATTATTTATGATAATTCACACAATACAAATATGTTTATACTTAAAGAGATTTTCCCTTCTGATGTTTCAAGAAAAATCCTGAAAATGTAGAATCCCCTTGAAGTTTATTTATGCCCATCCAGTGATCATTTATGCATATATTATTTACACAATATAATAGCTGAATACCATCTAAAGGTCCAATGTTAGAACAGGTCTATGTAATGAATTAAAAAATAACAATTCTCAGTTGGTTTCACTTGAACCTCTGTACTTGAACAAAAGCTAAATCATGCCCTCAGAGTTTGGTTCAGGACTTTACTGTGTGAATACAAGTTAACTACACTGAAGCTATGATAAATGTGCTCCAAATCAGGCCTATCTATTTGGATCAATCTGCAGCATGGTTATGTACCACCTCAGTATATGAATAGCAGTAATGTAAGAAGGGGCTGTGCAATCAAAAAAAGAAACAGAGAAAAATCCAATAGTCAGAAAAGCTGGCCCCAAGAAGAAAAATCTAACACAGATAGTTTAAAGAACAAACACAAATCTCGGGTCCTCATCGTAACTGAAACAATACTGGTACACTGACTTCCGTGGACTTACACTGACTTGCTAAGAATCTGTCTCTGAGTTTATAAAGACCATGGATAAATGGACCTAATGGACACTAGAGGCAACTACAGTATGCAGAGGAAAACCCCTAGTGATGTTTAACTTGCTAGTATTGTAACCTGACTTTATAAAAGGGTAAGACAAAGAATCCTCCTCAAACAGAAAACATATTACCTTCTTTCAGAGATCTGTGCTCTTATATCTGACCACTATGGCTAAAACAAAGCCATGCTACACACTGACTTAAAGGAACATCTAAAGGAAATAAAGCATTAAAAATACTTAGTTCCAAGCATGGCTAGTGAGAGCTAAAGTACTGTAATCTTCCTTGCACACCATTTCAACTCTTAGTCATTTAAACCTGTTTCTTGGTTTGAACATCCATCCAGTGAACATCCACCCCTTTGCCCATGACTCTAAAGCCTGTGTTCCTGTTGGTTTGAAAAACAAAGTCATCAGGCTAAATATCTGAAGTAACAGGACAAGGCCTGTCAGCTGATACTCAAGTCTATGATCACAAGCTAATAGTGGTTTTGTCATTTAGGGACAATTCTTGAGTGCAATAGTAAAAAAAATGTGGTCACCACTCAGGAAGTCCACAGATGCAGCAATGGTAGTTGGAAAAAATCACGGTCAAATGCAAGAAAGTAATACTTAGCCTTGTGCTAGCCTAAATTGATACTACATATAAGTCAACGCTGCTGACCCTAATAGAGCCTGTACTGAAGACCTGCCTAAAAGCTGCACACAGTACAGCATTGTTATAGTTTCTCTTCCTATTTCATTAGCTTCTGATGAATTTTTTTCACACCAACTGCTCGGCTGGAGTGGGAATGAGCTTTTCAGGTTTTGGTGTTTGCTGGGCTTAGACCTTAATGACTGTCTTATTGATATGCTAAACAACTCCTCTCGTCAAGAAGCATGACTCTTTTGTTTCCCTCTACCTGAGGCCAGGGGTGGGGAGCAGGGAGAACTCAGGTTTGGGTTTTTTTTCCCTCGGGGGGAGGGACTGGATTTCGGGGCGGAATTCCGCGTGGGTGTTAGGGGGAATAGGAAAGCTCCTCTTTCCATGCTGAGGGAAGCTTGTGTCCATTGACGAGGAAGAGGAGTTTCCAGCCGCAGCCTTTGACAGCGTGAGTCGACAGGAAGATCACCCTCCCCCCTTCTCCTTTCCCCCTTCGGTGGGTGGGTCCCGTCCGGCTGCCTCCTGTGCGCCAGGGCCCCACGCGGCGCCTGCCAGAGCCCAACAGTGCCCCCTGCCGACCACCACAAAGCAACTGCACGCTCTGCTCCTCCAGAGATCCAACAGCGCCCCCTGCTGGTCGTGGTTAGAATTGCACCGAAAGGCAAAAAAACCTGGTTTTGGTGGGAATTTGGGTGCAGGATTGTTGTTTGTTTTTTTCTTTTGTTGTGTTACCTATGTGTCACGGGTGACAGCAGGTCTGTCAGCACCTTGGCACATACTGACGAAGCAATAGATGTTGACCAGATCAAAGTATACCCCTGAGATGGACTGAAAAGAGAGGACTGAAAATGGAGGCCCTGATCCTGACAACATACTGATGCATCCTGAAGAAGCTGTCCCGTGGGAACAGAGAACACTGTCTCATGAGAACAGGAGCACTGTCTCATGAGAACAAGGACCTGTTTTGAACGAGAGTAGTTGGGAAAAACATCAACATGAGAGAAAAATAAGAGCAGGTGCTCAGGACTGTTGTGGGAAAGAACTGGGCTGTTTTGAGAAAGAGCAAAGTTGTTGTGAGAAAGTAGAGTTTAGAAAATGCACCTATTAGCTGTAAGAATTCTGGTGTGAAAGTTTGAACTGTCCTATCCGTGTGCATTACGTGTGTTCAAAAACTGTACTTAAGGGGCTGCGCAGCAGCCCCGGCTGTCCCTGCTTTTTTCTTGGAATAAACTTTGCTGGAACCTTTTTCGTGTCGCTTTGGCCGTTCCGACATTATCAGCGACACCTATGCACATATATTCTTTAATAAAGGGCTGTTACTTTTTCTTTCTCCACACTTCCTCAACTGGAGCATCTTAAATTCGGATTTACAATTGCTTAGAGGGAGGAGCTTGTTTTTCCTCATAACTCGCCCTCCTTAGCAAACACTTCTGTCTCATTAAACTGAGACAAGCATAGATGCTGCACAGCAAGCATCTTCTCTAAGAAGAAACCACTAACTCTTCTTCAATGTGAGCAATAAAAGTTTGGCCCTTAATGGTCAAGGCTTAGGGGTTTCATTTTATATACTTCACAAGAGAGCTTACAGTCATAAACTTACCACTCAGTACACCACTGTATACTAAGAATATTGTAAATACATCTTTCTAAATAAAAATACAAACAACCAGAGAACATAAAACCCTTCTCTCAAAGGATACCTTTTAAATGTCTTTAAAATGCCAAAAGGAAAGTGAATTTTGAGTATGCTCCCCTTTCACCAATTTCTCTAAGCCTTTCTCAGTTCAGTTTGAATTTTCAAGACCCTGAGATTATCTTCCAGTCAACACTTTCCAGCAAAGGCTGACCCCACTGTGGTGATTTTGGCTGGGATAATTTTCTTCATAGTATCTAGTATGAGCTATATTTTGGATTTGTGCTGGAAATTGAGTTGATAATTCAAGGATTTTTTTGTTACTGCTGAGCAGTGCTTACACAGAGCCAAGGCATTTTCTGCTCCTCACACTGCCCCAACAGCAAGGAGGCTGGGGGTGCACAAGAAGTTGGGAGGGGACACAGCTGGGACAGCTGACCCCAACTGACAAAAGAGATATTCCAGACCATATGACATCATGCTCAGTATATAAAGTGGGGGAAAGAAGGAGGAAGGGGGGGACGTTTGGAGTGATGGTGTTTGTCTTCCCAAGTCACCCATACACGTGATGGGGCACTGCTCCCCTGGAGATGGCTGAACACCTGCTGCCCATGGGGAGCAGTGAATGAATTCCTTGTTTTGCTTCGCTTGCGTGCATGGCTTTTGCTTTCCTTATTAAACTGTCTTTATCCCAGCCCACGAGTTTTCTCACTTTTGCCCTGAAACAAAAAGCTAGGACCAAAAGAGTTAACTGAGAGATCTGGGCCTGCTAAGAAGCCCCCCTAACATCTAATCGATCTGTGTCACCATGGTTAGTTCTGTTCTGCTTACCGGACCAAAGCTTAGAAGAATGCTAGAGCCAATATTCAATAGGCCTAGAGGTAATAAATTGGGATACAGTAACATAAGGTAGACATTTGATTAGAAGAAATAGGCCTGGAGCCAGGGCTTTCTCCAAGCTCCACTGAGCTGGTTGAGAACAATGGAAAGGTAAAGAGGTCAGGCTGATGAAGAGGAGCAAAGACCCCAGACTCACGGAAGGAAGAGCTGAACCCCTACCAGAATTGAGGGCCAAGAGAAGCACCGCCCCAAGCTCCGCCAGAGCTCCACCTATACTCCGCCTCTTATTAATATGTATAGATAGATGTTGTAATCATATGAATATGCATTTAATCATATATGAAAATTGTATAAAAACTCCTGATTTTGTGTGAAGCTTTGGAGCAAGTTCTCTGTGGTGCGAACCACGCTTGCTCCTGACGTCGGCAATAAATACCTTTGCTGCTCAAAAGATCCAAAAGTCTCTGAGCAGTTCTTTAAACCGGATTTTTTGGATTCATCCCTTCCAATTCTTGTGTGAGCGGTTGCATGGGGCTTAGCTGTCAGCTGGGGTTAAACTATGACATGCCAGTTAAAACGCTGCAGGATGTAAAGACATCTCATTGTAGAAGTGACATAATTTTGTTCCAACATTTATAAATCAGTTTGGTTTACATCAGTTATGCCCTTAGACTTTTTACTTGTGAAGTGGGAAAGCATTTTACTGAGCAGTCTGGCAGTCTATTCCTGTAGCCAGGCCCCAAAATATGCGCAGGCTATAGGAGTGTTGCCTGCACTTTCACAGATCACTTGCAAAGAATACAACCTGACATACTCCAGGAAAGAAAAAGAATCACCAAAGATATCAGATGAACTGTCCGATAAAAAAATTTAAACAAAAAACAAAAAAAAAACCAAGACGTTGCCAAATATAATAAAAATCAGCTAAAAGATAAGAGGATGTCCTATCATATACTATTAACACTATTAATATCATATTAAGTAAAAGGTAACTAAGAGCCAGGGAAATAAAAAGGATGTGTTCAAGCTTTGGCATATATTTCTTTCTGAAAACAAACACAACAAATAGTGAAATACAATAAAAAACTGTATACATGCTCAATCCAGTTTATAACCAAAAGTTTGTAACCATTTAGAAATAATATTTAAACTACCATTCAATAAAACATTTTTTTAGTCATAGAAGCTATACTGACATTTCATTTAATGTCTCAGTAGTTTAATTTGGTCAATTGCACACAGTCTCTCATCTTTAATGAGACTAAATATGGCTCTCAAATGCAAGAGAATAAGGTGCTGATGTGATTATGTGCCTATTTGTTATTATTTATTAAAAACATATTTTTTCCATTTTTTTAAGATGAATTAACTTTATATTTCATGTTGATACCTTTGCTGTGTTTCTGTTAAGTTTACATATGCCAGAAATTCTACATATATACATAAACTAAAAAAAGAGAAATGGTGAAATGCCACAGGACAGCACTCAGAGGAACGAGCCTCTGACTAGGATCACCTTTCAGATCGCCTCCCTCTACACTTCCTCCTCAGTTTACATTTGCACGAAGGCAGATTTATTGATCCTCCTTGCGAAAGGAAACAAAAAAGCCTGCCACGGTATTGAACTACTGCACCTCACTGCCAGCAGGAAATGGAGTCATTACTGTAAAAAAAGTACCTTTTGGAGCCTCCAATATAGGTGAAGGTAAAGGTGGAGTCTGTGTACCTGAAATCTGAAATACAACGAGCTGCGTTATTACAACTTGTATTTTGGCTGAAATAGCTGAGGTTTTGCAGACCAGCATTCTGCTATCGACACAAGGTGGTGTGGGGGGAGAGGGTCGGCATGAATCAGAGGAAATGCAGCAACTCCCCTTTTCCCCCTCAGCCTCTTACAGCAACTCCCCCTCCCCCCCAGCCCCTCGCAACAAGTATCCGGTGCTATGGCAACGGCAGGGATTTTCATTGTCACAAATGGCAACAGGCAGACACAAGCCGGGGTCCTGCAACGGCAAATCACTGCCGGTACCTCACCGTCCCCGCCAAGGAAGCCACGGGGGGGTTTTGCATGGAAAGGGGGACGTTTACCGCTTGCCATGCCCCTAGCCTTGAACCAAGGCGGGCGTGCGGGATTAAAGGCATGCGCCGAGGATGACAGGAGTCCGGCCGCCCGGAAAACAGCCGTGTAAGCGCCTGCTGGAGCAAAAAGCACCAGGGCTGCGCTCGGCTGGGCGCTCGCCCCAGCAGCTGAGGACGGTGCCAGGCAGCGGGGGGCACGCCCACTCACACACACCTGCCCGGTTTTGCGTGTGGCCACTGCCACGCTGCGACTCAGGATGCTGCCCCCCCTCCTTTCCCAGCCGGCGCCTGGTCTCGTCTGCCCACAAATGCCCTCGGAAGGAGAGAAGCAAGAGGAAGAAGGGGATGAGAGCAGGCACAAGCTAGCTCGGTGGCGGCTCCCGGTAACGGCGGCGGAGGGCACGAGCACAGCCCGAGTAGCCGTGACGCGGCGGGAGCGGGGTCTGGGGCGGGCAGCGGCAGCCTCTGCGCCGCCAACCTGGCTCCCGGGGAGAAACTCACCTGCAAACAGGCAGTCCTTCTCCGCCTTGCACTTTTGGATCACAACGTCAATATCCTTCTGAATCCTCTCCTGTCTTGAACACATCCCCATGAAATAAATCCCGGGGGGGGGGGGGGGGGAGCAGTCTTTATTTCCACCCCACCCCCCACGCTTCCAGGTTTAATATTCAGTCCGAAAAGAAAGACCCTGGGGCTGGCGAGCAGGAGTCTCCCCGCGCCCCGGAGGGATCTGCTCGGCCGGCTGGAGGACGGCGTTGGAAGACGGCGGGAACCAGTATTGCATGCCCAGATGTGCCCACCGAGATGTGCCGCCGCTGCCGGCGACTGGCAATTTCCTCACAATAGATCCAGCGGAGGATGGCGGCGTTGACTCGGGGTCCCCCCACCACCCCCAGCAATCTTGTTTTTTGGAGTTCTGGTTAGGTCTTTTTTTTTAAGGAAAAAAAAAAAGGTGGGGGAAGCCAACCAGACTGCTCATATCGCCAACAGGGGCGATCGCCGCGCAGCAGCAGCGTGGAGAGCCAGCGGCGGCGCCCGCACCCAGTCCCTGACGGCGCGGCGGGGCCTACAGTGCTGCAGCGACGCCGAGCCGCACACTCTCCCCTCGCTCCTGGCCCGGCACGTACGACCCCCGCCGGCTCTCCGGGTGGAGGCGGCGCGAGAGAAAGAAGAGGCGGATGCACAGAGCTGTGCGGGCAGCTCATGAGGCGGCGGCTCGATGGCCCCAGCCCCGCTGCAGGCCCTCACCTCCTACCCCCGCCCCGGCCTCAGGCATAGGCTTTCGCCTCCTCCCGAGCAGCGGAGAAATGCAAATGACAAGTGCTTCGGGCGACGGGGCGGTTCCCAGGCCCGCACCAGCGAGGAAGCAGGCAGCGCTGCGCTGCGCAAGATCTGTGGCGGCGGGGCACGGGGAGGGGTGCACTTCCCGAACGGGCGGGGCCTCGTGGGGCCCGGCATCAGGGGCCACTCGCCCTTTCTCCCGAGGGAGACGTCGTCTGGCTCCCAGCGGGGCGAGCACTGCGGGCGGCCCCCTGCGGCTCTTTACACCGCAGCTCCCCCTTCCGCCCGTGTCCGCGCCATCCCGTCCCCGTGGCGGGCACACCCCTGCCCGCCACTGAGGGCGGGCGTCGGCTAGCGGCACCCCAGCCTCACCGCGGGCAGCGCTCTTCTTCCTAGCCCTTACCAGGAAAATAGGGCAACCCACCCTTAGCAGAGTGCCATCCTCTGCCTGCCTCCGCCTCCATCCTATCGACGGGGATGCGTGCCCATGGAAACAATAAAAAGGATTGTTTATAATCCATCTCTAACCACCCGTGATTTTTAATCACGCTCCTCCACGGCAGTCTTCAGCAAAGCTGTCTCAAACCTAAGGGCTTTGGGAGAGGGCTCGGGCTGTCGGTACAGTGCCTAGCAGTCAGCACTAATCCAGCCTAGAGGCTTTGGGCGCTAATGCAGTACAGGTAAGGACGATAATATAACTCAGAAAAAGATGTTCGAATCTACAAAACCAAATATTTTTTGTCAGCCAAAGGGACTAATTAAAAAAAATAAATGAGTGTGAACACAGTGGAAACAGATTTGATTAAAAACATTCAAAAGAATATTCATAAAATTAATTTTTTATGTATTCACCCAGCTCTAAACAGATCTCATGGATTATTCATTAATGACTCAGGAGTTTTAGTATTTTTTTCTTAAGCAAGCGGGGGGGGGGAAGTAAGGACAGGAAAGGGTAAGGATAAAAAGGAATAAGGGAGACCTTCCCATTGAGTCACAAGGTTCAGAGTGGACCCCCCTGCCAAACTTAGCCCCAGACTTGACCAACAGTTTAGGCCCAAAGGTTTAACAGCACTTGATAGCTTAAGTTACCCAATTTAACAAAGGATTCATATAGAATTTACTATAAGCACAACAGTAACTCACAGGCCTAACTTATGAATCTAACATACTTAAGAATCTAGGAGAGCAACCCTCATAGTACATTTGTAATGGCATATTCACGCTCGCACGCACACAGACCTAAAGAGTATGTACAAGGTATGTACCTGTGAAAAATTCCCCTCAAGTTCAGTGAAGTACTCACTTTGGATGCCTTTGCATCTTGTATTGGATCTGGCTGAGATGGAGTTCATTTTCCCATAGCAGCCCTCACAGTGCTGTGCTCTGCATTGGCAGCTAGAAAGATGCCAGTCTTTTTGGCACCCAATATGGGGCGAGACAAAGGCAGTTAGATATGGAGTTGTAGTGGGTTGACCTTGGCTGGATGCCAGATGCCCATCAAGCTGCTCTATCACTCCCCTTCCCAGACAGATGGAGGGAATAAGATGGAAAATGACTCGTGGGTTGAGATAAAGCACTTTACTAAAGCAAAAAAAGCTACAGTTTGCACATGCACAAGTGAAGCAGAAAATAACAAGGTTTATTATCTACTTTCCATCAGTAAGCGATGTGCGGCCATGTCCAGGGAAGCAGGGCTTCAGCACGTGTAACTGTTTCTCAGAGGGCAGCCACTGGAAACAACAATTGCCCCCCCTTCCTCCTCCTTTCCTTAGCTTTTATGTCTGAGCTGACATCATATGGTATGGAATATCCCTTTGGTCAGTTTGGGTCAGCTGGTCTACTTGGGTCCCCTCCCAGGATCTTGCCCTCCATTGGGGAAGGAATGTTAGTGTTGGTGCTGTGCTCAGCAGTAGCCAAAACACCGGTGTGTTATCAACACCTTTCTAGCTACCAATGCAAAGCACAGCACTGTGAGGGCTGCTATGGGGAAATGAACTCCAGCTCAGCCAGACCCAATACAGGAGTTTTGTCAGCTGCACTGCTTATCTCTCTATTTTGCTTAGTTTGGGAACATACTAATATAAACAATGGCTCCATGCTTTACCCTTACACTGACGGCCTTGTAATGCTGGGGGAGCAATCTTCTGGGGACAATGAGGAAATACACCTTCCTCTCCCTGCCCAAGATTGATATGAATGGTTTTATAATGCAGTGTCCCACATAGTCTTTGCTCATCCTTATGTAAGCTGTTTAATACTGTTAATAATATTAATTAATACTGTTAGCACACTATGGGATTCATGGAATCTGGTGTCATCCTGGTGTAAGAGAAAACAAACTTTAGGTGAGGATATATTGAAATGTGCCCTGAGGCATCCAGTTCCTGGGGGGCAGGGTGTGTGGAAGGACTTGGGCTGGTTCCCAGGGTGGTTATCACCTCCCATTACCTGGGACTTCACACCTGAACAGGTAATCAACCCTGGCAAACTGACACATCACTTGATGGAAGGGTGCCTTGCCTACCCCAATGAAAACCAGCAGCTTCTCGCCCTGTACTGGGGCCTGGCCTGTGCCTATTGAGCCATAGTTCAGTACTCTCAGAGGACTGTAGTGGAGGCAGGGACCCAAACTGCTTTGAGGGCACTATGGCTGAGATAAGGACTCAAATCACAACAACTACAGTCATTGCCACAGTAGCGAAAAAGAAAAAATGGATAAGGCAAGCTACGGGTCCATATCAGTGATTAGTAAGGGAGAAGAAGGAAAAGGAGAATCAGGAGGGGAGGGGTCAGATCAAGAAACTGGTCCTTCAACCAAGAAATTGAAAGGAGTTAGACAAATCAAACAGGAAACTGAAGTTACCTGGTCTCTGACCTCATCAGAACTTCGAGACTTGCTAAAGGATTACAGCCACCAGCCAGGTGAGCGGATTTCTGCCTGGCTGCTTTGATGCTGGGATAACAGAGTCAATAGTCAGCAATTAGAAGGTCATGAAGCCCAACAGCTGGGATCCCTTGCCAGAGATCAGGAAACTGAAAGAGGAATTGGAAAAAAAGAAACCATTTGCAGTCTCTGGAGATGGCTCCTCTCAAGTGTGAGGGCAAGATATCCATTAAAGGAAGACTTTGTGAACTCCCCAGGAAAGTGGACCACTGCAGATCAAGGTATCCAGTACCTGAGAGAATTAGCAGTGCTGGAAATCATCTTTAGTGATCTAAAAAGTGATAACGTGTCTACAGATCCAGAGGATGTCCCTTGCAAAATGGCCATGTGGAGGAAGGTGGTTCAAAGAGCCCCTGCATCATCTTCCAACAGCTTGGTAGCATTGTATTACCTGCAAGTGGATACACCAACTGTAGAGACAGTGTCCTCCTGGCTCCAAAACATAGAAGAAACTCTGGGCACTTCCACATCCCTGCGGGCCAGCACCTCAGCTCTCAGGGGCAGCCCAAGAGATCGGTCCTCTCCTGCCCCAGTCAGGGGGAAAAGGAGCCCTAGGCACATGTGATGTGGTTCTTTCTGTGTGACCGGGGAAAGACATGAGGAAGTGAGATGGTCAACCCACCTTTAAGCTGGAAGCCCGGGTACATGAACTGAGAGGGAAAAGAGCTGGTAAGAAGGGGTCACCCAGGAAGGCTGTCAGTGTAGTTGCTGCAGAGACACAAGAAGGCAATCAGTGATCTCCAGACATAAAAGAACTGAAATTACCTCCTTTGATCCTCATGAAGGGACTTCTGGTCTGGCATCACAAAGGTCAGACAGTGAATACTTTGACCAGGAACAGGAATAGATGTCCCTGTCTTTGGCCAGGAGGAGGAAAGGGATGACTGGGTGTACTGGACTGTGTGGATTTGATGGCCTGGCACATCAGATCCACAGAAGTATAAAGCTTTAGGAGATACTGGTGCACAGTGCATACTGTTGCCATCAAGGCACAGGAGTGCAGAACCCATCTGACTCTCTAGAGTGACAGGGAGATGCCAGGAGTTGTCTGTATTAGAGGCTGAGGCTGAGTTTAACAGGGGACAAGTGAGAAAAGCACCCCATTGTGACTGGCCCAGAGGCCCCTTGTATCCTTGGCATCAACTACCTCAGGAAAGGGTACTTCAGGGATCCAAAGGATATTGATGGGCTTTGGGTGTAGCTACTGTGAATACAGAGAAGGTCAAGCAGTTATCTACCCTGCCTGGCCTCTCAAAAGATCCCTTCATTGTGGGATTGCTGCAAATTGAAGATCAGCAGGTGCCAATTGCTACCAGGACAGTGCACCGGCGCCAATCACACCAACCGAGACTTCATAATTCCCATCCATAAGCTAATTCGTCGACTGGAGAGCCAATGAGTCATCAGTAGGACCCACTCACCCTTTAACAGCCCCATATGGCCAGTGTGAAAGTCTAATGGAGAGTGGAGGCTGACAGTGGACTATCGTGGCCTGAATGAAGTCACGCCACCTCTGAGTGCCGCTCTGCCAGACATGGCGGAACTTCAGTATGAACTGGAGTCAGAGGCAGCCAAGTGGTGCCACAATTGATACTGCCAATGTGTTTTTCTCAATCCCTTTGGCAACAGAGTGCAGACCACAGTTTGCCTTCACTTGGAGGGGTGTCCAGTAGACCTGGAATCGACTGTCCCAGGAGTGGAAACACAGCCCGATCATCTGCTATGGACTGATCCAGACTGCATTGGAACAGGGTGAAGCTCTGGAACACCTGCAATATATTGATGACATCATCATGTGAGGCAAGACAGCAGAAGAAGTTTTTGAGAAAGGGAAGAAAATAATCCGAGGGCTTCTGAAAGCTGGTTTTTACCATAAAACAAAGTAAGGTAAAGAGACCTGCACAGGAGATCCAGTTCTTTGGAATAAAATGGCAGGATGGATGTCATCATGTGCCTATGGATGTGGTGAACAAAATAGCAACTGTATCTCCACCGGCTAACAATGAAGAAACATAAGCTTTCCTAGACCTTATGGTGTTCTGGAGGATGCACATTCCAGGTTACAGAGAGCTCGTGAGCCCTCTCTATTGAGTGACCCTGAAGAAGAATCATTTTGGGTTGGGCCTTGAGCAACAACAGGTCTTTGAGCAGATCCAGAGGAAATAGCTCGTGCGGTAGCTCTTGGACCTGTTTGGACAGGACCAGCCATGCAAAATATACTTGTTATGGTTACAAGACAAGGGGTAGAGCTTTAGTGATGGATATTCATACCATCACGTCATCACAAGGGGCCACTCTTCCACCTGGCAGAGGGGGTACAAGAGAGCATTTGTTGTGAGTCAGAGCTGCTGCTGGAGCCGTTCTGCAAGTCCCAGCCACTGTCAGTAACCGCTGCAAGTGTCTGGGACTGCCACAAGCCCGGAGTCGCTGCTTTTTGTCACCAGTAGCCACTACGAGCTGCTGGGACCACTGCAAACCTGGAGCTGATGTTTTGCCAATGCTTTTGCCTCCGGTAGCCACCACAAGCCACAGGGGCTGCCACCACCACAAGTCGCCAGGACTGTGGACACTGCTGCTGCTGCCAATCAGTGTTTCCGGCAGCATAACTAATTTCAGCAATTACTGTCACAGGTAAAACAGGGACTTGGGGGAAATTAATTGAATTTATTACCAATCAAATAAGAGTAGTAATGAGAAATAAAAATTAAATCTTAAAAAAATCTTCCCCCCACCTATCCCTTCTTCCCAGACTAAATGTCACTCCTGATTTTCTCTACCTCTTCCCCCTCAGCAGCACAGGGGAATGGGGGATGGGGAATGGGGGCTGCAGTCAGTTCATCACATATTGTCACTCCTTCCTCATCAGAGGGAGGACCCGTCACACTCTTTCCCTGCTCCAGTGTAGGGTTCCTCCCATGGGACACTGTCCTCCATTAACTTCTCCAATGTGAATTCTTCCCAGAGCCTTCAGTTCTTCATGAACTGCTCCTTCATGGGTCCCTTCCACAGGCTCCAGTCCTTCAGGAATATACTGCTCCAGTGTGGGTCCCTGTCTCAGTCTGAGGAGACTGGAATGTTTGCTAAAGAGGATGAGTTATGAGACAGACCAAGCCTCTCTCTCTCAGCAATTGTAAATTCAAAATTAAGGGTCTTTAACCAAGGAAATGTAGAAAAACCAGAAGAAATAACAACCCTTTATTAAAAGATATATGTATGTTGGCAAAAACAGTAACAGAACACAAAAAAACTAGACAGTAATCCTAGAAAAAAAAATGGGTCCTTTAGCGCAGTCCTAATCGTGGCCTGCAGGGGGCGCTGTTGGGTGGCCGAAGGTGCAGGGCCTGCAGCTCTCTGTCGTGGCCGGCAGGGGGCGCTGTTGGGTCACTGAAGGTGCAGGGCCTGCAGTACCCTGTTGTGGCCTGCAGGGGGCACTGTTGGGTCACTGAAGGTGTAGGGCCTGCAGTACCCTGTCGTGGTCGGCAGGGGGCACTGTTGGGCTCCGGCGGTCAGCACGCGGGGAGAGGGGTCCGGAGGGAGAGGTCCTGGACCGCGGGAGGAGCCAAGGAGGAAACGGGGGGCCCTTCCCTCAGTGGGAGGAAAAAGGGAAGGGAAGCAGTCCACTCCCACGGGACTCACCGCTGTCCCAGGTGACAGCGTCTCAAAACTCCTCCCTTCTCATGCAACTCTCCGATGAAACACAGCAGATCTGGGGACCGGGGCAGCCAGGCAGGTCCAAACCAGCAGGATGAGAAGTCCAGCTGACCAGGATGAGCAGCCAAAAAAAACAGACCCCCAGTCCCTCTCCCCAAATGCCTGCACGCAGACCCCCGTCTCACTCCGAGAGCCAACTCCGCAGTCTGCTCAGTTCTCCGTCTGGGCGGCCAGCTCCCCCCAGCTTGTCTGATGTCCCATTAGCCAGGAATTCGGCATGATCTTTAGTAACGCGAATTGGCTCCCTTCCCCCTTTTCCACTCAAACTCCGTCTTTCCTACGGTGTGGAGGGGGGGGGCAGGGGAAAGACAAATTCTCCTGAATTCCTAACCTATAACAGTCCCCCACAGGGTCACAGCATTCTTTGGACACATCCCTAACGGCGGAGGGGTTCAGACAGAAATGCACACAAATCAATATGATTGGCAAAAATGTCCGCTTTATAAGAGGAAAAGCAGCTTATATGCTGCTTGTGATGCAGAGACATGTGATTCTTTTTCAGGTTACATTGGATACATAAGGTAAACACACTGAGCTGTACATTACTAATTGGACCACACCAGGTGTCCATAAAACTTGTTTTCCTGCCAGCATAACTCCTCCTTCACCCTGGCACAGGACCTGCAGTCATATTAGTGGCGCAGTATTTTTTTACTGTCTGCACCCAGCCATGCCAAGGTGAAGGTCGCAGAAATGCAATGGAAACTGTTCACACAGTTTCTGTCCTCCGACAAATCCCCCGTTGAAGTTTGAACAGTTTAAATTGCATTTCTGTAACATTCCTTATTGTATCCATAACATCTCAATAAGCGCAAACATACAACAACACCACCATCACCAATAAACTCAACAACCTATTGACCCTAAGATGTGTGCTCTCAAAGTGTGCCTAAAAGTGCTTCTTTAAATGTAGGGTTTATTCTTAAAACTTCCACTCTGTTCAGAACATCCTTGGAAATGGAACTCCATTAAACTCTGGGCCATATGTCTTCTGTTATTCTTTTTCACCCCTTGGCCCTTGAATAACACAATGACATAATCATATATTAACACTGGATCTTCCGTTTCTATTGCCCTCTTTGCATACCATTCTATTGCAGCCCGGAGAGTTTGTTCAGGATTTCTTGCCATTTTATGTAAAGGTATCGGTGTATTTGTTTATCCAAAAGTGTTTGTGTAAGTGAATATTCACACATATACATGCATACATTTTCATTCATTCACTTTCACACGGTGGCCACCATCATTCAAACACACTTCACACACACATACTTTTGAATCTCATTTTACTGTCTCATGAGTTACGAAACCATACTAATTCTCTAGTACCTTATGGTGTTAAAGCTTCTCCACCAAACAGGTGAACTTTCCTCCACCAATACCCAGTGAATAATCTAAGATCTTAACCTTCTATAATTATATGCTTAAACATACTAAAAAATTGTGCTCCAACAAAACTAAAAATACTGTGCCTTAACAACACTAAAATGTGCTCATAATGCTGACAAATTGTGCTCCTGTAATACTTACTTTAAAGTTCGTACACTCTCTTTAATCCTTAATTTCATGTGCTTAAAAAAAAATATACAAAAATATACTAAAAAGGTGTATATGACTAACTATGCTTATAATACCAAAAAGAATTGTGCTCCAAAAACTGTGTTCTAACAATATTGAGGAAACTGTTAGCCACTACAGCTCCTGATGTTACCATTGTTACCTGCAGAAAACAGCATCAACCTTGTTCTTTCTTTCCAAGGTTTCATTCATCATGCAGGCAGCTACCAACACCTGTGTACAAAAAAAAACTTAACATATGAAACAACTTTTGCAAATGAACTGAGGGGGTTGCCACCTGTTCTCTCCCCGTTTCTGTCTTGCAAAAGTGTTTTACAAATTCTTAAATCACTGACCCCTATACCAAATACATAGCATTGTCTGGCAACTTGGTAGTAGTTTTCAAACTGGACAAGCAATTCACCCTTTCAAAGTTTTTCTAGTTTGGATATGATATAGAATTTTACCCCAAAAATTGTTATTGCACAATCACATATAATCTTGGGAAGACTCGTAAGCCAAAAGGTTTCTGTCATATGATGATTCCAAATAAATCTTGCTACCCACTGTAACACTACTGAGATGAAACACAAATACAAGCACTGCAAAATAGTTAATGTCTGATGTAGAGTTCCCAAACCACACCAGTCTGCCTGATCTTCACAAACATCACTGATGTGACATGAGCAGCACAGAAACAGATCGTTGTATACAGCGACAACCCTTAGGCCTCAGGATGGTAAAAGTTCTATAGTTTTCCATTGTCTTCCTTTCCCCTTAGTGACATGTCTGCCCTATCTCAGTCAAGAAATCATCTTCTAAATCCGCATCTAAACAGACATTCCTCTGCTCCACAGTTTGCACAGGCAACACGGAGACAAAAGGTGTTTTTCGCAGAGTGTGATCTTTTGGCAGCTCTGGATGAGTTGTGGGGAGAGAATCCTCCTCTGTCCTAGATACCAGTGACAAGCAGTCTGCAGTGGAGCTGCTTTCCAAACAACTGAATGTTTGTGTACATTCAGTGGTAGACCTATTTCTGTTTTCTCACTTTTTCCTCTTTGGCAAAGGCTGTTTGGTTCAAGTTGGCTGCCAGAATGCAGGAGTGCTTTTGATTCCTGAGTATGTTCTACCTCAGTGCTGGCTTCCTGCAGTTCATCTTTGTCCACTTCTTCATGCATCAGGCACAGATTTGTATTAAACTCACATTGAACTTCACAAGCTACAATATTAGTAGGTTTCTTTGGATTCTGAGCTACACTAATGTCTTTAAAATCCTTTCCACTGCTGTCTTCAGTTACACTTTGGACTTTGGCTTCTGGATTGTCAGGTAAACTTTCAATCTGTCCGGGTGTAATTTCCAATATATTTTTTTTTTTCTAAGTTGATTGCACTACTGGTTAATTGGTTAATTATTTCTGCATCACTGTATGTTTGAATTCATAATGATTCAGTGAAGACAAGTCTTCATCCTTGGATTCATATTCTTTGTGAGATATGAATGAAAGCACCTCTGGCATAACCTCTGCCAAACTATCTGTGTTTGTTTCCATACAGATTATCTCTTTTTCAGACATCTCTACTGGTGCTGCAGATTGGCTGTAACTTGCACTGGCAGCAACAGCTGAAGGGTGACATCAATATGGTGTCTCCTGTGAGGAAAAAATCTGTCTCTGTTGTTATGTCTTCTGCAGATATTTGTCCATAATCCATTTCTTGCATAGTTTTCAAATTACTCTCCCCAGACTTGAGGAGACAGTCTGTAACAGTTGATTCTGCTCCATGTCCAGCCAGTGTCTGAAACTCATAGCTGCTTACTAGAGAGCAGTTCTTATTTGCTAAGTCACTGAGAAAGAAACCTTCATCACAACGTGTTGGTATTTTTTGTATTGGCAAAAGCTGCCCATGGTTTCCAAATTGGATGTGTTTTACTGCAGATGTCTGTGTTGAGGTCATATTAAGAGCAAGTCCCATAGAAGATTCAGCAGTAGATGCACTGACAGATGCACTTCCCCTGCCTGAATCTGTCACACTTAATTGTGCCATCAAGTTATTATAGTCATTGTCAAGCTCATCTTTTGAAAAAGTTCGCATTTAAGTCTATGACAGTGAAAAAATACTGTTTGATCATTCTGTTTAATACTCAGCCTTAAGCTACATGTGCAGTTCAGAAGGATATAGAAGACCAGATTCCAGCTTGCAGCCGGTTCCTTAGATGTGATCTACATCATCTGCTCGTCTTTTTAGTTCTTTTATCTATGAAATTTCGGTAAGAGAACAAAATTCACAACATAAGCAGCACAAAGGAAAACAAATAACTAGTTGTAAGAACATGTAACTCCATAATCGTGGAACAACAGCACAGAACAGGTAAAAACTACACCTGTTATATTAAAATCCTAAATCACTCACAGGTTTTAATTAATTTCCCGAATGTAAAGCTAACTAAATCTAGCTTTGAGATCGTTATATTGGGAGGCAAACTAGAAAAATTTTACTAAATTCAACCTGACTCTAGTAACTCAGCTTTATTGCAATCTCTACTGATTTCCTGGCAGATTATCATGTGGTCTCCAGACATTTCTGCTTTATAAATCAAATGGGCATAAAAAGTTCTAATTCACGCATCAATAGTTTTGGAAAAGTGTAATTTAGCAATCTGCTCTTTTATCGGTATAAACACACGCATTTTGCATCTTGTTAGGTTATTTTAAAAATAATCTGAAATTCATGTAGTATAACTGTTGACATAACATCAGTGCCAAGAGAGATAAGTCAAACTTCACAGCATAGTGTGTGCCTGAGTAGTGTTTTTAGAAAAGCAATTAGGCTGTATGCTATATCAGCAGTTATAAAACATTTAAAAACATATAATACGTTTCGTTTGACCAAACTGCTCTGTACATACTGTACGAATCCACGACAGAAGATATATATTAAAATCTGAAAAAAAAAACATGTACTTGCTGCTATGTTATAAATAGAATATTAACAATTGCTTAAACAGCACATGAAATGCAACTCAAAGTTGCAACTCTGTCATAAACACAGAAGAAAAAAAGAAAGGAAAAAATAATGAATTCACTAAGCTTGACCAAGGAAAAGAAATAATATCAGACAGGAATGTAAACTAAACATCCAAATGTTAAAATCAGCTGAGTAAACCTTTTTAAATACAATTCTAAAGATGTGATTTCCACTGTCACAATAACTTCTCAGTTTATAACAGGAAGATAGAGAGATGTTTTACCTAAGAATTAAGGAAATCCTCAACCTGCTAGCTTTCCATTTATCTTATTTGCAGATTTGTAGTTTTTGGTGTATAAGTTCTACTCTCTCCCTAGTCCTGAGAAACTGCTGGAGGTGGTTTGAGTCCCACCCAGTTGCTAAGAAACAAATGATCTCTATTGTGTGAACCTTATGTCTCCTGCTAAGACTGAACACGAAATTTGGGCAGAAGGTCTTTACAGGGGTAAAATGTAACTAAAAACAAGGCAATTCACTAAAGCTTTTATATAAAGATTCATTCTCTGGGAAACTCTTAAAATTTCTTGCATGCTAACTTTTAGTAAAACACAATCTTTTAGTTTTAAGTTATCTACAAGTGAGTAGAAGGACTAAAGAGAGAGATTCTGTCGCTGAAAGTGTCGGAACGGCCAAAGCGACACGAAAAAAGGTTCCAGCAAAGTTTATTCCAAGAAAAAAGCAGGGACAGCCGGAGCTGCTGCGCAGCCCCTTAAGTACAGTTTTTGAACACACGTAATGCACACGGATAGGACAGTTCAAACTTTCACACCAAAATTCTTACAGCTAATAGGTGCATTTTCTAAACTCTACTTTCTCACAACAACTTTGCTCTTTCTCAAAACAGCCCAGTTCTTTCCCACAACAGTCCCGAGCACCTGCTCTTATTTTTCTCTCATGTTGATGTTCTTCCCAACTACTCTCATTCAAAACAGGTCCTTGTTCTCATGAGACAGTGTTCTCTGTTCTCATGAGACAGTATTCTCTGTTCCCACAGGACAGCTTCTTCAGGATGCATCAGTATGTTGTCAGGATCAGGGCCTCCATTTTCAGTCCTCTCTTTCAGTCCATCTCAGGGGCATACTTTGATCTGGTCAACATCTATTGCTTCGTCAGTATGTGCCAAGGTGCTGACAGACCCACTGTCACCCGTGACAAGATTCTGCTTTCTGTTCTCAATTACTGATATGCCTGGATTCTGCGGGGCAACTCCCCTGCAAGCCAGTCACCGCCGAGCTGCTGTTCCCCGGGCTGCTCCGTGCGCCGTGCAGCTCCCGGGGATGCCCGCAGAAGTCTGGCTGGCTCTGCAGAAGTAGCTGTCGGCGTTGCCTCTGTCGCTGAGGTGCCTCTGCATGGGCTGCAGGACCACAGCTGCCTCACCATGGTCTGCACCATGGGCTGCAGGGGAATATCATCTCCAGTGCCTGGAGCACCTCCTGCCCCTCCTTCTGCACTGCCCTGCACTGCCCTGGGAGTCTGCAGAGCTGTTCCTCTCTCACATTCTCACTTCTCTTTCTGACTGCAGTTGCTGTTGCACAGCAGTTTTTTTCCCCTTCCTAAATACGTTAGCATAGAAGCTCCAACACTGTCAAGTGTTGGGCTTGGCCAGTGGCAGGTCCGTCCTGGAGCCAACTGGCATTGACCCTATCGGGCATAGGGGAAGCTTCTAGTATCTTCTCACAGAAGCCACCCTCACTACCAAAAACCTTGCCACGCAAACCCAATACACAGAGACATTGATATACCTACCCCCAATTCCTTTTAATGCACTTTCCTGGGACTCCATATATTACTGAGACACACTAGTGGCAAAGACCTAGTTTAGAGCTAGCACAGAGTATTTTCATGTGAAGCTGTATTAACTAAAATATTAGAAAGTGTTTCTTTGGTTTAACTGGTGCAGAATGCTCCTATGCACACATACAAATGGATCTGGGAAGGGAAACAAGCAGGACACTCTGGGCTGCATGCTTCCACAGAGCAACCAGCAATGTAGGAAACAAGAACACAAACGTTGTCATGAATGGGCATCAGATGTGAACTGACACTGTCACTGTCATCTTTGGGTATGCTTCCACCCTATGGTGAGAGATTGTCTCACATTTTTCATGGAGGAGGGCATTCATTTGACTTCACTAAAGGGTGAGATTAAGTTAGCACAGAGCTGTTGACACTACAGATTTGACAGTCTCGACAGATCACAGGGAGTGTGTTTCAGTTTAATGAGACTGAAGTGTTTTGCTAAGGAGGATGAGTTATGAGGAAGACGAAGCTTCTCCCTCTCAGCAATTGTAAATCCGAAATTAAGAGGCTCCAATTGAGGAAGTATCATCATCATGGCCAGTCTTCACGAACGAAGATTTGGGAAAGGTCATTACCCTTCAAACCTGCGCAGTGGATTTTTTTTTTTTTAGGTGAGACACAGTGTGCGCTGAACTGAACCCACCCTTTAATCCTGAGGTTCATCTGCTGGGGCCGAGCGAGTTTGGACGGTGGCAGCGAGGTCCTCAGGACATAGGTTTGTTTTTAGAGTGACCTTCTCTTAGATGGATGGCCTTACAGGGCTGACGAGCTCCATCTGCCTGGGGAAACCCCCTGACCAGGAATTGTGGCGGTGAGAGAGCCACATCCTAACCACTAGACCACCAGGGGGCCCCCTGAGGAAGTATGGAGAAGGAAAAAAATAACAGCCCTTTATTAAAGGATATATGTGTATTGGCAGAACAACAAAAGAACACAAAAGCAACTAAACAATAATTCTGTACCCAAAGTTCCGTCCAAAAAAACCAGTTCAGTACTTTCTGCCTTTTGGCTCAATTCTAACCATGATCAGCAGGGAGCGCTGTTGGATCTCTGGAGGAGCAGAGCCTGCAGTTGCTCTATGGTGGTCGGCAGGGGGCGCTGTTTGGCTCTAGTCCAACTCCCCTACTCAGAGCAGTCACCTATAGCAGGTCTCTCAGAGCTGTGTTGCATCAGGTTTTGAATATTCTCAAGGATGGAAAGATCACACCTCTCTCTGGTCAACCCGATCCAATGTTTCATCACCATTACAGCAAAAAAAAAATTAAAATCCTTCATATTACAATGGTAATGCTCAGTTGATGGTTGGACTTGATGATCTTAAAGGTCTCTTCCAACCTTGATGATTCTATGATTCTACTCTATGTGATAAACTGAGAAAATGATTCGAGCTAATTAAGAGAAAACAGTGTAAGGTCAATATGACCTGGAGAGAAAAGAAAAACAAGTCGTAAAACTTAATTGGGCCCCTATAAAGAGATAAAAACAAGTTACCTCCCTTTTACCCTGTGTAGGATTTATAGTGAGAGAATTTTGTTTAGTTAGCTAGATAATAGCACCTTTCTTAAAATTTATAACTTTGTATAGATAACAAGCAAACATCTGCTGAATGTCTGATTTAACAATATATTATGGATGCTTATAGATAGCATTCTTGTTAAGAAATATCTGTGGAATGTCTGACCTAACAATGTATAATGTTTATACTCATGTACCTAACAATGTGTAATGTTTATGCTTATGTATAATGAATATTCATGTAGTAGCTGGAAATAAATGTAGAACAAATGTCTTCTTTAGGTGTGACAGGCGTTGGGAGTTGTTGAACCCCTTCCCTGATCACCCAGCGCTTAATTTGCTTTTATCATATAATAAATTCTGATTGGAAATTGCCCGATTGGGTTTCTATTTCTCACATCTATGATTCTACTCTATGATTCTATAATAGGTCCAAGGATAAAAGACTGAAAAGGCAAAAAAGGCCACCCAAAGGTTTTCACCCCAAAGGCTGCATCTCTACCTAAAGGTAATTTCCTATGATAGGAGCAGTTCAGTAGATTGAAACAGCTGATTCTGAGACCCAGAACTCAATTTACAAAGGTAACTAAATCCTTTTGCAATCAGAACCAAAACAGGGGATGATCAGGGGATGGGCTTGAAAACCACAACTTCTCTGAATCAAAACACTAACATAGTCACAGACTAAACCACAGACAGCAGAGGCAGAAATGGCTGTACCCTTCCAGAAGATGCAGTAAAAATATTAGTCTGAAACCTCTGAAGGAATGAATCTGTTTGTCCTGAACATCTTTACCTCACTTATCTCTAGGAATAATGAAGTCATTTCTCAGGGGAATCAAAGGAATAACAGTCTAGAGAGATGTGCAAATGCATAATTTTGGTCTTTTCCCAAAGCTTATAAAATACAGGTAATGTATATCCTTTTTGCTTCCATATTGTAAAGAAACACGTTTTGCTTTTTGTAGACATAGTTCAGCATTCACTGAATTAATTGAGAGTTAGTCTCATCAGTTCAGTCAACACTTCATAAGACCCATATATTAGAACAGAGTACAGCATTTAGAGGCTTGGGCTATCTTGCATGAATAGCCTAGAACACAGCTATCAATAAATATTCAATACTGCCTTGTAAGTTATTGGGTTTTTTCTTGAACTGGTTGAGTACTGAGCCCAAGATAATATAAAAATATAACTAACCTTTTATCTGTCCATAGTGTATACTGAATCAGATAGTACTAGAACTCTCCAGTACTCCAAAATAGCCCACTTAAAATAATTCCCAGGATGCGCCACGTTGAGGACAGGATGCTGCCTGAAATTAAGCAATCAGGTGGCAAGGAAAAGCCCTCCATCCATGACTGTGTGGGTCACAGTGTAGCCAGGGAACAACTGGGCGCTGGAGTCTTTATCAGGTTTTACCTTTGTTGTATTCAAAGAAGAGTGACAGTGCTAAACTTAGGCTTTTAAAAATCATACATTACAAGACAAATAATAGCGAGACTCTGCCTATAATACATGCTGGGGTCTTTGTTTACCTCACATCCTGCACATTTTTTTAGCTTGGCTCTAGAGCAATAAGAGACTCTTTCCTTTCAGTGAAGCTGACATACAAGTATGTTCATGAATCTAGTTTTGGAGTAGTTAAAAAAAGTATGAAGTAGCAGAAGACTCACAGTAAACTAGTGAGGACTGGTACCATTGTATGACAATAAGATGACTATAACAAACATCACTAGGCAATGTTGTTTGTATAAAAACTTTATAAGAACTTTCATTACTATGTGCTTTGTATCCTTTTAGATTGTTTGAATTAAGAAGGAACCCATTTAGATATATCATAGAATGATTTGGGTTGGAAGGGTCCTTAAAGGATCATCTCGTTCCATCCCCCCACTCCCCCACCCCCCCCATCATGTGCAGGGACACCTTCCACTAGACCAGGTTGCTCCAAGCCCCATCCAACCTGGCCTTGAACACTTCCAGGGATGGGGCAGCCACAATCTCTCTGGGCAACCTGTGCGAGGGCCTCACCACCCTCACAGTAAAGAATTTAATTCTAATATCTAATCTAAACCTACTCTTCTTCAGTTTGAAGCCATTCCTCCTTGTCCTGTCACTACATGCCCTTCTATAAAGTTCCTTTCCAACCTTCTTGTAGGCCCCCTTCAGGCACTGAAAGGCTACAATAAGGTCTTCCCAGAGCCTTCTCTTCTCCAGGCTGAAAAGCCCCAACTCTGTCAGCCTTTTCTCATAGGAGGTGTTCTGGCCCTTGGATCATCTTCATGGCCCTTCTCTGGACTTGCTCCAACAGGTCCATGTCCTTCTTATGTTGGGGGACCCAGAGCTGGAGGCAGCACTGCAGGTGGAGTCTCACAAGAGCAGAGCAGAGGGGCAGAATCACCTCCCTCAGCCTGATGGTCACACTTCTATTGATGCAGCCCAGGACACAGTTGGTTTTCTGGACAGAAAATGCATACTGCCAACTCACATTGAGCTTCTTGTCCACCAACACTACCAAGTCCTCCTCCTCAGAGCTGCTCTCAAACCATTCTCCTCCCAGCCTGTACTTGTGCTTGGGATTCTCCCCACCCAGGTGCAGGACCTTGCACTTGGCCTTGTTGAGTTTCATGAGGTTCGCACAGGACCACTTCTCCAGCCTGTTCAGGTCCCTCGGGGTGACCCATCCCTTCCCTCCAGTATGTCGACTGCACCACACAGTTTGGTGTCATCAGCGAACTTGCTTAGGGTGCCCTCAATCCCATTGTCCATGTCACTGGCAAAGATGCTAAACAGCGCCTATCCCAACACCAACCCCTGAGGGGTCCAGGAAGGATGGACATGCTTCAAGAAAGAAGTCTTGAAGGCACAGAAGCAGGCTGTCCCTATGCACCTGAGCTAGTACACAGGGACAGTGTGAAGTAAGATAACACACAGGTACCCCCAAAATGCCAGGCAGTGGAAGGATTGTAGGGAAATGTCACTGTCGGGACAGCCACAAACACAACATAACATTGAAAGTTCACGCAGAAAGACTTTTATTTCATACAAACATTGTTAATTTATAGTCTTTTCTAGCCAGCGTGTTTCATTACCATTGGTGTTTTTACTACACAAACATGTCAAGATTGGCTGTTCTATAGCTTTTGCAAACTCAGGGTGACTTAGCAGACAGTTCAGGATTTCTGGCTATCACAGCTGCCCCACAGCTCTGTCCTCCCTGTCCACCCTCTCATCTTCAATGTTTACATTCCTTCACAACCTTGCAGCTGCAACCGCTCAAATTCAGGGCCCAAGCTGTCCACAGCTCAGTTGCCTCCCACAGGGAAATTTATTTCCAATGTCGAGAACACTAGACTTTAAGAACATTAATTTAATGGCCTTTCAAACACCGGACCTGGGGAAAGACATGCCCCCTGTTCTTCTCCGGACTTTTATCATTCCTGGCCTGCCCTCTGTGGGAACTTTTGAACATGTCTGCAAGGACTTATCTTCTTCTCATACCAGGGAGAGTTTCTCTGAAATGCAGGAGGAGAAAAGATCTAAAACTGTCTTTGGGAATGTTACCTAAAACTGGAGAAATAATTCTCTGGACAATTTTGAGTATAGAAAGGTAGAAAGCAGTTTTATAAATAAAGCACCTTAGGTACACAAAGGTATGTTGCACACACAACAGTATAGGCCTTTACAATTTTTATAATAACATCTAATTATATTATCTGGACATTACCTCATTGGTTGCACCCATTCCCAAAACCATACCTCCTATCATCCTACCCTCACTACGCTTCCCAAATTTGAGTTGGTGGTCACAAAACGACTCCAATTTAGTAACCAAGAAGTAAGTTTGTGGAAGACGTCCATCCATAAGAAGGCCCACAAGGAAGATCCAGGAAACTCCAGGCCTGTCAGCCTGACCTGGATGCCCAGCAAGGTTATGGAGCAGATCATCTTGAGTGCAATCACACGGCACCTATAGGACGGCTGGCAGATCAGACCCAGCCAGCATGGATTTAGGAGGGGCAGGTCCTGCCTGACCTGCCTGATCTCCTTTTGTGACCAGGGAACCCACCTGGTGGATGAGGGGAAGGTTGTGGATGTGGCTACCTGGACTTCAGCAAAGCCTTTGACACGCTTTCCCATAGCAAACTCCTGGAAAAGCTGCAGCCCACACCTTGGACAGGGGCACTCTCTGCTGGGTTAGGAACTGACTGGAGGGCCGGGCCCAGAGAGTGGTGGTGAACGGTGCTGCATCCAGTTGGTGGCCGGTCACTAGTGGTGTCCCCCAGGGCTCAGTGTTGGGCCCAGTCCTGTTTAATATATTGATTATCTGGACAAGGGGATTGAGTGTACCATTAGCAAATTTGCAGATGACACCAAGTTGGGGAGGAGTGTCGATCTGCTGGAAAGCAGGAGGGCTCTGCAGAGGGACCTGGACAAGCTGGATAGATGGGCTGAATCCAAGAGGATGAGGTTCAACAAGGCCAAGTGCCAGGTCCTGCACTTTGGCCACAACAACACCATGGAGCACTACAGGCTGGGGACAGAGTGGCTGGAGACCAACCAGGCAGAAAGGGACCTGGGGGTACTGATTGACAGCAGGTTGAACATGAGCCAGCAGTGTGCCCAGGTGGCCAAGAAGGCCAATGGCATCCTGGCCTGTATCAGGAATAGTGTGGCCAGCAGGACCAGGGAAGTGATTCTGCCCCTCTACTCGGCACTGGTGAGGCCACACCTCGAGTACTGTGTCCAGTTCTGGGCCCCTCAGTTTAGGAAGGATATTGAGGTGCTGGAGCATGTCCAAAGAAGGGCAATGTCATAGGTTTGCTTGTTTTAAAGAAAAAAACCCAACTGGGAATTTTTTCCCCTGTCCCACTGTGAAAGAAAGGTGTTGAATGAGAGAGGGGGAGGGGGTGACTGGAGTGATTCACACACACAAAAGAACTAGCCAGCAGCCCCACATTCCAAGCTAATGGGTCTCAGAAGATTGTGGGGGGGAGGTGAATTTTCTCCTGGGGAAACTGCATCCTTTTTTACTTTTGCCCTGACTCAGGGAAGGGGTGTGTGTGTGTGGAGGGGGAGCTCCAGAATTCATTTTGTTTTCGACTGGGTAATCTGGCTGCCTTTGGCCCTGGTCCACCTCCTTTCTCTCACGCCCTGTTCTGCCCACAGCCCGGTCTGCCTCGGATTTCATCGGAGAAGCCAGTGCTATTTGCAGAGGAACTTTTGAGGGAAGAGGCCGCCCCTCCCCTGCTCCGTTCCCGTGTTGGCAGCAGCTTGTACCCATCGACGAAGGGGGAGACCCCAACCAGAGCCAGCCATCGACAGCGTGAGTCCATAGGAAGAAACTCGTTTCCCCTTTCTCCTTCCCCTTTTGGTGGGGGGGAGATCTCCATTCAGATCCTCACATGCACCGAGGAGGGGAGGCATGTAAGGGCAACCAGAGCCCAACAGCGCCCCCTGCTGCCACTACAGAGAAACTGCAGGCTCTGCTCTTCCAGTGATCAAACAGCGCCCCCTGCTGGTCATGGTTAGAATTGCACCAAAAGACAAAAAGTACTGAACTGCTTTTGATAGGAATCTTGGGTGCAGGATGGCCATGCGACCTGGACCCTCGGCTACCGGGAGCTTTCCCGCGCCTCAGGGGCGGGACCCCCAGCTGCCGGGAGCTTCCAGTGCCATGCGGCCGGGACCCTTGGCTGCCGGGAGCTTCCAGTGCCATGCGGTCGGGACCCTTGGCTGCCGGGAGCTTCCAGTGCCATGCGGCTGGGACCCCCAGCTGCCGGGAGCTTTCCCGCACCTCTGGGGCGGGACCCCTGGATGCCGGGAGCTTCCAGTGCAATGCGACCAGGACCCTCGGCTGCCAGGAGCTTTCCCGAGTCTCGGGGACGGGACCCCCGGTTGCTGGGAGCTTCCAGTGCCATGCGGCCGAGACCTTTGGCTGCCGGGAGCTTCCAGTGCCATGCGGTCGGGACCTTCGGCTGCCGGGAGCTTTCCCGCACCTCGGGGGCGAGACCTCCAGCTGCCGGGAGCTTTCATTGCCATGCGACCGGGGCCCTCGGTGGCCGGGAGCTTCCAGTGATGTGCAGCCGAGACCCTCGGCTGTCGGGAGCTTTACAACACCTCAGGGGCGGGACCCCCGGCTGCCGGGAGCTTCCAGTGCCATACGGTCAGGACCCATGGCTGCCGGGAGCTTTCCCGTGCCTCAGGGGAAGGACCCCTGGTTGCTGGGAGATTCCAGTGCCATGAGACCGAGACCCTCGGCTGTCGGGAGATTCCAGTGCCATGCGGCCGATATCCTCGGTTGCCGGGAGCTTTCCCGCGCCTCGGGGTCGGGACCCCCAGCTACTGGGAGCTTCCAGTGCCATGGGGTCAGAACCCGCGGCTGCCGGGAGCTTTCCCGCGCCTCGGGAGAAGGACCCCCGGCTGCCGGGAGATTCCAGTGCCATACGACCATGACCCTCGTCTGTCGGGAGAATCCAGTGCCATGCGACCAGGACCCTCGGCTGCCGGGAGCTTTCCCGTGCCTCAGGGGAAGGACCCCTGGCTGCTGGGAGATTCCAGTGCCATACAACCGAGACCCTCAGCTGTCGGGAGATTCCAGCGCCTCAGGGGCGGGACCCCTGCCTGCCGGGAGAATCCAGTGCCATGCGGCTGGGACCCGCGGCTGTTGGGAGCTTCCAGTGCCATGTGGCCGATATCCTCGGCTGCCGGGAACTTTCCCGCACCTCGGGGTCGGGACTCCCAGCTGCTGGGAGCTTCCAGTGCCATGGGGTCGGAACCCACGGCTGTTGGGAGCTTTCCTGCGCCTTGGGGGCAGGACCCCCGGCTGCCGGGAGCTTCCAGTGTCACGTAACCAGGACCCCCAACTGCCGGGACCTTTCCTGCGCCTTGAGGGTGGGACCCACAGCTGCTGGGAGTTTCCAGTGCCATGCGGCCCGGACCCCCGGCTACCAGGAGCTTTCCCGTGCCTTGGGGGCGGGACCCTCGGCTCCTGGGAACTTTTCTGCGCCGCGCGAGCTCTGTGAGCATGGTTGAGCCTCCAGGCACGACCGTGGCAGGAGAAAGGAGTGAGAAAGGGAGCCTTGCCGGCAGGTAGAGCGCCCCCATGAAAGAGGAGAGGGGAGCTTCGGAGCACACAGAGGTTTGCCGTTCCAGGTTTGGGTGGAGAAGGGGGGGAGGGGGTGGGGGGGGAGGATTAGGGTAGGGTGTCGAGCGGGCCGAGGGGGTCCGTCGACCGGCAGGAGGGAGAGCGGGACAATCCCGTATGAAATGTCACAGGTGATCAGTGTGCCTGAAGATATGTGGAAACACAGTGGAGGAAGGATAAGGTCAGGGTGGATAGTGGGTTCTTTTAGAATAATGGGGTTCCCGGTCAGGATGGGGCCATGAAAGGCACCCTCGCCTTGTATAGGCACTGGGGTCAGAACGATTGCTTTGTTTGTCTGTTTTTCGTTCACCTGTGGCTACTGCCCAGGTTCGGCATGTTCTGGATATATTTGCTTTGCTCTGTTACATCCTGAAACGGTGGACAGGACAAAGGGTTGCTCCTGGGTATCTCCTTCAGATTGTTTATAGATAGGTGATAATAAAGTAGGAAATGAAAGACTTGCCCAAATCATTCAAACAGGAACGTAGTCTGTGTACCCGTATGTGGTTGCAAGCTACGTGGTACGTGCCTCCGGAAGGGTTGCCCATGCCGAACAGGTCAAAACCATAGGACCAGATTTAATACATTCTTGGGCAGGATGAGCTCATTAGCCTTCTGGCAGTCATCCTAGGAGAAGGACAACTCTAATCCCAAACCCGGGCAGATGGAGCTCGCTTAGCCCTGTAAGGCCATCCATCTAAGAGAAGGTCACTCTAATCAAACCTACGTCCTGAGGACCTCACTGCCACCGTTCAAGCTTGCTCGGCCCGGGCAGATGAACCTTAGGATTAAAGGGTGGGTTCAATTCTGCGCATACTGTATCTCACCTAAAAAATCCACTGTACAGGTTCAAAGGCTTTACCCACATGCAAAAAGTCCTGTAGCGACTGGCGAGGGGCGGAACGGCAGGTGAAAGGAGCACTGGAAGCCGCAGACCCAACCCTGCATGCAGGCGGTTCAGGATATTGGTCATTTGAGACTGACCAGAGATGACAGTCTCTTGGGGCAGCACCCTGAACGACCAAGCAGCCTTTTCAAGGACAGCACTGCTTCTCCACTTGGAGAGGGGCCTAGAAAAGGTGACCTAAACAAAGCTCATCTCCACCTTCACCCGGTTGGTTAACCACAGACCAACGGGCATCTTCTTCCAATGCGGTCACACAAAGATCAAAAGACAAAGGCATGCACCTGCCTCCAAAGGTGTACCTAAATTAACTCTAGCATGTTGGAACATCAGAACCATGCTCGATTCTGCAGATAGCGGACGTCCTGAGCGTCATTCTGCCCTAATCGCCCATGAACTGGCTCGTCTTAACATCGATATAGCTGGTCTCAGTGAAGTTCACCTTCACGAGGAAGGCAGCCTCAGAGAACATGGTGCCGGTTACACACTCTTTTGGTCAGGTAAGCCCAGAACAGAAAAACATCTCTCAGGAGTCAACTTCATGATCAAAAACTCTATTGTTCCTAAACTCGATAATCTGCCGACATGTCACTCTGACCGCATTATCTCCCTACGCCTTCCAATAAACAACAACCAACACGTCGTCCTCTTTAGTATATATGCCCCAACTCTCCAAGCTGTCCCTGCTGAAAAAGATAAATTTTACACTGACCTGCGCCTCCTTACCCAAAAGGTGCCTGCAGATGATAAGATCATTATCCTTGGTGATTTCAACGCCAGAGTAGGTAAGAATTTTGCAGTCTGGCAAGGAGTATTAGGTAAGCATGGTGTTGGAAACTGCAACGATAATGGTCGCCTTCTGCTGGAATTCTGTGCAGAGCAGCAACTCACCGTCACTAATACTATCTTTCAGTAAAAAGATAGTCTGAAGACAACCTGGATGCACCCCAGATCTAAGCATTGGCACCTCATCGATTATGTCTTGGTGCGACGGAGATATGTCCGCGATGTCCACCATACCTGAGTGATGCCCAGCGCAGAATGCCAAAGAGACCATCGGCTTGTGCGCTGTAAACTCAACTTCAATCTCAAATTCAAGCCTAAAAGGGGTAGCATCTCAAGGAGAAGACTCCAAGTTAACAATCTCCAATCAGCCACTGTAAGAGACAGATTCCAGGCAAACCTTCAAACTAGGCTTGAAAACCATTCCACAGATTGTGCAGATTCCTCTCCTGAAACAATTTGGCACCATATTAAAAACAGTATCCTACAGTCCTCTGAAGAATCCTTAGGGTTCTCCTTCAAGAAGAACGAGGACTGGTTTGATGAAAACAATCAAGAAATCCAGGACTTGTTGAGGAAGAAGAGAACCGCCCACCAAGCACACCTTGCACTGCCTTCCTGTCACGCAAGAAAAATGGTCTTTCATCTTGCATGCAGCAAGCTCCAGCAGAAACTTCGTGACATCCAGAACAAGTGGTGGATTGATCTAGCTGAAAAAACTCTATTATGTGCAGATTCAGGTGATTAGAAAGGATTCTATGAGGCCCTGAAAACAGCATACGGGCCTACATACCAAGTCCAAAGCCCTCTACTCAGTGCTGATGGTCAAACGCTTCTAACAGATAAAACCTCCATTCTGAATCGATGGTCTGAACACTTTCAGACTCTTTTCAGTACCAACCGTGTAGTCCAAGACTCAGCAAGTCAGTCCATCACACAACAAACGGTGAAATATGAATTGGATACTGCCCCCACTTTAGGAGAAATCCTCAAGGCCATACAGCAGGTGAAAATCGACAAGGCAGCTGGGGTTGATGGCATTCCACCCAAAGTCTGGAAACATGGAGGCCTTGCACTCCATGCTAAATTTCACGAGTTTGTGGTGCACTGTTGGGAACTAGGTGAACTACCATCAGACCTTCGTGATGCAGTCATTATCATTTTGTATAAGAAGAAAGGAATTAAATCAGATTTCTCAAATTACTGTGGTATTACTCTGCTCTCCATTGCTGGTAAAATCCTGGTAAGAATACTCTTGAACAGACTAATACCCGCTACTGCAGAAGGAATTCTTCCTGAAAGTCAGTGTGGTTTCAGAGCCAACAGGAGTACCACAGACATGGTGTTTGCCCTCAGACAACTGCAAGAGAAGTGTAGGGAACAGAACAAAGGTCTCTATGTAACCTTCGTTGACCTCACCAAGGCTTTTGATACTGTGAGCAGAAAAGGTCTGTGGCAGATTTTGGAACGTTTAGGATGTCCCATATAGTTCCTTAAAATGATCATCTCACTCCATGAGGATCAGCACGGCCAAGTCAGATATGGTGATGCACTTTCTGAGCCCTTTCTAATAAAGAATGGTGTGAAACAAGGCTGCGTTCTTGCTCCAACCCAATTCACAGTCTTTTTCAGCATGATGCTCCAAAGGGCCATGGCAGACCTCGATGATCAGGACAGTATCTACATTCGATACCGTACTGATGGAAACCTTTTCAACCTAAGGTGACTGAAGGCCCACACCAAGACCTTAAACCATCTTGTCCGGGAGCTGCTTTATGCTGATGACGCCGCCCTTGTTGCCCACACAGAAGCAGCCCTGCAGCGTTTAACATCCTGCTTTGCAGATGCTGCTGAGCTCTTTGGATTGGAAGTCAGCTTGAAGAAGACGGAAGTCCTCTACCAACCTGCACCTCAGGAAGCCTTCCATCATCCCCATATCACCATTGACCAGTCAGAACTTAAATCAGTCCAGCAGTTTACCTACCTAGGTAGCCTTATCTCCTCAGATGGTAAGATTGATGGGGAGATAGCAAAGGCATATAGTGCTTTTGGAAAACTTTATAAAGAATATGGAGTAATAAACACATGAAGAAAAGCACCAAGATCAGTGTTTACAAAGCCATAGTGCTGTCTACTCTCTTATACGGTTCCGAATCATGGGTTGTCTACCGCCACCACCTGCGTCTCCTAGAACGCTTCCATCAACGCTGTCTCTGTACAATCCTAAACATCCACTGGTCAGATTATGTGACCAATACATCTGTTTTAGAACAAGCAGCAGTCACTAGCATTGAGGTCATGTTGCTGAGAATTCAGTTGCGCTGGGCAGGGCACGTCTCAAGGATGAAGGATCACCACCTCCCTAAGATCTTGCTTTATGGTGAACTTGCCACTGGCTGCCGCATGAGAGGAGCCCCGAAGAAAAGATACAAGGACTCCCTGAAACAACATATCAGCCTCTGCCACATTGATCAACATAACTGGTCTACTCTGGCCTCAAATCGGGAGGCCTGGAGACACACCATCTACATCGCTGCCGTTTCCTTTGAAAATGCATGCAGGATCACTCTCGAGGAGAAAAGACAACGCAGAAAGAATTGTATCCTGCTGAATATACTACCTAAGGAGTCTTTCTGCTGTGCCTTTTGCAATCGGATATGTCTATCTCATATTGGCCTCATAAGTCACCAGCGTGCCTGTAACAAACGTGGATAGAGCCTTCCTAAATCTTCGTTCGCGAATCCTAACCATGATGATGATGATGGATGCAGGATTGTTTGGGGTTTTTTTGTTCTTTTGTTGTACTGCCTATACACATATATCCTTTAATAAAGGACTGGTATCTTTTCTTTCTCCATATTTCCTCGACTGGAGCCTCTTAATTTCGTATTTACAATTGCTTAGAGGGAGGAGCTTGATCTTCCTCATAACTCATCCCCCTTAGCGAACACTTCTGTCTCATTAAGCTGAGATAGGCAAAGAGGCTGGTGAAGGGTCTGGAGCACAAGTCCTATGAGCAGTGGCTGAGGGAGCTGAGGTTGTTCTGCCTGGAGAAGAGGAGGCTCAGAGGAGACCTTATCACTCTCTACAGCTTCCTGAAAGGAGGTTGTAGCCAGGTGGAGGTTGGTCTCTTCTCCCAGGCAACTAGCAATAGGACAAGATGGCACAGTCTTAAGCTGTGCCAGGGGAGGTTTAGGTTGGACATTAGGAAGAAATTCTTCACAGAGAGAGTGATTGGGCATTGCAATGTACTGCCCAGGGAGGTGGTGGAGTCACTGTCCCTGGAGGTGTTTAAGAAAAGACTAAATGTGGCACTTAGTGCCATGGTGTAGCTGATAACATGGTGTTAGGTCATAGATTGGACTTGATGATCTCAGAGGTCTTTTCCAACCTAGTTGATTCCATGATTTTGTGACTCCTTTCATCACAGTTCTCCACTTGGACACTGAACCATTGACCACAACTCTTTGAGTGTGACCATCCTGAAATTTAACTCTATTCCAACGAAAAACAGTACAGTCTTACAGGTAACATTGGAACAGATCCCTATGGAATCTCTGCTAAGGTACATGGAAAATAAGCCAACATGGCTTCACTAAGGGCAAATGGTGCCTGAAAAATGTGGTGGCCTTCTACGATGGGGTGGATGAGGGAAGAGCAACTGATGTCATCTACCTGGACTTGTGCAAAGCATTTGACACTGTCTGGCATGGCATCCTTGTCTCTAAACTGGAGATATGGTGATTTGATGGGTGGTAGATAAGGACTTGGTTGGATGGTCGCAAGGATGTAAATCCTCCAGCGTGTAGAAAAAGCTAATTAACATAAAACTCTGAAGGCATCTCCTCAACAATGGAGATTACACCTGTGGTGTCATAAGCACAGTAAACCCATTGTTTATGTTAATTTTGCAGAGAAATACAAAATCCAATTCAAACGGATTTGTCCAGAACCACAAAATGCCCAACTGTCCACAACAAAGACTAAAATCTGCAGTTACTGCCCTTTGATACTCATGAGCTTTTCTTACGTAAAAAAAAAGTCTCTCCATTTAAAACCCCTATACTGCAGTGACAAATCAAGACACAGACTGCACAAATTTTGCTCCTTAAGGGAAAGGTGAATGTAAATCTGTGAGCAATGTTCACTCTCAGTGTCCCACCCAGAGAACATAGCAGATTTTGTGATGTCAAGTGCAATATGGAACCTACAAGGAGTAGTCATTAAATAGAAGACAGATAAGATGCCTTGCTACTGTTATAGGAACTATTGTCTGTGTCTATGTAAAGCTTTCAGTAACTCTGGAGTCTGGAAGCAGCTGACATTGAAGATGCGTTTTCAGATTGGACCCTGCTTTTGTTGAGATCCATGGTTCAGTATCAGAATCCCTGCAGGTGTCTTCAGACTTTCCAGAGAAGTGGGTCAGATACCTGCTTCCCTTTCATGCACAGGCTAATTAAGACTGGTTGTAGACTAGGCCTTTCTTCCCTTATCTTTTGGTCTACGGTTCTACTCCAGTGAAATTTGTCATTGACCTTTCAGCAAGAACTAACTCAACACTGTAAACTGTCTTCAAAACTGAGTGTAGGGGGAGCCATACTATAAATCTGGCATGTAAAACTGGAGAATAGTAAGAAATATGGTATGTTCTGCAAGCAGGTGAAATAACATCACTTATCAGGAACAGTTTCAAGAATGAGGCAAAATCTAGTTTCATTTCAAATGTGTGCTTGAGTTTTTCAATTCACAGGACAAGGATCACCTTAGCGATGGTGTACATCTTAAATCATCTAATATAGTTGGCAAATGTAGTTTTCATTCTCACAACATATATCTTTTTTAACTGGATGCACATACACGTAGCAGTATTTTAAAATACATATGGAAGTGTTGAGAGAATCTTAGATGATGCAGGACATATATTGCTGCAGGTCTGTTTGCACAATCCAGCCTGCGTGCTGGACGGCGGGGACCTGTGTCCTTGAGCAGCAGATGTGTGTCCTTGAGCAGCAGATATAAGAAAGCTGCATAGAGGTAAACAAGAGAAGAGGATGTGATCCAGGGTGTGAGAAACCACTAGATGGGAGGGCCTGGAAAATGTCAGAGCACGTGCCTTGGCTAGTGGGGCCAAAAAAGATATAGCTAGAGCTTGTGAACCCTGTAGGACCCTTGATAATGTGTGTATTTTTCGGAATAAAGCGGAGCATTGACTGTACCTCCATGAGGATGTGTCTTTGACTCTGGAGCTCCTTTTGCATCTTCTCGTTTTATCTGGCGCCCGAAAGGTGATAAGAAGCGCGAAAAGGCAGAAGAATGCAGATAGTCGATTGATCTCCTTGGCCGTGAGACGCGGTCGGAGATGTGAGAGGCTGGACGGAGCTGGACAGAGGAGTTTCGGATCCTGGGGCCAGTCGGCGCAAACCGAGGTAGGAAGGATCGCTACCTTCCCCAGTCGTTTACTGTAAGCATGGAATCGGAATTTACTGCAGCTAAAAAACTGCTGTTAGGTATTCTCGTTAAGCGAGGAGAAGCAGTAACTGAGAAGGTATTTGACAAGCTTATTGCTTGGGCCTGTGAAAACGTTTTTTTTAAAGTACCCCCTCTCCTTTTCGCCTTTGAGGAATGGCAGGGTTTGGGAGATACACTTTGGGACTTGATTACCCTCACCGCTACTACGAAACTTCTCGGCCGTGCAGTCATCCTACTGAAGGGGGGAGTGCGTCGCGGCCTGGCACACACTGCCCCGACCGAACCGTGTGAATTCGAACCATGGCCGCCGCCACCCCGTGCAGAGTCGTGGTGCAGATGAACACCAGAGAGCCGCTATGGCTGGAAGACCCTCACGGCGTAGCAGAGCAGAGCGAGGCAGCTCTGCGGAGATAAAGCAGGAGCACTCAAGAGCCAGCAGGAGAGCAGCCCGGCAGTAGCGGTGCAAGGAAAAACCAGGAGCGGCCCCAGAGGGAAACAGGGATGGAGCAACCCCAGAAAAGTATCACTTCTTGTTGAGAAGGGGAGCAGGCTAGAAGGCTGCTTTCCCGTGTTTCTGTTAACTCTCGTGTTGACTCTGTTGTCTGTCTGGTGTGTCGTTGTGGGCTCACGGTGTTGCTAACTATGCCGTGCTAGTGTGTGTGTGTGTGTGTGTGTGTGTGTGTTGGGGGTTGTGCGTGTGTGTGGAGAAGCGACCATGGGTTTGTTAGTAACTCTTAAAACCCAGGGATGAGGGTCCGGGAGAGGTGTCTCAGATGACACAGGAGCATAGGAATTTCCCTTTGAGATTATTCAAACTGCCCCCGGTGCCGGCAGCTGCGACGGAGAGGCGGCTCGGGCACTGCGGGGCCGGAGCAAGGTTCGGCGGGGGTTGCAGCAGCAAGAACAGACACTAAACAACTTCAGCGGGTTCTCTCTCCTTTCCCCTCCCCCGCGAGCGTAGGGGGGGAGAGCGAGCGGGAGCAGCAGAAGAGGCTGCAGTGAGAGAGAAAACCAAAATAGTCATCTTTCCTTTTTCTGTTACTCTTGGGGAATAGGTATTTAAAACGAACAAGTACACATCTTTCCATAGTTCTCGTTTCCATCTCTAGCTCCTTAGCTCTGCCATGTGCCATGTGGCTTGAGGGGTGGTTACCCCGCATAAACCATGCATCTAAGTGGTCGAGACAAGAAAGCAAAATCTCTCTCTTTAGTCCTTCTAATCACTTGTAGATAGCTTAAAACCAAAGAATTGCGTTTAACTGAAAGCTAGTATGCAGACAGTTTTAGGGAGTTTTTACGTGAAATGAGTATTTGTACAAAAATCTTAGTGAAATACCTTATTCTTAGCTGTATTTTACCCCTATAAAACCCTTCTGCAAAAATATCGTATTCAGAAAAAAAAAAAAAGCAGGGTTTTGACAAAAAGGATAAAAAGCCCTCTTGCAAAACTTTGCCTTTGCCTTAGCAGAGAAAGAGATAAGGCATTAGTGGCTCACACAATAGAGATAGTTTGTTGCCGAGCAACTGAGTGGGAGGCTTACAACTCCTCTGGCCAAACTCAAACTCAAAAAAAAAGAAAAAAAGTTTACATTACCAGTTTCGCTGGACTGGGGGGGTGTGTGTGTAGAACCCCTCCTGCTTTATAGAGGCTGCAACTTTGCAATCTTCTGATTGGGGAACGAAATATTTTTGCCTTACAGTTTGTGGGAGGAAGGGCAAAAAATCTAAAAAACCTCTCCTGTCTCACTTTTAATCTCTCTGCCTACAGGATAGGGAGAGGAGAAGCAAAACACTGCAAACTGAAACCTCAGTCAGATACCACAGTAGAGATTTAAAGAAAAAAAAAAGGTTAGAAATAATATTAAAATTAATGAAAAGAGTCACAAATAAAAATGTATTCATTCTCAATCTGTCATTAGTAATTCTCATGAATAGAGGAGCCAATCTGTGGCTCCAGCGAGCTTGACCAGAAGCTGGGAAGATGATGCAGAATACAGTAAATTAAGGAAACTATTCTAGTTGCTTTTTCATTTTTTCTATTAATCAGGACAACAACCACAGCCATGCATTGGCCATTCAGTGCAGGCCATGTATCTTAAAGAACAAAATACATTGTTTTTTTTCTTTCTTATGTAGCAGGTCTCTTGCCCTAATAAATATTACCAGAGCTAAGAAGGTTTTTTCTTCTTAGATTGGTATACCAACAATGTATTTTAACTTATTGTTCTATGTTGTATTGCTGGTAAGCAAGAATCAGAGTTAGGATTAAAACTTACATTTTGACTCCAATATAGAAATTCATAATATGATTAAATTTGTATAATTAATTTAGCTGGAATTTGAAAACAAACTCCAAATTCTATATCAACTGACTTTTGAAGATCTCTCACTGGCTTTAGAGATATCTTCAGCGAATTTACTTCATAATATCCAAACTGGAAAAACTTTAAAAGAATGGATTGCTAGTATAGTTTGAATAATACTGCCAAATTACCAGACAATACTATAGTTATTGATATTATATTTCTATTGTCTCTCATGGAAGTTGATATTGTTTGCATAGACTTTATCCCAGGAGTTTTATAGCAAGTGGCAAGAATTGTTTAAAATCTCTCTCTTTCCTCTCTGACTGCTGCAACATATAAAAGAAACCGTTTAATTTACAACGCCACACAAGATTATAAATAACAATGCATGAAGTGCTGAGCCTCACATGTCATAAACTGAGAAAATGATTCGGGCTAATTAAGAGAAAACAGTGTAAGGTCAATATCACCTGGAGAGAGAAAAGAAAAACAAATTGTAAAACTTAATTGGACCTCTATAAAGAGATAAAACAAGTTACCTCCCTTTTACCTTGTGTAAGATTTATAGTGAAGGAATTTTGTTTAGTTAGCTAGATAATAGCACCTTTCTTAAAAATTTATAACTTTGTATAGATAACAAGCAAACATCTGTTGAATGTCTGACTTAACCATATGTAATGTTTATGCTTATGTATAATGAATATTCATGAATTAGTTGGAAATAAATGTAGAACAACTGTCTTCTTTGGGTGTGACAGGCGTTGGGAGTTGTTGAACCCCCTCCCTGATCACCCAGTGCTGAATTTGCTTTTATCATATAATAAATTTTATTTGGAAATCACCCGACTGGGTTTCTATTTCTCACAAACTTGGTGACCCCGACGTGATACCCTTTGTGTTCTGGGAGATATTTAGCGCCTGGGATAGGAGCGCGCCCGCTGTTTTTCAGCGGCCTATTCACAGGCCTAATATTTCAACAAGGACCAAGGGTAACGCATGCATATGATAAAAGCAAGGAATGAAGAAGCTCCTGAAGTGCTGCAGCAAAAAGCCCATAATTCTTGTGCACGAAGACCTGAGTGAGAACAACGGACTGTGAGTATCACTTCGGGGGGGCGGATAAAGAGGTCGGAGTGAATGAGTGAATGAGACGCAGCGTAGCTGTGACACGAGTGCAGAGTCCTTCTAACCTCGTTTCTGTCTTCCCACGAGGGAAACAGCAGGTGAAGGGACGAAGCGATTGAATTGATGCGTGGACCTCTGGGGTCGGTGGGAGTTTTTCAGGAAGGACCACTGAGTCAGTGAAAAATCCTAGAAGGGATCCCAGAGGATCGGTAGGAAGGTAGGAAAACTTTATAAGGGACCTCAGGAATATGGGGCAGGGAATTAGTAAATTAAGTTGCATCAGGAAGGAAAGGAGCAGGCAGGCGTTGCCGGATATACCCTTAGACAGTCCTCTTGGGGTAATGATCTTAAACTGGGAAAAGAGAGAGAGTACTAAAAATAAAGAAAAATCAAAAATTTTTCAGTACTGCATGATTGAGTGGACTAAAGAAAAAATAAGGGGTGATGGTATCTCTTGGCCTGTATATGGATCATTTGAGGGTTGGATCTGCCAAGCCCTCAACAGTTATGTAAACAGCAAGGAGCTGATAAACTCTGAAGAGAGTGAATATGCTGCTTGCTGGAAAGAAGGAGTTTGGCCAGAACCTACTAAAGTTTATAAGTTAATGAAAGAAAAGCAAGCCGAAAAGAAATTAACAGAAACCAAATGGGAGCCATTAGACAATTTACCTCCACCCTATAATCCACCCCCTCAGCAACCCCTTTTACAACCCCCTCCACAGACCCTTTCTTCCCAACCCCTTTTACAACCCCCTCCACAGACCCTTTCATCACCCTCTTTACAGCCCCCCTCGGCTGCTGTTCCCACAGCGCCTGTGAGTAATTCTCCACCTGTACAAACTCCTTTAACTGCAGACTCCACTACCCTGCAAAATCATAAGAGTGAAGATCCTGAAAAACATAAGACCCGGAGGAAGAGACGAACCACCCCAAGGGAAGTTAGAGCCCTTTTAGTAGAACAGGACAGCTCTAGTGAGGAAAATGAAGGGGGGTACTCAACACGAGAATTATACCCACTTAGGGAAGTGCCTTTGGGGGGAGCGCAAGGGGGAATTGGGTTTGTAAATGCTCCCCTAAGTTCAAATGAAGTTCGGGCATTTAAGAAAGAGATGGGGAGGTTATTAGAGGATCCCTTAGGAGTAGCTGAACAACTAGATCAATTTTTGGGACCAAATACATTTACCTGGGGAGAAATGCAATCCATTCTGGGAATACTATTCAACCCAGAAGAGAGACAGATGATATGGACAGCAGGGATAAGGATATGGGATAGGGAGAATCAATTGGGCCCCCCTGGGGACAATAAAATGCCCGTTAATCCTCCCAATTGGGACTCTAATTCTGCCGCAGACCGACAACACATGGCAGATTATCGCACCTTAATAATAAGAGGAATTAAGGAAGCTGTGCCTCGTGGGCAGAATGTCACAAAAGCATTTAAAAGCCAGCAGGAAAAAGATGAAACCCCGAGTGCATGGCTAGAGAGATTAAGAAAAGATTTACAGCAATACTCAGGAATCGACCCAGAAACTACAACTGGACAAGTGGTACTAAAGGTCCACTTTGTAAGTAATTCCTGGAATGATATCCGCAAAAAATTGGAAAAATTAGAAGATTGGCAGCACCGGGGGCTTGAAGATTTACTGAGAGAAGCACAAAAAGTCTATGTGCGAAGAGATGATGAGAAAGCAAAAACAAAGGCAAAAGTTTTAGTAGCTGCCATCTGAGAATCACAAAAAGGTGTAAAGTCAGATGAGAGGAAGAGTTTTAAGGGAGAAAGGAAAATGGGAGGTCTGAATAAACCCCAACGAACTGTCCCAAGGGACCAGGAGTTTGCATATTATTATTGTGGGGAAAAAGGTCATCTGAAGAGAAACTGCCCCAAGAGACAAAAGGGCGTGAAACTGTTTGAGGAAACTGAAAGGGATTAGGGAAGTCAGGGGCTTTATTTCCTGGGAGAAAAACATCATAAGAAGCCCTTGATAAAATTGAGATTAGGCCCCCAGGACGAAGAATATGAATTTCTGGTAGATACTGGTGCAGATAAATCATGTATTCTCAAAATTCCTCAGGGTTGTAGAACCAGTAAAGACACAATTAGAGTAATTGGAGCAAAAGGAGAAGGATTCCCAGTGCCTATAATAAAACAAGTTCAAATTGAGGGAGAAACCAAAATAACAGTGGGAGATTTACTTTTAGTACCTGAAGCAGGTTGTAATCTTTTAGGGAGAGACCTACAGGTTTCCCTGGGAATAGGAGTTGTGCCAGAAGAAGGAGAAATGAGAGTTAAAATAATGACTCTAAAAGAAGAAGATGAGGAATAGATTAACCCCAGTGTGTGGGCCTCAGAAGACCAAGTGGGAAAATTAAAGATAGACCCCATAAAAATAGAAATCATTGATTCCAACCACCCAATACAAATAAAACAATATCCTATTTCTCAAGAAGGAAGAGCAGAACTTAAATCCATTATAGACAAATTACTGACAAATGGAACTTTAGAAGTCTGTATGTCCCCTCATAACACCCCTATACTTCCAGTAAAAAAAGGGGATTGTACCTTTAGGCTAGTCCAGGACTTAAGGGAAGTAAATAAAAGAACAATCGCCCAATTCCCTGTAGTTCCAAACCCATACACCCTTTTGAGTCATATTCCTCCTAATTACATATGGTATAGTGTGGTTGATTTAAAAGATGCTTTCTGGGCCTGCCCACTAGACGAAGAAAGCAGAAATATCTTCACCTTTGAATGGGAAGATCCGCAAACATGGAGGAAACAACAATTAAGATGGACAGTATTTCCTCAGGGGTTCACAGAATCTCCAAATCTGTTTGGACAGGCCCTAGAAAAACTACTATTAGAATTCCCTAAACCTCCGGGAATAGAGGTTATACAATATGTAGATGATTTATTGATTGTTGGGGAAAGTGAAGAGGGAATCAGAGAAATCACAATAAAACTCTTAAACTTCCTGGGAGAAAAAGGATTAAAAGTTTCCAAGAAGAAGTTACAATTTGTAGAACAAAAGGTAAAATATTTAGGTCACTGGCTAGATAAGGGAACTAAAAGACTAGATGTTGAAAGAGTGAGAGGAATATTGGCTCTAGCTCCCCCAAAAGCTAAAAGGGATATAAGAAGATTACTGCGATTATTAGGATACTGCAGGTTGTGGATTGAGGGTTATAGTGGATTAGTAAAGTTTTTATATGAAAAGCTTACCCAAGAAGTAGTGAAGTGGAATGACAAAGATAGTGAAAAACTAGAGGAAATTAAAAGAGCTCTAACCAGAGCTCCAGTTCTAACACTCCCTGAACTGAAGCAACCCTTTCAGTTGTTTGTAAATGTAGAACAAGGAATTGCTTATGGAATATTAACCCAAGAAAAAGGAGGACATCGAAAACCAGTAGCGTACCTGTCAAAATTACTAGACCCAGTCAACAGAAGTTGACCTGTGTGTTTGCAAGCTGTCGCAGCCACTGCTATATTAGTGGAAGAAAGCCGTAAAATCACCTTTGGAGGAAAAATTACAGTTTACACCCCCCACGCTGTACAAGCACTACTGAATCAAAAAGTGGAAAAATGGTTAACAGATGCCTGCATTTTAAAATATGAAGCTATATTAATCCATAGTCCAGACTTAGAACTCCTAGTAACTAACAATCAAAATCCAGCACAATTTTTATATGGAGAGTCAAGTGAACTGACTCAAATACTGGAGCGTGACTGTTCCGAACTAATACAATTACAAACCAAAGTCAGAGAAGATTTAGAAGAGGTGGAATTAGAAAACGGAGAAAAATATTTCATTGATGGCTCCTCCCGATACAAAGATGGGAAGAGAATTTCTGGATATGCAGTCATCAATGGGAATAATATGACAATTGCAGAATCAGGAAAGCTTAGTTCAGCCTGGTCAGCACAAGTGTGTGAGTTGTATGCCCTCTACCGGGCTCTTGAATTATTAAAAGGAAAAAAGGGAACGATTTACACAGATTCGAAATATTGTTATGGAGTCGTACACACATTTGGGAAAATTTGGAAAGAAAGAGGTTTAATAAGCACGAGAGGTAAATCACTAATACATGAAGAGTTGACAAATCAAGTATTAGAAGCTTTAAGAAAACCCCTAGAAATAGCAGTAGTCTATGTAAAAGGACACCAAAAGGGAATATCATTCATAATCAGAGGAAATAACTTAGCAGATGAAGTGGCCAAAGACGCAGCTGAAAAGGGGGAAATAACTAAGTTACATATATTAAACTTACAACAGCCTGAAAACTTAGAAATACCAGTATTTTCAGAGAGGGAAGAGAAAGAACTAACACGAATAGGTGCAAAGAAGCAATAAGGGGGGGCATGGATCTTAGCAGATGGGAGAAAAATAGTTTCTAAACCAATAGCAAGAGCAATATTAATGAAATTACATCAAACTACTCACTGAGGAACATGAGCTCTATGTGATCAGTTTTTACAATGTTATGGGTGTATAGGAATTTTCGAAATTGCTAAGCAAGTTACCAGTCACTGCTTGACATGTCAAAAAGTAAATAAAAAGGTTATGAGAAATACTCCTGCAGGAGGACGAGATATTGCATACCGACCCTTCGAGCGAATCCAGGTGGATTTCACAGAACTCCCACCTGTGAATAGATGGAAATACCTATTAGTAATAACCAACCATCTAACCCACTGGGTAGAAGCAATACCTACTGGAAGGGCTACAACAAATTTTGTAATCAAAGTACTACTTGAAAATATAATTCCTAGATATGGAATGGTATATAGTATAGATTCAGACAGAGGAACTCATTTCACCTCAAAAATACTTAAAGAAATAACAATTCCATTAGGAATCATGTGGAAACACCATGCTTCCTGGCACCCCCAAAGTTCAGGGAGGGTTGAGCGAATGAACCAGACTCTGAAGCAAGTCCTAACTAAATTGATGATTGAAACTCAGATGTCATGGGTTAAATGTTTACCCCTGGCCTTACTGCATATTCGAACCCAACCCAGGACAGACCTCGGTCTATCACCATATGAAATGCTTTATGGAATGCCTTATATCTGGCTAAAAGATGCAGTAGGTGACTATAACAATATTGACACCAAATTAAGACCATACATACAAACACTTGCAAAAAGGTTAACAGAAATAAGAGAACTAGGAGCCTTAGCCCAAACAGCACCATTAGATTTCAAGATACATAAAATAAACCCTGGGGATTGGGTCTTAATAAAGAGATGGAAAGAAACTTCTTTAACCCCATTTTGGGAAGGTCCCTTTCAGGTACTGCTCACGACAGAGACCGCAGTGCATACAGCAGAACAAGAGTGGACACACGCGACCAGAGTGAAAGGACCTGTTGCTCCACCACCCCTGAAAGAGTGGACTGTGTCATCAACGCCTGGGGACCTACGACTTAAACTCCAGAAGAGACCTTTATGAATTCATCACCTGAATGGAGAAAACATATCGAGGACTGGAATGAGTTATCCCAGGAACAAAGAGACTTAAGGGCCCGACAGGTATTTCCTAGCCTGAGATCCTGTTTTCAATTGGCCCCAGGACAAATTCTTAAGAGACAGTGGTTTGTTTCATGGAAAGAGGGAGCCATCCCCTGGCAGAGTGGAGGGGCAGGTGCATATTTTACTAATTGCCTAATTAACCCAATTCTTGTGTTAGCTTGAGACCTTGAGAAAGAAGATCCCCTAATTCCTAGACCGCCACCACCAGATCGCATATGCTGTATAAAACATCCGTGGGCTCAGCATGATGGTTGGGTAGAGTGTCAGTGTAGGCACTGTCACCGTAAATGGTCCTGTGTGGCCTTTAACCGACATATATATTGCCCTGAGTGTCATGACACGCAAGGAGAACAACCCCAATTAGAGTCAGTACAGATAAATAAGCTGTTCTGTGGGTGGGAATTGTTATTACCAGTAAATTGGGAAATATTTGAAACAGACTGGTATGCAGCATTGAGATACTGTGCAAAGAAATTTGCTGGAGAAACAGCCCAAATTAACTGCCCACTAGATGACTTTAACTTTATAGACCCATGTAAAGAATGTCACAATGGCTAACAATTTATATATATATTGATTAATTAGTGGGAATAATAATTTTGCTGACAGAACACGTTGTTGCGAAATAAAGTGAACCTTTACCTGGAAACAGAAAAACTGGGCCTTAATTAAATTAGAAGATCTAAAAGGGGTAAGACCAGGTTAACCTCTGAGCCTGCCACTGACAGCCAGCCACGGGCTGCAACCCTGTTCAGGCATGGGCCGTGGGGGCTTAAGTTATACTGGACCCTTTTGGATACTCTGCTGCTTTTGGGCTCATGTCCTGCCCGACGAATGTACAAAATGCTACCAAATTACACGATATAAAGGCTGTATGATTCAAAGCTTAAGTTACCACTCATTTGTCAACAAAGTCTGCTATGACTCTAGACAACTGAACACTTGCAACACGGGTTCTCGGCAACTATGGGTAGCAAAAAATTTAGGAAAAGGGGGAACCAGGTTGGGACTTAGTTGTCCTAAGGGAGAGGAATGGATTTTTTTCACTCAAGAAGGCCATTGGGACATTTCTGACGGTGGTGGAATGCAGGACTTGAAAAGGGAGGAAATAATAAAACAGAGGGTGCAAACTACATTAAAAGGAACCACACAAGGCAAACCTTCCAACACAGGTAACTTATACCAGAAATTAAAAGACAAACTAGGAGAAGATTGGCAACTCCCAGGTTATGGAACTAACCTATATATTGATCTAATGGAACATATTATTCAAACCTTAAATTTATCTAAGTGCTGGATTTGTAGTGGACCTTTGATGACAGAGGAGTGACCCTGGAAAGGGACTGGCCTCACTCCATGGGAAATTTTAAAATGGAATCACTCCCAGAAAGCGTCAGAATCTAGACCCCAAGGTTGGATTTTAATTTTTGACGTAGTTGGGCAAGAATGCATTGAACGGAGAGGTAGGGAAACATATAAAACTAAAGTAGGAGAGTCCCCATGCCTATCAGTGAAAATTATAAATACCACAGGAGAATATTGGTGGCCAAAAGAACCATTAGGATATTGGACTAACAATATGACTGCAGATTGTACTTGGCATGATGAAGCTCAAAGCTGGTGGTGTAATAAAACAAATTTGAAAAACCCTTTTGAAAGCATAAAAGAATTAAAAATATATTGGGACCAAGCAGGTAGTACTAATTTAGAATGGGTAGCTCCAGAAGGATTATTTTGGATATGTGGAAAGCGAGCATATACACAACTCCCTAGAGACTGGAGAGGAGTCTGTACACTGGGTATAATCCAACTGGGGTTCTTCTTACTGCCCCCCGAAAAAGGTATGAGTTTAGGTGTACCTTTGTATGATGATTATGGAACCATACGCGGAGAAAAAAGGGATGACATTGGAGGAACCCAAAAGTGGTACGATGATGAATGGCCTCCTGAATGGATCATTGCTACTTATGGACCAGCTACTTGGGCCCAAGATGGGACCTGGGGTTATCGAACCCCCATATACATGCTAAATAGAATTATACGCATTCAAGCAGTCATGGAAATAGTGACCAATAAGACAATTCAAACTCTGGATCTAATCACAAGTCAGCAATCATAAACTCGAGCAGCTGTGTACCAGAATAGGCTCGCCTTAGATTATCTGTTAGCTGAGGAAGGGGGTGTGAGTGGTAAGTTCAACACCTCAGATTGTTGTTTACAAATTGATGATAATAGACAGGCAGTTATGGATATCGCAAAGGATATCAGAAAGCTAACTCACATACCCATACAAAAATGGAACTCCATGCTCGACAGTCAATGGTGGGATAACTTGTTAGGAACAGCTTGGTGAAAGAAAGTAGGATTCTTTTTATTATGCGCGTTGGCCAGGATAATATTTTTACCATGTTTAATCCCTTGCTTCATTAGATTGATAGTTTCTGTCGTACAAGGAATGCAAATATCAACAATGCCGACAGATCCAAAGACTGCTCAAAGTGCCAAAGTACTATTAGTCACCAGAACTCCACCTTCCCGAGATGAAGAAAATGTCAAATTAATATTGTCCAGATTAGAGCAAAAAACTCAAATCAATAATTTTATAGAAAGAGAGGAGAGATTGTGATAAACTGAGAAAAAGATTCGGGCTAATTAAGAGAAAACAGTGTAAGGTCAATATCACCTGGAGAGAGAAAAGAAAAACAAATTGTAAAACTTAATTGGGCCTCTATAAAGAGATAAAACATGTTACCTCCCTTTTACCTTGTGTAAGATTTTTAGTGAAGGAATTTTGTTTAGTTAGCTAGATAATAGCACCTTTCTTAAAAATTTATAACTTTGTATAGATAACAAGTAAACATCTGTTGAATGTCTGACTTAACCGTATGTAATGTTTATGCTTATGTATAATGAATATTCATGAATTAGTTGGAAATAAATGTAGAACAACTGTCTTCTTTGGGTGTGACAGGCGTTGGGAGTTGTTGAACCCCCTCCCTGATCACCCAGTGCTGAATTTGCTTTTATCATATAATAAATTTTATTTGGAAATCACCCGACTGGGTTTCTATTTCTCACACACAGAAAAAGAGTCCTGTGTTAGAAAGCAAGACAGTGACTAGTTAGCAAAGCTGTAAATGAAAGGTTGATGTTTTTTGGACACCCCCCCTTTTCCCCCCATAGTCCCTAGCTCGCATCATACCCGCAATCTTTTGATAGACTGCTAACTTCATAGCATGATGATTTCTGTTGTTTGAATGCTTTATCTAACTTGTGCATTCCTTTACTGCATGCCTTAGTTGAGTGAATTTTGATCATGTCCTGGATATTTTTCTTTATGCTCTTAATGCTCTTGGGTTCTTCACAGCACACAGGCTTTGACCATTTAACACAAGCAGTGACAGTGCCTGGTGCCTGATTGTATTGCACTACCTGCTTTGTCCTACATGATTCTCTACAGCCTTTTATTAGTAACTGACAGCGAACCACTTCGTACTATAAAACCTATATTCCTCTCGTACAGTCAAGTTACAAAACTTCTGAAATTTGAAATTCTTTTGTGAAAATTGTTTAATAGTCTAGGCTCTACTTTGCAGAAATTCCACAGATTCATTCTGTAATCCGAACCCGTGAGATTAAACACTCCTGTTCCTCTATTCCAACTTGGAGATTACATCTACATTCAACAGTAGGATGCTGACCCCCTGTATGCTGACTGCAAAGAGATTATGATTACCTGCAACCACGGCATAGCATGCAAGTGACCCTGGCTGACCCAATGAAGCAGGAACAGCTAGAGCCTGTTCCGATCTCTTCACTAAAGATGGATATGGTTACAAAGATATTATTGTCTACCCTTTTCCTATTAGTCCTTTGTTGTAGATATTCTATGTTGTTTTCCTTGTTTTTCATCAATATGCTGCTTAACTTGTTCAACAGTGGCATGGTCCAACCACAGACCATGCGGTGGGAATGTATTTGTGCTTAATTGGATGATGCAAGTGCTGATAGACGGGAACTTCGTCCCTGAAACAACCATCTTGTATAACTTGAGATTAATTGGTATTTTGCTATTAGTTGACAACTCTCCAAAAACATTTGACAGAAACAGTGAAAAAGAAGATGATGTTCAGACAAACCCCCGAGATACAGCACGCCACAGGCAAATCATATAAAGACCCGTCCTTACACGGGACACTAAGCTCAAAGTCAACAAAGCTAAGCTTTTTATTCATGCAACAACTAACCTAACAGTTTAATTTCAGTACACAAAAAAAAAAAAAAAAGGAGGGGGAGTGAGGAAAGATAAGTTCATGAGATGGTCTTGCTGACTGTTTCTTGAGGTTGCTTGCCTAAATAGCCAGAATTGTTTTAAACGTGGTGGAGAAGTGGAGCTTTTGAAGTTTTTGTAGTGACTACTGACAAGTTCTCTTTGAAGTCCAAAAGCCCATTTACATAGAGAAGTGCGTGTTTTGCTTTAAAAATAGAAGTATATATTTATCTTTAAACTATAATGTTTGTATGTATTTGGGTTTTGAATTGAACGTGAAGCAGAAATATGTTTATGTTTTCCAAGTTATACTTTCATAAAAACAAGAAATGCATAATTAGATCTTACTCATCTGAGGGCAAAACAAAGAATGATAATTTCTCAGCTCACAACCAGAAAACACAGTAAAATACAGCTCAAAAGTATGTTTGTGTGAGAGAATGAAGTGATGGCCATCACGCATGAAAGTTGTGTGAATGTATGCATGTGAATGTATGAATATATGATTATTAATATATTCTGGTTTTGCTCACAAATGCATAAACCGTATTACCTCACATATGCATAAGTACCTTTAGATAAAAAAATAGGAGACACATAACTGTGCAAGTTTGGAGTTGGCTTCCTGCCAAATCTCCGAAACTCGACAACAGGGTCTCCTTCCCAGAGAGGGAAGGAAAAAAAACCAAAAACCAGGCAGCCAAAGTTCTAGCAAAAATATATATATATTATGTATAAAACAGAGATATACAATGAGAATTATATATATATGAATCTATGACCCCAAATAGCTTCCCGAAGTCGAAGGGAAGAGGGGGAAAGGGAGAAGGGAAAAGGATAAAATAGGGTGAAAAGGGACAAATAATAAAACAGATCTACACAGTCTAAAAACCCAGCAAAGCTGAAGAATTGGCAAGAGCTCACCACTTCCCTTGAAAGAAAGCAGTACGTCTGGACACGGCCCAGCACTCCCCCCTCACGCGTGGCTGATAACAGCAGTTACTGTAGGCCTCAGCTCCAGATAAGCCAGGCCCAGACAGGGACCACCGTTCTCCAACCTCGCCGGAAGAGAAGAGAGCGAACTATCTTATCAATGCCTTATTTATACCCTAGGTTACGTAAAGGAATAGCATGGAATACTTCCTTGGTCACCTTCCTAGTTCCTTCCTGGTTACAAGTTGGTTTCCAGGAAGGCCTAGACTGAAACCATCACATTCTCCACCCCTTATTCCATACTATTTCTTTACGTAACACCTGTATATTGTGTTCGTCTCTATCCCGCACATATACATATATACATATATAGTCCATGTTTATTTTTTCTCGAAGGCTGTTGTCTGTCATTGAAGATCAGCACCACCAGCAACTCGATTTGTGTTCTTGGCCCTTTCGTCATAATCACAGTTCCGGTTTAGGGCTGGGTCATCATCGGCCATCCTTGGATTCTCGTATCAGCTTTGTTCGGGTCTTTTTTCCGTCTGGTGTCTGGTCTCCTGTAAAATACAACTCAAGGCACAGAATTAGTTTTTCCCCAGGCTTAGGTTTCCTTGAGGCACACATTGGATCTCTCCATCCTTCCTCATAACCCACCAGGTATATCCAGGCCCTTGAGCAAAGACAATCCCACGAATGGGTTTGTCTTGGCCTGAGGGAGGAGTGATCCAAACCGCCTTACCTAACATACCTTTTAGATGGATCGCTGGAACTTTGTCTCCATCTACAGTGTGGAGGGACTCTGCTTGGGCAGGACCAGCTCGGTTGACAGAGCCTCGGGTGTTGACTAGCCAGGTGGCCTTGGCTAAATTCTTGTCCCAATTTTTGTAAGTTCCCCCACCTAGTGCCTTTAGAGTCGTCTTCAACAGTCCATTGCACCTTTCTACTTTTCCTGCAGCAGGTGCATGATATGGAATGTGATATACCCATTCAATACCATGCTCCTGTGCCCAAGTGGCCACTAGACTGTTTTTGAAATGAGTCCCGTTGTCTGACTCAATTCGCTCTGGAGTGCCATGTCTCCACAGGACCTGCTTCTCAAGGCCTAGGATGGTGTTTCGGGCTGTTGCATGCGGTACCGAATATGTTTCCAACCATCCGGTGGTTGCTTCCACCATGGTAAGCACATAGCGTTTACCTTGGCGGGTCTGTGGCAATGTGATGTAATCAACCTGCCAGGCCTCTCCATACTTATACTTCTCCCAACGTCCACCATACCACAGGGGCTTAAACCTTTTTGCCTGCTTGATAGCAGCACAGGTTTCACAGTCACGGATAACCTGAGAGATAATATCTTTCGCTAAATCCACCCCTCGGTCTCGTGCCCATCTATGAGTGCCGTCTCGGCCCTGATGACCTGAAGCATCATGAGCCCATCGAGCTAGGAACAACTCTCCCTTCTGCTGCCAGTCTAGGTCTGCTTGTGAGACCTTGACCTGTGCAGCTCGGTCTGCTTGTTCGTTATTAGCATGTTCCTCATTAGCTCGCTTCTTGGACACATGGGCATCCACATGGCGGACTCTTACATTTAGTTTCTTCACTCTGGCAGCGATGTCTTGCCACAGATCAGCAGCCCAGATGGGTTTCCCTCTACGCCTCCAATTCATCTTTTTCCACCAGTCTAGCCATCCCCATAGGGCATTGGCTATCATCCACGAGTCGGTGTACAGGTAGAGCCTTGGCCATCCTTCTCTCTCTGCGATATCCAGGGCCAATTGGACCGCTTTGAGTTCCGCAAACTGACTCGATTCGCCTTTACCTTCAGTGGCTTCCGACACTCGTCGGGTGGGACTCCAAACAGCTGCTTTCCACTTCCGGCTCCTCCCTACAATACGGCAGGAACCATCAGTGAAAAGGGCATAGCGTCTTTCTTCATCTGGCAGCTTATCATATGGCAGAGCTTCTTCAGCTCGACTCACTGGCTCTTCTTCTTCTTCTGCCAGACTGAAGTTCCCACCCTCAGGCCAATTGGTTATGATTTCCAAAATGCCAGGGCGATTCGAGTTCCCGATTCGGACACGTTGCGTAATCAAAGCAATCCACTTGCTCCACGTGGCGTCGGTGGCATGATGCGTAGAGGGCACCCTCCCTTTGAACATCCAGCTCAACACTGGTAATCGGGGTGCCAGGAAGAGCTGTGCTTCAGTACCAATTACCTCTGAAGCTGCTCGTATGCCTTCATAGGCTGCTAAGATTTCCTTCTCCACAGGGGTGTAATTGACCTCAGAACCTTTGTAGCTTCGGCTCCAGAAACCCAGTGGTCGCCCTCTTGTCTCGCCAGGCACCTTTTGCCAGAGGCTCCAGGAGGGACCTTTATCTCCAGCTGCAGTGTAGAGCACATTCTTTACATCTGGTCCCGTTCTGACTGGTCCAAGAGCCACGGCATGTGCAATTTCTTGCTTGATTTGCCTGAAAGCTTGTTGTTGTTCAGGACCCCATTGGAAATTGTTCTTTTTACGGGTCACAAAGTAAAGAGGGCTCACAATCTGACTGTACTCTGGGATGTGCATCCTCCAAAAGCCTATTGCTCCCAGAAAAGCTTGGGTCTCTTTCTTGTTGGTGGGCGGAGCCATTGCTACAATCTTGTTGATTACGTCTGTTGGTATCTGACGTCGTCCATCTTGCCATTTCACCCCTAGGAATTGGATCTCTCGGGCAGGTCCCTTGACCTTGCTCTTCTTGATGGCGAAACCAGCATCGAGGAGAATCTGAATGATCTTCTGTCCTTTCTTGAACACTTCTTCTGCTGTGTCCCCCCATACAATGATGTCATCAATGTATTGGATATGTTCTGGAGCCTTACCCTTCTCTAGCGTGGCCTGAATCAGTCCATGGCAGATGGTTGGACTGTGCTTCCACCCCTGGGGCAGTCGATTCCAGGTGTATTGAACGCCCCTCCAGGTGAAAGCAAACTGTGGCCTGCACTCTGCCGCTAAAGGAATGGAGAAAAACGCGTTGGCTATGTCGATGGTGGCGTACCACTTTGCTGTCTTGGACTCCAGCTCATACTGGAGCTCCAACATGTCTGGTACAGCAGCGCTCAATGGCGGCGTGACTTCATTCAAGCCACGATAGTCCACGGTTAATCTCCATTCACCATCAGACTTACGTACAGGCCAAATGGGGCTGTTGAAGGGTGAATGGGTTCTGCTGACCACCCCTTGGCTCTCCAACTTCCGGATCATCTTATGGATAGGGATCACAGCATCTCGATTCGTCCGATACTGTCGTCTATGTACAGTTGTCGTGGCTATTGGCACTTCTTGATCTTTAACTTGCAGTTGTCCTACAATGGAAGGGTCTTCTGAGAGGCCAGGAAGGGTAGACAATTGCTTGGACTCCTCTTCAATCACTGTGGCTACTCCAAAAGCCCACCGGTACCCTTTTGGGTCCTTGAAGTATCCTCTTCTCAGGTAGTCCATGCCGAGAATGCAAGGGGCTTCTGGCCCCGTCACAATGGAATGCTTTTCCCATTGGTCTCCTGTCAAGCTCATGTCAGCCTCCACCACTGACAACTCTTGAGACCCTCCTGTCACTCCAGAAATGGACACAGTCTCGGTACTCCTATGCTCCGAAGGCATTAAAGTACACTGGGCTCCAGTATCTATCAAGGCCCGGTATCTCTGAGGATCCGATGTGCCAGGCCATCGAACCCACACAGCCCAGTAAACTCGATTATCTTCTTGGTCCCTCTCCTTCTCCTGGCAGAAGGCAGGGCCCCTCTACTGGTCTTGATCAGAGTATTCATCGTCGGACTTTGACTTCTTAGAGGCCTTTTTGCCATCGTCAAAGCGGACCTCCCTCTTTTTGTGCCTTGGCGATCGCAGTTTCTTCTCCAAGAAGTCTGCATCTACTACGTAGACAACTTTCTTGTCCGTGTCCTTTTGCTTCAGCTCTCTCACTCTAGCGGCAAGCTTGGAAGTGGGTTCACCGTCCCACTTCTTCATGTTTTCTCCTTTACTACGGAGGTATGCCCATAATTGGTTACGTGACCGACGCTTGGGGTTTTCTTTCCTTCGACGCGTGAATGATGGAGATCGTGAGCGAGATCGAGACCAGGATCGAGGTCTAGGTCGAGGTTGTCTGCGTCGATCCCGCCGTGACCGTTCCATCGGCCTCTCTCTGTAATCTCTATACCTTCTGTCATCTCTGTCTCTAAGGTCGTCTTCATATCTGTAGTATTCATAATCTCTCTCCATTCTTTCCCTATCATAGGGGTGTCGGTATAGAGGGTCGAAGGGGTCTTCCAGATTTTCCTCAATGCTTCTCATCCAAGTGCACATGGTGTCCACACTTGGTTCATCCATCTTTGGATGATATGCGGTTATCAAGCAATACCTATACGGTTTAGGGGCACCTTGAATTACCTTTTTCCACATTGGTTGTGTGCAAGGAACATTCTCGGGAACTTGGATGTCATAATATTCTGGATCAGAGTAGACAATCTCCTGCATGGCCAATTCCCGTAGGTATTGGATGCCTTCTTCCGCAGTCCTCCACCTTCTCAAAGAACTCTTCAGGGACTCCTTAAACGGGTATTTCGCCCTCACAGCATGAAGAATTCGGAGCCAAAGACTGGATGCCGCTTTCTCCCTTCCCATTTCTTGTTCTATCTTAGGGTCTCGGGCAATGGATCCTAGTTGTCGTGCTTCGTCACCTTCAATTATGTGACTATCAGCTCCCTTGTCCCAGCATCGCACCAGCCAGGCGAGGATTTGTTCACCAGGCAAGCGCATATAATCTCTCCGTAAATCTCTAAGCTCTCTTGTGGTCAGTGATTGTGTAATTTCGCTTTCTCGCATTATTTCTTGTCCATCTCTCCCACGTAGAATCTTTTCCACCTCCCTCTTTACTCTTCCGCTCCTACGTGGAACCGCTCCTGCCTCCTCTCTGTATCTCTCACGTGGAGGTGGAGACTGGGCATGCCGTGGGGATAAGCTTCTATGTTGTTCATGGCGTGGAGATGGACTTCTATGCCGTTCATACCGTGGAGATGGACTTCTACGCCTTTCATACCGTGGGGACGGACTCCTACGTCGTTCACGCCGCGGAGATGAACTTCTACGTCGTTCACGCCGCGGAGATGAACTTCTACGTCGTTCACGCCGTGGAGATGGACTTCTGTGTCGTTCACGATACCCAGCCGGTGGAGGTAGCGAGTAGTCTCTCGGGTGCCAAGGTAAAGGCTTCCTCCAATCATCCACGCCTCCAAGAGAAGGTTGGGTCTGAAGGGGAAGAAATGATTCTCTCTCAGGTTGAGGGGGATACTTTGGCCCTTTCTTTGCATCTTTTGTAACACTGAATGTGTAGTCAGGGTATAAATCATCAAGTGACAATATACCACGGGCCGTTTGTACTGTTGCCTTCCTTTCTCTTGATACTACTCTGCTTTCCTTTGGACGCGCCCCTAGTTCTTTTGGGCGTGCTCCTTCCCTTGCAACTGTTTCTTCCTCTACGGCAGCTGCTGCTTCTTCTGTTGCAATTGCTCCTTCCTCGGTCACAGCCACTTCTTCCTCTCTCGCAGTCGCTCCTTCGATCATTGCTGCCGCTCCTTCCTCGCTTGTAGCCACTTCTTCATCTGTTGCTGTCGCTCCTTCATCAACTACTTCCTGCATGGTTTGAATAGGTTCCTCTGTTCCTTCTTCTTCTTTTTCTTCTTCTTCTTCTATGTGTTCCGGTAGCGGGGATGGCTCTGTAAGTTCTTTGATCTCCCTTACCCACGTCTTCTTCTTCTTAATGGGGGCAACAATGACTTTCCGGATTTTAGGTTGAGTCCCAGTTCTAGTAGACTTAGTAGAAATGGCACTGACTTTAAGTTGTGTTTGGACCCCGACTTCTGTGGACTTAACAGGGACATCACTGGTTTCAGGTGGCGTGGTTTGGGTTTCTGTGTTGACCTTAACCTTTTGAAAGTGGTCTACAGCAGCTCGATAAGCATTAGCCAGGCCCCAGCACAAAGCAGAGAATCGCATGTTCGGATCCTTGTAGGAGAAGCACCCTTCTGTTAGACAACGGGCCATCTCACCGGAATCAAACATCTGTTCCGGTGTGAACTCCCAATTAATGGGAGGTGACACACCTCCTACTAATTTACCAAAATCTACCCAAGCTCCATGCCACCCGGGGACTGGCCTGTCCGCAGCCCTTTCCAAAGTTCCAGCGATCTCCTTTGAGGTGCGATCTTTCCTGCAACAGGGAAAGCAATACAACACCATTCTTCCAATTTTAAGCAACACTTCCATTATCTTCATTAATAACAGCATGGTTGCCACACAATTTAGATAATAATTGGGTCCAATCGTAACCATGGGGATCTCCTTTACCAGGCCTTTGATGTCGAGATTACGAAAAGAAAAGTACTGGCAACATTGGTCCTCTGGGCGTGGACGTTTCCCTATGGGATAACTCAGAACGGGCACAAACATTGCTAAAATCAGCAAGGAAATAGGTAGGATGGTCTTTAAAAGAAGAGCCCTTGCCCTATAGGACCGTCGAGCAATGCCAATTTCGGGGTCATTGTTAGGGCCACCTACAGAGTTCCTGTGGTAGTTGCTGATGAAGGTAGAGCCAGCACTACCCATTGTTGTTGTTATTATTTCTTCTTGTTCTTAAAACAACCCTTTGTTTATATAAACAAAGTTTTCTTGGCTGCTTTCCCAGACTCTGGCAGTGTTCCCAGACCTGTTCCCAAAACAATAGATTTGGTTTGAAAAATAACACCGAGCTTGGCTGTCTTCCCGGACAATGTTTTCAAAACAGGCCAAACTTAACCAAAATATCCCACTTCTGACACCAAAATTGTTGTGCAAGTTTGGAGTTGGCTTCCTGCCAAATCTCCGAAACTCGACAACAGGGTCTCCTTCCCAGAGAGGGAAGGAAAAAAAACCAAAAACCAGGCAGCCAAAGTTCTAGCAAAAATATATATATATTATGTATAAAACAGAGATATACAATGAGAATTATATATATATGAATCTATGACCCCAAATAGCTTCCCGAAGTCGAAGGGAAGAGGGGGAAAGGGAGAAGGGAAAAGGATAAAATAGGGTGAAAAGGGACAAATAATAAAACAGATCTACACAGTCTAAAAACCCAGCAAAGCTGAAGAATTGGCAAGAGCTCACCACTTCCCTTGAAAGAAAGCAGTACGTCTGGACACGGCCCAGCACTCCCCCCTCACGCGTGGCTGATAACAGCAGTTACTGTAGGCCTCAGCTCCAGATAAGCCAGGCCCAGACAGGGACCACCGTTCTCCAACCTCGCCGGAAGAGAAGAGAGCGAACTATCTTATCAATGCCTTATTTATACCCTAGGTTACGTAAAGGAATAGCATGGAATACTTCCTTGGTCACCTTCCTAGTTCCTTCCTGGTTACAAGCTGGTTTCCAGGAAGGCCTAGACTGAAACCATCACAATAACCCTGAGTTAAATGAAGTTTCATTTGCAAAATAAAAGTTTTCAAGAACCACATGGAACAAAGAGTTGAACCGAGCGAAATGTGCATCAACTAGGGCCAGATTGTAATGATAACGTTCAATTGTGGGACATTGCAACCAACATAATTGCTTCCTTTTTAGCGCAAATTGGCACTGTGAAAGCATTGAAAGAAATTAAAAAGGTTAGGATGTTGGGCTGCTAAGCAATTAAACATAACATCAAAAATTTTAACTGAACTAACAAATGATGTTGATAGCATTAGGCATGCTGCTTTGCAAAATAGAGCTGCAATAGATTTTTTGCTTTTGGCACAAGGGCATGGATGTGAAGATTTTGAAGGCATGTGTTGTATGAATTTCTCAGATCATTCAACCTCGATACACGCTGATCTCCAAAAGTTGAAAGACAACATGAAAAAGCTTACTGTCAATGTGTCACCATTTGAAGAATGGTTAAACAATCTAGGTTTATCAGGATGGCTACGAGACTTGGTAAAATCTGGAATAGTTATTTTGCTGGTGATTTGCATTATTTTGATAATCGTACCATGTATCTTGAAGTGTCTTAAGGATATGGTGCGAAAGACCATCAATCAGGCCTGGATTGTGCAAAAGAAAAAGGGAGAATTGTTGAGAGAATCTTGGATGATGCAGGACATAACATACTGCTTCAGGCCTGCTTGCACAATCCGGCCTGCATGCCGGATGGTGGGGACCTGTGTTCTTCAGCAGCAGATGTGTGTCCTTGAGAAGGCGATATCAGAACGATGCATAGAGGAAAACAAGGAAGGAGGATGTTAACCAGGGTGTGGAAACCTGAAGATGGGAGGGTCGGAAAAGGCCTTGGGGAGGAGAGGGGATAAAGATATAGCTAGAGCGTGTGAACCCTGTAGGACCCTGGATAATGTGTGTATTTTTTGGAATAAAGCGGAGCATTGACTGTACCTCCATGAGGATGTGTCTTTGACTCTGGAGCTCCTTTTTGCATCTTCTCGTTTTAGACCATGGTCCAGGGATTGATTCATTTGATGCCTTAAAGATTGCTCGGGAACAAAAAAATGCCAGGTAAATTTAATATAGAGACATAAGATATAGAACAGTTTCTTTAATTGAAGGTCTTCAACGACAGGGAGTACAGAGACACACACGTGTGTCCAGGGGTTCCACAATTTATGGTATTGCCCATCCAATCCCAGAATTATCCACCCCCCAGATCCTCCCCCGGCACACCTCTTTGGCATTGAGTCAGGGGGCCTCAAGACCCCCATCATTCCTCATCTTCCTCTTCTTCACAGCATGTACAGTCCTTGGAGTTCCTCCAAGGTTCCGGGTTTGAAAGTTGCTTTGACTATTGTGATATCTTGTTGTAGGGGCCTGAGGTGCAAATGTTCTTAAACACAATGAAGGCCTGCCTTCAGAGAAGTCTAAGCAAGCTAAAAGAATTTAGAAAATTCGATATGAAATGGGGTAAAAGGGTTGAGTAAATGTAAACTACAATTATAAAGTGTGACAGACTATACAGCTACTTCTAAAATCTACAAAAAGCTAAAAATCAAAAAAATCCAGATGCATCACATTGAATCAGTCCTTTGGTTGCAGTGACTGAAATAGTTCATGTCTGGTCAGCAACTTCCTTCATCTTCGATTGAAATTGTAGTATAGCAGATGGTGACACAGCACTCCCTGTCGGTGAGGTTGAGCATCCCACATACCACTTGTTCAATAATCATGTATGTTGTGGCACATCTGTCTCTTAGGGGTAGTAAAATTGAACTCTTGGGTAGGACATTGGGAGGCATTTCCAACAGCATACTTCAATCCAGCATGGTATTCTAGCGTCAGATAGGAATAAAATTTTCCATCTGAACACCCCCAATCCAACCCCAAAGGGGCTAGTAGCAGGGAGATTGCTGAAACTGAAACCAGTACACCATTGAAAGTTCAACAAAACAATATTTATTACAAAGAAGTAGCAAACAAAATGAGAAACTGAGAGACAAGGAAGAGAAGGGAAACAAGCCCCCAAGGCAATCCCCCACTCACTCAGCTGTTATTTATGAGGTTGTCTTTCCAATCCCAGAATGCTTAGAATTCCCCATAGCAGAAGCTGCATTCCCGGAGCGTTGGCAGGTTCACAAGTAGCAGGCGTCCCTGCAAAGGCAATGTTGTCCTCCATGTGAAGCTTGAGTCTGCTCCCAGCAAAAGTTCTCTGCTTTTTATACAACTGACCTATGACATCTACCTGGGCAGGTGTGGTCAGCACAACCCAGCTAGAGGCCTTTGGTCCCTCCCCTGTTATGTAAGTGGTACCCCTCCTGTGCCTGAGTGCTACACCTTGGGGGTCTTTCTTAAATGAGTCTGGGGGCTTACTTCATCCTCCTCCTCTTCACTTTCTCCTTCAAATGCCCTTGGAGGGCCGTCTGCCAATAGCCAGACCCCAATTTCAGTTTATACAAGATGCTTCCTTCAAGGACCAAGTTCTCATTTATCAGTGCTTGTTTTCAAATATTCATTCATGGCTTGGCTTCGAGAACGAAGATTTGGGGAGGGCTCTACCCACATTTGTTACAAGCGCGCTGGTGGTTAATAAGGCCAATATGAGATAGGCACATCCGGTTGCAAAAGGCACAACAGAAAGACTCCCCAGGTGGTACACTCTGCAAGACACGATTCTTTCTGCATTTTCTTTTCTCCTCAAGAGTGATCCTGCGTGCTTTCTCAAAGGCATCAGCAGCATTATAGATAGTGTGTCTCCAGACCTCCCGATTTGAGGCCAGAGTAGATCAGTTATGGTGATCAATATGGCCAAGGCGGAGATGTTGTTTCAGGGAGTCCTTGTATCTTCTCTTTGAGGCTCCTCTCTTGCGGCAGCCAGTGGCAAGTTCACCATAAAGCAAGATCTTAGGGAGGCGGTGGTCCTTCATCCTTGAGACGTGCCCTGCCCAACACAGCTGTGTTCTCAGCAAAATAGTCTCAATCCTTGTGACTGCTGCTTGTTCTAGAACAGACGTATTAGTTACATAATCTGACCAGTGGATGTTTAGGATTGTGCACAGATAGCGTTGATGGAAGCGTTCTAGGAGTCGCAGGTGGTGGTGGTAGATGACCCATGATTCAGATCCATATAAAAGAGTAGACAGCACTATGGTTCTGTAAACACTGATCTTGGTACTTTTCTTCAAGTGTTTATTTCGCCAAACTCTTTTATGAAGCTTTCCGAAGGCACTATATGCCTTTGCTAACCTGTTGTCTATCTCTCTCTCAATCTTACCATCCGAGGAGATGAGTTTACCTAGGTAATTAAAGTGCTGGACTGATTTGAGCACTGATTGGCCAATGGTGATATGGGGATGATGGAAGATTTAGGGCAGAACGACGTTCAGGACATCCGCTATCTGCTGAATCGAGCATGGTTCTGATGTTCCAGCATGCTAGAGTTAATTTGGGTGCAGCTTTGGAAGCAGGTGTATATGCCTTTGTCTTTTGATCTTTGAGTGACTGCATTTGCAGATGATGGCCGTTTCGACCCTTGCCCGACTTTGCAAATGTGGGTATGGCCTTCAAACCTGCGCAGTGGATTTTTTAGGTGAGACACAGTATGCGCTGAACTGAACCCACCTTTTAATCCTAAGGTTCATCTGCCAGGGCCAAGCAAGCTTGGACGATGGCAGCGAGGTCCTCAGGACATAGGTTTAATTAGAGTGACCGTCTCTTAGATGGATGGCCTTACGGGGCTAAACAAGCTCCATCTGCCCTAGTTTAGAGTTGTCCTTCTCCTTTGCGTGCTCCGAGGGTCCCCTTCTCATCTCCCATGACGGCACAGTCCACATTGGTGAAGCTCCCCTCTCTCACTCCTTTCCGCGCCCGGGGCCGGGGACAGCCAGGGGCCGCCCCGCATCCGGGGCGCCTGGGAAGGGGGCGGCAGCGGTCGAGGTTCTGGTAGGTGGGGGGGGTGCCCCGCACCCACACTGTTTTCACATAACTTGGCAGGAAAAGAACAGACTCTCGCAGGTGGCTGGGCCAAACAGACCAAAAGTATCAGTGGCTAATTAAGCATGAATACAGGGTTGTAAGGTTTTAGGATAATTATTTGTGGTTCTTTATCCAGGCTAATTCCTTTTTTTGGGTACCACATTGAGAAATGTAAGAAGTGTTTGTGTGTTACCTAAAATAGAAGAAATAATTTTCTAGACAATTTTGAGTAGAAAAAGTAGAGAGCAGTTCTTTAATTATAGCGCTTTAGGTGCACAATATACATATTGCACACACACAGCATAGGCCTTGTAATTTTTGTAACACTATCTAATTATAATATTTGACCATTACATCATTGGTTACAACCAGCCTGTTGCCTTTGATCGGGAGCCAAAATGACTCACCGGGCAAATTTAGTAGAGATAAGATAAAGAGCAGTTTTAATAGAAGGCCTTCAACCACGTGTCCAGGGGGTTCCACGATTTAAGGTATTGTCCATCCAATCCCAGATCTATTCCCCCGCCCCGATCTGCCCAGTTCTGCCCCTGGCAAGCCTCCCTGGAAATTGAGTCAGGGGCTCTAATATCCCCTCTTCCTCATCTTCCTCTTTGTCACAGCACATCCAGTCCTTGGAGCTCCTCCAAAATTCTGGGTTTTGAAGGTTGCTTTGTCTGTTGTGGTATCTTGTTGTTCAAGGCAGGGTGCAAATGTTCTTAAACAGAATGAAGACCTACCCTGAGAGAAGTCTAAACACGCTAAAGGAATTTAGAAAGTTTGATATGAAATGAGGAAAAGGGTTTGGGTATGTGTAAACTACTGTGCTAAAGTGTGAGCTAACTACAGCTACTTCTAAAATCTACAAAAGACTAAAATCAAAAAAATCCATAGGCATCAAGCCCAAAAACTGTCTGTCCCATCAGACCTCCCTCAGACATGCCTCCTGGAATTGAGTCGGTGGTTGTAAAAGACCACCACTTCCTCCCTGTACTCCTCTTTGTTATCACCTTCTTCCCTATTGGAACAGTTTCAAGGTTTCTGAGTCCCTTGAGTTGTTTTGACTTGGCTATATCAAGCAATGTGCCTCTTACGTCTTGTCTAAGCACATTCAAGATGTTCTAAAAATCTTTATCCATTGGAATTCTTGACAAGGAATATTAAACAATATATCAGAAATTTAGTACAAAAGGTATTTAGCTAAAAGTTCTATTCTAAAAGTGCTAAAAAGCTATAATAAAATCTATATAATATGGATTTTAAGGCATCAGGTGCTATTACAATTGTAACAAGTATACATATTTCTATTTAAAGTACTAATGTCAAATATAAACCATTTTTTGGGGAGGTCCCCAGGTCCAGTGTTACGTGGAGTAAACATAACAGCAGACAAATTTATAGGCAACAGAAAGAATCTTACTCCTTCCTGTGGAAACCAGGGCATGGCAAGACAAAACCCTCAGCTGTGAGGTCTTCATATTCTTACAAATCCTTGTATTAACTCCCAAGCTATGTTTAGAGTCTTATTACAATAGTTCACATTTAACAGGAAGAAGGTACAAAGGACACATTGCCAAAACATCTTGGTCAATAGAGATAGTTAAAAATTATAAAACAACCAGGGAAACAACAGCAACACAGTTAAAATTCCTGACATTAACATCGATCTACAGTACGAGGTTAATTGCTCTGTCATAGTTCCTGTGGGAAAAGACAAAGGGAAAATGCCTGATCCTTCATTCATTCATGGCTAGGCTTCATGTTGTTCTCAGCAACATGGCCTCAATACTTGTGATTGCTGCTTGTTCTAGAACAGATGTATTGGTCACAGGTGGTGGTGGTAGATGACCCATGATTCAGATCCATATAAAAGAGTAGACAGCACTATGGTTCTGTTTGATATTGCCTCTGAGAGTCAAGTAGCCCATTCCAACTGTAGAGGTTTCAGGGTTGATTTCAGTAGCCTGTTAATCCTTTCCACTATGTCATTTGCCTGTTGGTAAAAAGGAGTGTGAAAGACCCAATTAATCCCTTCTTCCCGGCCCAGTCCTGTACCACCCTGGCAGTAAAGTGGCTGCCATTGTCTGATTGGATGGAACTAGGCTTGGGTAAGCAACTGAACCACCACTTTAAACCTCTTTGTGTGCTTTTACCTGTGGCTCAACTAACGGCTTCTACTTGGGTCAGTCCAGACACCACCTCCACTCCTACTAAAATATATTGGTTCCCTTCAGATTTTTTAAAAGGACCAATATAATCAATTTGCCATGTTTCCCAAAGTCCTCTCTTATTCTTAAGGTGAAGGGGTGGATCCTGCAAGGGCTAGCTGTCTAGATGTGAGCAGCACTGACTATGCACTGAAATGGTTGTAGTACAGAGTTCTAGAGTCACTGGCCATCCTCTACTGTGGGCTTCCCTGAACAAATCTTTTGTTCCAGAGTGGTCTCGCTTCACATGCAACCATTCCAGTAGTGTCTCCTATTTATCTCCTGACTCTGTTGATAAGGGGAAACTATCATTTTCTTCCTTATCTGAGGTAATTGCCACTGCAAGATGAGTAAGAGAGTCAACTTGATTATTAAGGAGGTAGGCTGGGTTATGCCCCTGTATTCATGCTTAATTAGATGATGCTACTTTGGTCTGTGTTTGGCCCAGCCACTTGTGAAAGTTTGTTCTTTTCCTGCCAAGTTATGAGAAAACAAGTGCTGATAAACAAGAACTTCGTCCTTGAAGGAAGTATCTTGTATAAACTGAAATTAATTGGTACCTTGCTATTGGTTGATAGTCTTACAAGGGCATTTGAAGGAGAAAGTGAAGAGGAGGGTGAAGAAGTACGCCCCCAGACTCATTTAGAAAAGACCGCTGACCAACTCTCCGAGAATGCAGCTTCTGCTATGGGTAATTCTAGGCATTCTGGGTCGGTAAGATAACTTCATAAGCAACACCTGGGTGACTGGAGGAGTCGTACTGAGGGCTTATTTTTCTCCTGCTTCCTCTCTCTTGGGTTTTTTCATTTTATTGGTCACCTCTTGGTAATAAATATTGTTTTTGTTGAGTTTTCAACCGTGTATGGTTTCAGTTTCAGCATCTTTCCGAACTTTCCCTGTTCCATAAGTGGCAACGAGGATGAGATGCTGAACACGGAATGCCCCGTTGCCAAGGAAAAAGTGGACTCTGCAAGTAGGGTGCAAAGCCTGTAGAGTTGTGCCACTTATTGTGGCAAAAAAAAAAAAAAAAGCAGGATCCACCGGTGGGATGCATAGCCTGTGGAGTGCGCTGCTATTTTTGTAGTAAAAAGTGGGACCTGCCGGTGGAGTACACACCTTGTGGGGCTGTGCCACTTGTTGCTGAGAAAAGCGTGACCTATATAGCTTGTAGGGCTGTGCCGCTTGTTGCTGGGGGGAAGAGAGAAGGCTAGAGAGGGTAGCTGCCTCCCCGTGTTTTTCTTGACTCTCGTGTTAACTGTGTTGTCTGTCCATTGTGTCGTTGTGAGCTCGGGGTGTTGTTAACGGTACTGTAATATCTTATCTGGTAAACTGGGGTTTTTCTTGGATCCTACAGTGATGATGTGTGCAGGGTTGGCTGGTTGCTGTCCAACGAGACTCTCTGAGTCGAGTGTTAGTGTGTGTGAGCATGTTAGGGGCTGTGGGTGGAGGAATGAGAATATTAGTAACAGTGTTAAAACGCCAGGATGGGGGCTGGGGAGGTACCTCTCCCATTGGAGTGTCCCGGGTGGACACAGGAGCTTTGGAATTTGCTCAGGGATTGTCCAGAAGCCACGTCGGGGCCACTGCACCGGGTCGGGGCCGGGCTGCTGTGCGGGAGCTGCGGGGGGCTGCAGAGGCCCAGCGCCGGCTGCAGCAGCAAGAAAGAAAGAGGAAGAAAAAACAGAAAGAGAAGAAAAAAAAAAAGCAGCTCCTGCCGTTTCTTTCCCCCCATTTGGAGGCGGGGGAGCTGGCAGCAGCTGCTGCAGTGAGAGAGGAAAAAAAATAAATGTTGAGGCAGCTCTCAGCTATTTCTTCCCTTCCCCCACCCGCACCGCACGACTCTCTGAGCCCTCCAACATGCCAGACAACAGAACCAGAACCTCAACTATATAACAGAAGGGGAGAGCTTAGATGCAAAGGAAAAGAGAAAAGTGGGGAGAGTTTGAATGCATGAATCTTCTGCAGAATGGACACATAGCAGTGGAACCACTGGATCTATTTAATAATTTAAGTATCTATATGGGGGGGGAAGCGGCAGGCCACATATGCCACAGTTGAGATTTAAAGAAAAAGGTTAAAAATAATATTAAAATTGATTAAGAGAACAGAAAAAAAAAAGAGGTTAAAACTTCAGATTGATTGATTGATTTATGTTTGTGTCAGATACCTGAGTCGTGTTTGAGACTCTGTTGTAGTGGGTTTGTGGTTGTGTTTGTCAAGGTGGCATGGGGAAAATATTGTATGATTTTACTGTTTGGAACTTGACTTTTGAAAAAGATACAACAGAGCCATTGTTGGCACAAAGTTGATGTCATAAACCATTGCCATTTCGGTTCACGCAGTGGTCACTCGTTAGTCGATGTCACAACAGGAAAATGCCACTCAGGTGAGGAGAATGAGATTCACACTGCTGTGATCCTGGGGACACCCTGATCATGCTCCATCTCTTTCCTCTGCTCAGTGGCTTTTTGAGAACTCGTGTTGGTTTGTATTTAATGCTTTTGCAAGTAATAGGATAAAGTTGCTCTGCTTAAACATGTCTCAAGGTATGTAATTTTTGAGAATCCTCATGAACCTAGAACACTACCAGATTCCTTGAAAAAATAACTGATAAAACCAATGTAACAAAGAAAAGAAAAAAGGTGAGAAAAAGAGAGAAAAAAAGAAAAAAGAAAAAAGAAAGAACAAAACAAAACAAAAACCTTGACTTGATCCCAGGTGCAGGGGCTGTGTGAAAACCATGCTTTTGGAACAAGGAGGGACAATATGACACCCCAAGTAGATAAAATTATATTTACCCTTATTTTTGAATTTGAATCAATAAGTATTGTAAAAAGAACCACAAAAAGATACGCAATGACAATGTGTCGTAGGGTTATTGTTCATCCGCACTTGAGCGGGTGCTCCAGATGTAGCAAAAGCACAACAGAAGTGTTTAATGACATCATGGCTTTTTTGTCTAGTATGTGCATTAGCAACCACCACATGGGAAAACATGTCAGTGAACACATGGACATGCTTTAAATTACCAAATTCATTGACATGGGTGTCATCCAATTGCCACATCTGTAAGGCTTTAAGGCCTCGAGGGTTAGTACCAAAATAGACAGGAGTATAGGCATCATGACAATCTGGACAAGAGTATAGGCATCAATTGAGCAAGCGACAGAGTGAGTCAAGCCAAATTGACATCTCAAGGCTGCTGCACCTTGATGAAAGAACTGATGAGACAAGACAGCTTGCTGGTGAATGTTAGGAACAAGTCTCAAAGCAACAGCAAAAACAAGAGCATCTGCTCGGGCATTACCCTCTGTGAAGAAACCTGGCAAAGACGTATGACTACGAAAATGTAGCACAAAATAAGGAACAAGCCTCTGCAAAAGAGTCCTTCAGAGCTCGAACAAAGGTTAAAAAATAAGACCTGGAGATGGACAATACAACACTGCCTGATCAAGTCACTGTAACAAATTAACAACATATGCAGAATCAGTAATAACATTTAAAGACCGATTAGGAAATAACTGAAAAGCAAGAGTTACAGCTCGACGTTCCACAATTTGAAGAGAACCCCCAGATGAACAATCTGATGTTGCCATCCACATTCTGCTTTCCACGCTACTGCAGCTTCACCCATCTTCCTCAAGCCATCCGCAAAGACTGTAAGGCCATCGAGGGGCTCTGCGCTGCGTAGTGTTTTTGTCCAATTGGAATTTCCCTGAAAAAAACTTAAGAAGGGGATGCGAAGGTAAATGATAAGAAATTTGGCCGTGGAACCCAGTTCAAGCAGCTTGCAATTCATATTTGTTTCCCAGGCACCACTCAGAGTAACGAGATTGTACAGGTACAACAATGCGAGCTGGATTTCTGCCAGTACACTCTACACACCTTTTTCTAGACTCAATGATGATTTGAGCTACGAGCTCAAACAATCCAGGAGCAGTTTTTTGAGCCTGATAAGGCAAAAATAGTCACTCCATGATGTGCAGTGGATCAGACCAATGGTCAGACCACTGTACCAATGCTCCAAAAGGAACACTGTGATCTGCAAAAATAAAAAATTAGACAATTTGACAATGATCAATTCATGAAACAAATTTAGAATGCAAAGCCCGCACTACTTGCTGGATGGTTTGAACTGCTCTTTTAGTCAGTTCCCTTGGTTCCTGAGGATTGTCAGAATGTTTGAGCAGGTCAAATAGAGGTGCCAGCTGGGTGTTTGCCAATTTCAAATAGGACCTAATCCAATTCAAAGACCCTAATAGCTTTTGTACGTCAGTAAGAGTTTTGACATTAATATCCAATTGAACTGCCTGAGGAATGACTGCTTTCCGTGTAATTTTGAACCCTAAATACTTCCAGGGTTCCTCTCGCTGCACCTTCTCAGGAGCAACTACTAGGCCAAAGGATTGTAGACTCTTTCTGGTTTCAGCTTCCAACACACCCAACTGACCCTCAGTGGCCACAACCAGCAGAAATATTACCTATATAATGACAACAAAAGACAGTCGGAAAATTACAGGAGATAATGTCGGAATCATTAATAGATAGAACTGAAAATGCGATTTTTTTCTCTATCACTGGGGTATAACTGGATTGTGAAAAAACAACCTGTCAAATTAATAATAACAATGGGTTATTCAACAGGAGGCATAGAAGGGGTCAATAAACCAATGCTGACATGGTAACCATGACTGCACCAACCTGTCTGAGACCATGCAACAGTCTTCATTTCACAGATTTTTTCTTTATCACAAAGACAGGGGCGATTAAAGGATTCTGAGATGGTTCAATGTGATCAGCATCAAGCTGCTCTTTAACAAGCTGTTGCAGGGCCACCAGTTGTTCTGTAGGTATGAGCCACTGCTGAAGTCACACAGGATCTGTATGTTCTAAAAGAAAATTCTGAGCAGTATCTCCCAGTCTCACAACCCCGACCCCTGCCGTGACCACAGGCCAGGAGGCCGGCCAGGATGTCTGTGCAATGATAGTTGCGTCATCTCCCAAATGCAGAAGTTCGTTCGCCTGGACAACTGACAGCAAGCTTCGAGTATCATAGAGAGTACAGGTCAGCTGTGGACGTTGCGCAGAGATCGGCACTGACCAAAAGACTTGTGGTGCATCAGTAGAACCAAATCCTCCATCCCGATGCTCACGAGACTCTGCTTGGGGAACACAACTCAGAAAAGGTACAAGTTGAGCTATTCGTGTCCCTTTAGGAATTGTCACTGGAGGATAAGGTGTGGAGACCATAGCACGGATCTGCCTTGTATAGTTAGCATCAATGACTGCAACATGAACAAAAAATCCCAAAATCCCACAATTGTGCTACTAGAATGACTGATTAACAAGGTACTTAACCCACGCTGCCATCGTACAATGCTAAACATCCACTAGTCAGATTATGCGAGCAATACATGTGGTATTGAACAAGCAGCAGTCATAAGTCTTGAGACTATTTTGCTGAGAACACAGCTGCAATGGGCAGGGCACGTGCCAATGATGAAGGACTAGCTGTTTTACGATGAATATTGCCACCAACTGCCGCATGAGAGGAGTCCCGAAGAGAAGACATAAGGATTCCCTGAAACAACATCGCAGCCCTGGCCACACTGATCAACATAACTGGTGTACTCTGGTCTCCAATCAGGAGGCCTGGAGACACACTATGTATAACGCTGTTGATGCCTCTGAGAAAGGACGCAGGACAGCCCTGACAGTCTGCAGCGGCCCCCTGCAACAGGCTGATCAAGCAGGGCAGCAACATCGAGAACCCTTGATTTAAACCCTGGAAAACACAGAAAAGCTCAAATGACTCTGCCTCCTGCACAGCCCACACAGCTACAACCCATGGGCAGCACGACGCATGAAAAAGGAACAGCAGCAGTGGAAAGGCTCCACCCGAGATTCAATATTCCGGGGGGGGGGGGGTTGGGGGGAGTGTAAAACAGGGGAGAACACAGACAGCCCCCCCACTGCACCGCCTGACAACGCGGTTGCCGCTGCCAGCCCACCCAGGGTCAGCACTGCTACAGGCACGCTGTAAGGGAGAGGAGGGTTGCCAGGGGAAACACCCGCCACGAAGTAGAATTACTGAAGAAGGGGGAGGGATACCCCCCTGTCACACCGCTCGAGACCATGGTTGTCGGCAGTGCGGAGGAAAAACAGACCCCCCTGCCATCCGCTGCGCCAGGACCTGGGACTGCGACTGCTGCTGCCCGGGGTCGGCGCCGCGGCCACTGCGAGAGCCGCCGGCATGCACTGCCGGTGTGCATGCGTGGGTGCACCGCTCGGAGCTGGGGCCAGGGTCAGGGCTGGGGCCGCCCTGCCCAGAACCGGCACCCGGGACCGCAGCTGCCACCAGTCAGGACACGCAGCCAGGGCCGCGGCCGCTGCTGTCGGGGCCGCACCACGGCTGCCTCTGCCTGCATGGGCACAGACGGACTCGGCGGCGCTGAGGCCAGACCCAGCGCCACCCCGCAGGCACCCGGAGCGGGCGGACCCGACACGGCTGCACAGGCACCCGGTGCTGGGTACACAGCCGTGGCACCGGAGGAGACATAGAAAGCTCCTTAAGGTGAAAATCAGTCACTGCATTCACAAGGTTGTCTCCAGGTCCATCAGCAGCACATTCATGCCATAGCTGTCCTTGATTATCTTGGACAAGTACTGTCGAATTGCTAGCAGCGCGTTCATCTTGGCGGGGCCGTTCGGCTGCCCCTAGCCCCGCTCCGTGACCTTCGGTCCCACTTCGGCTCCCTTCGGCTCTGCCCGGCCCCTCTTCTTTAGGCCCCTCTTCTTATGTCCTCCCAGGCATAAATACCACATGCAGTGGGCAAAGCAGCCTCTCTCCCATTCCGAAGACACAAAAGTAACAAGCGACATAACTTAGCTTCGTCGCGTCTAACACCAAAATGCCATAACAAAGCTTTCTAGGCGATAAACACACGCCTTTCATTTGCACTCATGGTCTGCCCCCATGGTGACTAGGAAAAATACTCAGGAGCTCACCTGTGCCTTACCAAGTGCCAGATGCACTCAGGCTCTCCAGGCAACTTGTGCCTTCCAAGTGTGGCAGAAACACTTGCCTTCAGGTGTGGAAAAGAATAATTGGACCCAGATCCTGCAGCACGCCCCACTGCTATACAGCTACTGAGCACCAAGACCTCGCTGCACCTCGCCCTGCAGCTAGTTGCCTCCGGACGCGATACCCCAGACGACACAGGCAATACTCGACAGTCTTTTTCTCGTCCTCACACGGGGCACCATTGTCACAGGGTATCTGTTGGTAGGCCTTGGTCCGTGGGGGAAGAAAGACACACGACACACAACAGGGTGATGAGAAAGAGAGATGTCTGCCTGCTCAGCGTAGCAGGCAGCTTTATTGAGCTCGCTCCCCTCAACTTTTCTCATGCATACAATATAAACATATTCTTACAAAAACACCCAGGAATGCAGCACCTGCACTCAGCCAAACAGCTTTAACCTTGTACTCTTTATAACTCAAGGTTGTGTCCATGGGAACTATCTAATTAGCTTTACTACTCTCATGGAAAACGGCCCAACACTTTGTAATATTCCAAACTCCTCAAGCTTCAATTGTGGGGCTGCGACTTCACCCCACAACAATGTCCTACTGAGTTGTTAGTATGGGGAGGGAGTATGCTTGTGTTTTGTCTCCCACAGGACCCTGCTGGCTTCCAGCACATTTGATGAAACATTATCATGAGTGGACCCAAGATGCATTCCAGTTCTTGTGGGGGTCAACCAGCCCCCGGGGGGGCGGTCAAACCAAGACAGTTCTGCAGATGCAGAGGCTGTCTCTCAAGAATTCCAGGAGATCAGTAGATGCTGAGTAGCACATGGTCTGCCCAAATGTCACATGGAAGAAAATATCCTAAAGATAATTTGTTGTGTCTACTAACTCTTACTAACTGGTATAATAACTCAGTCACGGTATGTACCTGTCACTCGTATGCCTTCGTGGCAGCACCTGATGTTGTGATTCATGCTACTGAGAATACCTTTAATATCACTGCAGGTGATCCTTGTTCGTTGGGTTGTATCACAAATCAAAATATATCCATTCTCAATTTGTCATTGGTGGTTCTCATGGGCAGAGGAGCCAAGCTGTGGCTCCCAGTGGGCCTGGTCAGGGGCTGGGAGGATGATGCAGGATACAGTAAATTGGGGAAACTGTTACCACAATCAGGAGGTCATCATTGAATGGCTAATTGCTTTTGTCATCTTTGCATTAATCATGGCAGCTACCACAGCCATGGCTACTCCTGCAGTGGCCCATTCAGTGCAGGTCATGTATCTTGAATAACAAAAAGGATTGGTTGTTCTTTTTTGCATAGAGGAAAGAGATCACTATCACTCCATGAGGTGGAGGGGATTGACTGCAGTCAGGGGCAGACTGTGGCAGGACGGCTTGCCCCCGATGAGGCCTGGAATCTGTCCAGAGAGTGCAAGCTTTCTGTGGGAGCGATTGATGAGACCAGGCTGTTGTCTGGTGTTGCATCAAACTCCAGACACATACTGCCTGTGGTGGGTTCCTAATAGGCCCATAAATTTGTGACTGGCGGTCAACCATTTCATACTATAAAAGCTGAATCCAAATTACAAAAATTCTGAAAATTGAAATTCTTTCGTAAAAATTGTTTGATAGTCTAGACTCTACTTTGCAGAAATTCCAGAGATTCATCGTGTTATCCAGACCCATAAGATTGACGCTCCTGTTCATCTGTTCCAACTTGGGGACTAAGTCCATGTTCAAAGGTGGTACACTGACCCCCTGTATGCTAACTGGACCCACAACCACAGCATAGCGTGCAGGTGACCCTAGCTAACCCAACGAGGCAGTCCTAGAATGCATAAATCATTAACCGTTTCAGTCTCTGACAATGATAGAAGAAGAATCTCTGGGGACGTGATTTACTGACAATGGAATTTGGTTTTGGTTACCAGGGATTCAAATTTATCCTAATGGTCACTGATTTAAAACCCCTGCTCAAACTTACATGATTAATAGACAGACCGATTTGGGTTGATCAGTGACCTCTTAAAGGGGAAAAGTTAAAACATGTCCAGGAGTTGGTGCAGGAGCAGCTAGAGGCTGGACATATTATACCATCCACAAGACCCTGGAATACTCCAATTTTTGTAATTCCCAAGAAATCTGGAAAATGGAGACTTCTTCAGGATTTAAGAGCAATTAATGCAGTTATGCAGTCTAGGGGGGCATTACAACCTGGTACGCCTAATCCTATGATGCTCCCTCGTGATTGGAATATGCAAATCATAGACCTAAAAGATTGGGTTTTTACCATACCTTTACATCCTGATGATTGTGATAATTTTGCCTTTTCTGTGCCAAGTATCAATAACACAGAGCATATGAAAAGGTACCAATGGACCGTTTTACCCCAGGGCATGATAAATAGTCCTGTAATTTGTCAATTAGTCATTTCAACAGCTATACAACCAACCAGAGATTCCTTTCCAGACAGTATTATTTATCATTATAGGGATGATATATTAGTTTGTGCAGAAAAGGATGACTATCTTAAAAAAACACTTGCTCATTTACTAAAATCATTGCAAAAATATGGGCTACAGGTCGCTGAAGAAAAATTCAAACTAGTCCACCATGGAAATATCAGATGGGTGTTGACAGAATCTACAGTTAGGTCTCAACACCTGAAAATTTCAAATTGGATCAAAACTCTTAATGATTTACAGAAATTAATGGGGACAAGTAATTGGATTAGACCTATGTTAGGTATTACCACAGGGGAACTTGATAATCTGTTTAACTTGTTGAAAGGGGATGCTGCATTAGATTTGCCTCTCTCTTTAACTCCTGCTGCAGAAAAGGAATTAGAATTAGTGGCTGACAAAATTGCTAAATTGCAATCTGATCGCATACGTGTCCTTCTCCCTATTTGCCTTGTAGTGGCCCACACAAGTTTACAGCCACTAGCTGTTATTGGTCAATATGACGAAGGTTCTCAGATCATGTACTTTTTAGAATGGCTTTTTCTTCCACAGAGCAGAAGAGACAGAACCCAGCAATTGACAGGCCGAGATCCAGATTTTTTGTTCCTTCCTTTTAAAAAGGCAGATTTCGATTTTGTCTCAGTCACTTTCTTTGCAAACTGCCTTAGCTGATTATCTCAATGTTGTTGCATTTGGTGTGCCAAAATCCAAACTTTTACAACAATTGCATCTGTTAGACATACGACCTAAGGACATTGGTTAACTGCCCTATACCTGGGGCTCAAGCAGTTTTTGTAGATGGCTCTGGAAAGTCAGGTAAAGCAACTGTGTTATGGAATGAGAATGGTCAGTGGGCATCTTCTGTTCGGGACATCGATGGATCTAGTAGAACTAGGGGCAGTTTTACATGCTCTAACTTTATTTTCCAAAGAGCCTCTAAATTTAGTTTCGGATTCGGAATATGTTGTGAAAATACTACCTAGATTGGCCTTCTGCTTTTTGAAAGACACCTCTCATAAGCAGTTGTTTGATATGTTCGTTAATCTGAAACTTACTTCAGGCACGGGATGTTCCTTTGTTTATAACTCATATCAGGTCTCATACATCCTTGCCAGGTCCTTCAGCAGAAGGAAATGCCAAAGCAGATTCTCTCACTGTGGGTACAGTGACTTTTCAGTCAGAAGTTGCCTCTCATGCCTTTTTTCATCAAAATGCAGCTGCTTTAGCAAAAATGTTTAACCTCCGCTTATCACAGGCCCAAGATATAGTCCGTGCCTGTCCTGACTGTCAGTCCTTGATTACTTCCAATGTTTCTTCTGGCGTTAATCCCAGAGGTCTGTCTGCTAATGAAATTTGGCAGTCAGATGTAACACACATTGCAGCTTTTGGTTGTTTAAAATTTGTACATGTATCTGTTGACACATGATTTGTGCATCTGCACATGCAGGAGAAAAGAGCAAAGATGTACAAAGACATTGGTCTAGGGCATTTGCTATTCTTGGCTTACCTAAGCAAATTAAAACTGATAATGGGCCAGGCTATGCCTCTCGCTCAACACAAGATTTTTTACAGCAATGGGGAGTTCGACATATTACAGATATTCCACATTCACCTACAGGGCAGACAATCATTGAACACACGCATTTAGTGTTGAAACAAATGCTTTTAAAACAAAAAAGGGGGAATATGCCTCCCCAAGAACAATTAGACAATGCAGTTTACACACTAAATTTTTTAAATCGTTCCTCTTCCCATATGTCTACAACAGCTGTGGAAAGGCATTTTTGTAGCCCGATAGACAGACCTCAAAAGCCTAAAGTCTGGTAATGTGACCCTTTAGAATCATCCCAGTAGCAGGGACCAGTAGAATTGATAATGTGGGGGAGGGGATACGCTTGTGTTCTTCTACCAACAGGCCCACAGTGGCTTCCTGCAAAATATGTCAAACTGTATCATAAGTTGGAAAGACTCCACTGAAAATCCGATGCCTGAAATGCAGAGCCTATCATTGCAGCAGAAGACCACGAGGAAAAGGAAGAGGACTAAAGATATCCCTGATATTACATGGGGTCAATTGAAGAAGTTGCATCAAAAAGCAAGTACTATCATGGTAGTGGCAGGTGCTGAACCCAATCCAATTAACACCTTCTTAGCCTATTTGGCTGCTGTCTCCCACAATACTGAAGTAAGACAGTGCCTGAAATATTCGATGTTTTTCAATTTGATTTGTTTTGCCAATGGTCAACAGTATTATTTGGCTCATGTTTTAAACTCACCTGTTTTTAGATCATTGTCATGGTGGGATCCAGAAGTACCCATTTTAAATAATGGTTCTACCTGGACAGGGGATGCATGACTCCTGCTGGGTCATTAATTGAAGGAAGAGAATGGAACATTGTATAGTTTAAATTTTACTGGTTGGCATAATGATTCTGTTATGATTTGCACTTCGTGATTTTATACTTGTCTTGCGACAAGTAATTTAGATGTTAAATTAGTTAATGGTAGCTATCAGATTAATGTAACTAATCCTTTATATGCTAACTGCAGTACAAATAGTTTGTAGGGACAGGATGTGTGTTTCTCTTGTTTTTTCTTATAGTCCTGCGAATCATCTGGGGAGCAATCAAGAGAATGAGAAGAACTGAAGCTAAAGTGCTGGCTGCTTGCATTGTGAACCCAATGCTCTAAAGCAAAAAACGGGGAGATGTAGGAGCAGCTAAACAAGACAATACCAGCCACCTGGATGATAGAATGTCTCAGTCTGAAGAGACTAGAATGTTTGCTAAAGAGGATGAGTTATGAAATAGACCAAACTCCTCTCTCTCAGCAATTGTGAATCCAAAATTAAGGGGCTTTAATCGAGGAAGTGTAGAAAAAACCAGAAGAAATAACAACCCTTTATTAAAAGATATATATATATTGGCAACAACAGTAACAAAACACAAAAAAAGTCTTAAGGAATACTTCTTTGTCCCTTAGCGCAGTCCTAATCATTGCCTGCAGGGGCACTGTTGGATCGCTAGAGGTGTAGAGCCTGCAGTACCCTGTCGTGGTCATCAGGGGGCGCTGTTGGGTTCCAGCAGTCACCACGTGGGAAAAAAGGGGTCTGGAGGGAGCAGTCCCGGCCCGCAGGAGAAGCCGAGAAGGGAATAGGGGGCCCCTTTCCTCAATGGAAGGAAGGGGTAAGAAAAAAAAGTTCACCCCCCAAGAGGACTCACTGTTCCCAGATGGTAGTGTTCCAAGGCTCTCCCCTCTTTCTCCCAGCAAGCACAGACCTCTCTGATGAAAAGAAGAAGAAATGACTTGTCGGTCCCGGCGGGAGTCACGAGACACTGGCGGTGCAGGGATGGTGGTCAGGTCTCACCAGGACGAAAGAACCAGGAAACGAGAGTTGGCTCCCAGGTTTTCCTCTAAAATGCCTGAAAACAGTCCCAGTCTCTGTCCTGGCCAGAGCACTCTGCCATCTCACTCCGAGAGCCCACAACGCCATCTGCCCCTCTCCCCTCAGAACAGAGCCAACCCCTCCTTTCTCTCCAGTCTCTCTAAATGGCCCATCAGCAGAGCCAGGGTACACCTTTTGTAAGGCTAATGACCTCCCTTCCCCCCCTGCTCACTCCGTTTTCCCTTGGAGTGGGGCAGGGGAAGAAAAATTCTCCTGAATTTCTAATCTATAACATAGAAGAAGAAGAAGAAAATATTAAAGTAAAAATATTGTGGTCCTGAGCAAGCCAGAGCTAAGATTAGTGTGTGTGAAAAGAATCGCAAGGTCAAGCTGGAAAGCTGCTTGAAGCATGATTGTTCTTCGTGGCTGAAGGTGGCCACGGGAGTGTCGGTATGGTATGTGTGCAGATAAGTAACACCTGGCCTGGCTTGATAGCTCAGACCCTTATTCTGTATATAATGGAGTAATAAAGTTACAAGAGAGTTCTGCCTGGACAAAGTCTGTCTCCCATGGATTCATTCACTGCAAAGGGTGCTGAGTGAGGGATTTTTGCCGCAAGCTTTTATATCTGAGCTGATGTCATATGGTATGGAATATCCCTTGATGCCTTAAGCCTCTAATAGTTTTTTATTTTTCTAATTTTTGTAGGCTTTATAAGTTTTATAAGTAGTAGAAGTAGACTTTAAAAGCAGCAGCCCTTTCCCTGTAGCACCCTTAGTTTACACATTCCTTAACCCTCTTACCCCATTCCATGTACCCTATATCACTCCTACCCCCGAATCCAGTAGAAATGTTTAGTCTCTTGTCAAGGCAAGGCCTAGGCTGTTTAGAGAACACCCATATCAGGGCCTGAATAACAAAATGGAGTCAAGATTTAGGTGAATATGTACCCTCTGTGCCCCGAAGAAGATGAAGATTGATGAAGAGGTGGTCCCAAAGAGCCCCCCGACTCAATTCTCAGGGGGTGGACCTGGGGCGGTCCAGAGTAAAGGCCACAGGGTGGACACATTTGGGATTGGATAGATAGTATTATAAAATGTAACATCTCAGGCACAGCGGACGAGCATTGTGTAACATCAATTGCCTTGGCACATTAAACCCTTTCCTTATCTCACCCCTAATTAACTGCTCCGGAGTTATTTTTTAGCACCAACATTCCACGTTTAGTTTGGGTCAGATGGCCTACTTGTGTCTCCTCTAAGGATCTTGCCTGCCCTCCACTCTGCCCTTCAATATAGGAAGGGGTGGGGGTGGAATGTTGAGAGACAGAACTGATGCTGTGCCAGCGCTGCTCAGCAGTAGTCAAAACACTGGTGTGTTATCAATCCCTTTCTAGCTACTAACACAAAGCACAGCACCGTGAGGGCTGCTATGGGGAAATAAACTCCACCCGAATCAGACCCAATACAAAAGGTCTTACTATAACGACCTTTTTTGTTTTTAAAGATATCACTTCACTATCTATAAAGCTATTTATCTGCTTTCATTTGCTTAGCTCTATTTACAATGAAAGGAGAAACAAGTTGTCAACAGTAGACTGGTATGGACGCTGAAGGAGAAAATGAGGCTGCACACACAGAGTTCGATTTCAGGACTTGTCCACCAATCCTTTTCGGCATTCCCCTTTTATTCATGTTCTCTTGTAAACAGCACCCAGTGTTTTTCTTTTAGTTAACCGGAATTCCCAGGGTCGTCCCAAACCAGTGCCTTGATCCCACACATTCACACTCCCATCACTTGGTGGCTGTGTTCAGCCACGAGAGAAAAACACATGCTTATCATGCAGGCTGTTTAAAGTGGTTTTCCACTTTGAGACATAACATTCTCTCTCTCAAAGCACTTAGCCAAGGTCAATCCTCCCTTTTGATTCTGATTAACTAAATACAGGTGTAGAGTAACTCAGCTTTGTTCCCTCAGACTGGTATCTCTCAAAGCCTTGAACATGGACAAAACTTAGAGGTTAGTGCCATGGGCTTCCGTTTTCTCAGATGACAACAAAACTACAGAAACTTAAGAGGTTGTGAGGAAAGATAAGATAGTTGGGTCTTCATGTGCGTCCTCCTCCCACACATTCCGTCTCCCTTGTGTGTCTGATAGGCAATGTGGTTTGTCCTAAGAATACTAGGTGGGAATTGCAGGAGGAGCTGTTTGGATGCTCACATAATTAATGTATTCAAGAGATGGGGGAGCTGTGATGATTGTGATTGACTTTGGTACACATCGACCTGCAAAAAAGGTATAAAATGCTGCTGGAGACTGGGCCAACTGGGCCAACTGGTCTCCTGAGGTTTGATGCCGTAGGATGTATGGTGCTTCAAAAAAATCTCCGGAGCAGTTAATTAGGGGTGAGATAAGAAAGGGTTTATTATGCCAAGGCAAAGATGTTACGACGCGCGCGCCCGCTGTGCCCCAGATGTTACATTTTATAATACCATCCATCCAATCCCAAATGTGTCCACCCTGTGGCCTTTGCTCTGGACCACCCAGGGTCCACCCCCAAGAAATGGGTCTGGGGTGTATTTTGGGACCACCTACTTCATCATCTTCACCATCTTCAGAGCACAAAGGGTACATAGTCAGCCAGTTCTTGACTCCATTTTGTTATTCAGGCCCTGATATGCTGTTCTGCAAACAATCTAGGCCTTGCCTTGGCAAAAGACTAAACATTTCTACTGGATTCGGGGGTAGGAGTGATACGGGGTACATAGAATGGGGTAAGAGGGTTAAGGAATGTGTAAACTATTTGTACTACAGGGAAAGGGACAAGGGAGTGAGGGTTGCTGCTTTTAAAATCTACCTATAAAACTTACAAGACTTACAAATATTAGAAAAATAAAAAAAAACATTAGGGGCTTAAGGCATGAGGTTGCAGGCAGCTTCTGGGTGGATCTCCCCTGGCAGGGTGTAGTGAGTTGACCCTGGCTGGATGTCAGGTACACACTAAAGCTCCTCCCTCACTTCCCTCTGTAACTGGACAGAGGAGAGAAAATATAATGAAGGATTCATGAGTTGAGATAAGAGCTGGGAAAGGTCACTTACTGATCACCATCACAGGTAAAGCAGAATAGAATTTATTACTAACAGGATCAGAGCAAAAGAGTGAGAAGTAAAATAATCTTAAAAACACCTTCCCCCCCCCCCTCCTTCCTTCCATGTTCTCCCTCCTCCCCCCCAGTGGTGCTGGGAGATGGAGAATGGGGGTTACAGTCAGTTGTTTCTGCTGCTGCTCAGGGAGAGGAGACCTTCCCCTGCTTCCCAGGGGGTTCCTCCTATGGGAGACAGTCCTTCACGAACTTCTCCAACATGAGTCCATCCCACAGGCTACAGTTCTTCACAGGCTGCTCCACCATGGGTCCCCCATAGGGCCACAAGTCCTATCAGGAAAACCTGCTCCAGCGTGGGCTCCTCTCTCCATGGGTCAGCAGGTCCCTGCCAGGACCCTGCTCCAGCATGGGCCTCCCACGGGATCACAGCCTCCTTCGGGCATCCACCCACTCTGGCATGGGCTCCTCCGCAGGCTGCAAGTGGATCTCTGCACCCTGATGGTCCTCCATGGGCTGCAGGCAGACAACCTGCTCCACCATGGTCTTCACCACGGGCTGCAGCGGAACCTCAGCTCTGGCACCTGGAGTACCTCCTCCCCTTCCTTCTCCACTGACCTTGGTGTCTGCATAGTTCACGTTCTCACTCCGCTCCTCTCTGGCTGCAATTTTCATCTTCCCAACAACTTTTTTTCCTTTCTTGAATATGTTTTCACAGAGGTGTTACTATCACTCCTGATTGGCTTGGCCTCGGCCAGCAGTGGGTCCATCCTGGAGCAGACTGGCATTGGCTCTACTGGACACGGGGGAAGCTTCTAACAGAAGCCACCCCTGTAGCCCACCCTCTGCCACCAAAACCTGGCCACAGAAACCCAATACACAGGGAAGCCTGCAGGGTACATTCAGACCCAAGATGGGGAACACTCACTTTTGGACAGGTGAGTAAAAGCACTAAGATCTGGTCACATGATCCACTCTAAGATCATTGAGTCCAACCATTAACCCAGCACTGCCAAGCCCACCACTAAACCATGCCCCCACGTGCCACATCTTCATGGCTAGGCTTCACGAACGAAGATTTGGGAAGGCTCTATCCACATTTGTTACAGGCACGCTGGTGGCTTATGAGGCCAATACGAGACAGACATATCCGATTGCAAAAGGCACAGCAGAAAGACTCCTTAAATGGTATCTTCTGCAAGACACGGTTCTTTCTGCGTTGCCTTTTCTCCTCGAGAGTGATCCTGCGTGTGTTCTCAAAGGAGACAGCTGCGTTATAGATGGCATGTCTCCAGGCCACCCAATTGGAGGCCAGAGTAGATCAGTTATGGTGATCAATATGGCCAAGGCGGAGATGTTTCAGGGAGCCCTTGTATCTTTTCTTCGGGGCTCCTCTCATGCGGCAGCCAGTGGCAAGTTCACCATAAAACAAAATCTTAGGGAGGCGGTGGTCCTTCATCCTGGAGACATGCCCTGCCCAACGCAGCTGAGTTCTCAGCAACATGGCCTCTATACTTGTGACTGCTGCTTGCTCTAGAACAGATGTATTAGTCACAAAATCTGACCAGTGTATGTTTAAGATTGTACAGAGACAGCGTTGATGGAAGCGTTCTAGGAGACGCAGGTCGTGACGGTAGATGACCCATGATTCGGAACCATACAAGAGAGCAGACAGCACTATGGTTCTGTAAACACTGATCTTGGTACTTTTCTTCAAGTGTTTATTACGCCATACTCTTTTGCAGAGTTTTCCAAAAGCACTCTATGCCTTTGCTAACCTGTTGTCTATCTCTGCACCCTGATGGTCCTCCATGGGCTGCAGGCAGACAGCCTGCTCCACCATGGTCTTCACCACGGGCTGCAGCGGAACCTCAGCTCTGGCACCTGGAGTACCTCCTCCCCTTCCTTCTCCACTGACCATCTTACCATCCGAGGAGATGAGGCTGCCTAGGTAATTAAACTGCTGGACTGATTTGAGCTCTGATTCGCCAATGGTGATATGGGGATGATGGGGGACTACCTGAGGTGCAGGTTGATGGAGGACTTCTGTCTTCTTTAAGCTGACTTCCAGCCCAAAGAGGTCAGCAGCATTTGCAAAGCAGGACGTTAAATGCTGCAGGACTGCTTCTGTGTGGGCAACAAGGGCAGCGTCATCAGCATAAAGCAACTCCCGGACAAGATGATTTAACGTCTTGGTGTGGGCCTTCAGTCGCCTTAGATTGAATAGACTTCCATCAGTACAATATCGAATGTAGATACCATCCTGATCATCGAGGTCTGCTGTGGCCCTTTGGAGCAACATGCTAAAAAAGACTGTGAATAGGGTAGGAGCAAGAACGCAGCCTTGTTTCACACCATTCTTAATTAAAAAGGGCTCAGAAAGTGTGTTGCCATATCTGACTTGGCCGTGCTGATCCTCATGGAGTGAAATGATCATTTTAAGGAACTTGGGGGGACAACCTAATCGTTCCAAAATCTGCCACAGACCTTTTCTGCTCACAGTATCAAAAGCCTTGGTGAGGTCGACAAAGGTTACATAAAGACCTTTGTTCTGTTCCCTACACTTCTCTTGAAGTTGTCTGAGAACAAATACCATGTCTGTGGTACTTCTGTTGGCTCTGAAACCACACTGACTTTCAGGTAGAATTCCTTCTGCAATAGCGAGTATTAATCTTTTCAAAAGCATTCTTGCCAGGATTTTGCCGGCAATGGAGAGCAGAGTAATACCATGGTAATTTGAACAGTCTGATTTAACTCCTTTCTTCTTATACAAAGTGATGATGACTGCATCACAAAGGTCTGATGGTAGTTCGCCTAGTTCCCAACAGCGCACCACAAACTCGTGGAATTTAGCATGGAGTGCTTGGCCCCCATGTTTCCAGACTTCAGGTGGAATTCCATCAATCCCAGCTGCCTTGCCGATTTTCACCTGCTGTTTGGCCTTGAGGGTTTCTCCCAAACTGGGGGCTGTATCCAATTCATACATTACTGGTTGTTGTGTGATGGACTAAATTACTGAGTCTTGGACTACACGGTTGGTACTGAATAGAGTCTGAAAGTGTTCAGACCATCGATTCAGAATGGAGGTTTTATCTGTTAGAAGCGTTTGACCATTAGCACTGAGTAGAGGGCTTTGTATGTAGGCCCGTATGCTGTTTTCAAGGCCTCATAGAAACCTTTGTGATCATCTGTATCCGCGCATAATTGATTTTTTTCAGCTAGATCGATCCACTACTTGTCCTGGATGTCACAGAGTTTCTGTTGGAGCTTGCTGCATGCAAGACGAAAGGCTGTTTTTCTTCCGTGACAGGATGGCAGCGCATGGTGTGCTTGGTGGGCGGTTCTCTTCTTCCTCAACAAGTCCTGGATTTCTTGATTGTTTTCATCAAACCAGTCCTTGTTCTTCTTGAAGGAGAACTCTAAGGATTCTTCGGAGGATTGCAGGATGCTGTTTTTAATATGGTACCAAATTATTTCAGGAGAGGTATCTGCAGAATCTGTGGAATGGTTTTCAAGCCTAGTTTGAAGGTTTGCCTGGAATCTATCTCTTACTGTGGCTGATTGGAGATTGTTAACTTGGAGTCTTCTCCTTGGGATATTGCTCCTTTTAGGTTTGAATTTGAGATTGAAGTTGAGTTTACAGCGCACAAGCCGATGGTCTGTTTGGCTTTCTGCACTGGGCATCATGCGGGTATGGTGGACATCGCAGACATCTCTCCGTCACACCAAGATATAATCGATGAGGTGCCAATGCTTAGATCTGGGGTGCATCCAGGTTGTCTTCAGACTATCTTTCTGCTGAAAGATGGTGTTAGTGATGGTGAGCTGTTGCTCCGCACAGAATTCTAGCAGAAGTCGACCATTATCATTGCAGTTTCCAACACCATGCTTGCCTAATATTCCTTTCCAGACTTCAAAATTCTTACCTACTCCGGCATTGAAATCACCAAGGATAATGATCTCATCATCTGCAGGCACCTTTTGGGTAAGGAGGCGCAGGTCAGTGTAAAATTTATCTTTTTCATCAGGGTCAGCTTGGAGAGTTGGGGCGTATATACTAAAGATGACGACATGTTGTTTGTTGTGGAGTGGAAGGCGTAGGGAGATAATGTGGTCAGAGTGACCTGTCGGTAGATTTTCGAGTTTAGGAACAATAGAGTTTTTGATCATGAAGTTGACTCCTGAGAGATGTTTTTCTGTTCTGGGTTTACCTGACCAAAAGAGTGTGTAACCGGCACCATGTTCTCTGAGGCTGCCTTCCTCGTGAAGGTGAACTTCACTGAGAGCAGCTATATCGATGTTAAGACGAGCCAGTTCATGGGCGATTAGGGCAGAACGACACTCAGGACGTTCGCTATCTGCAGAATCGAGCATGGTTCTGATGTTCCAACATGCTAGAGTTAATTTAGGTACACCTTTGGAGGCAGGTGCATGCCTTTGTCTTTTGATCTTTGTGTGACCGCATTGGAAGAAGATGCCCGTTGGCCTGCGGTTAACCAACCGGGTGAAGGTGGAGATGAGCTTTGTTTAGGTCACCTTTTCTAGGCCCCTCTCCAAGTGGAGAAGCAGTGCTGTCCTTGAAAAGGCTGCTTGGTCGTTCAGGGTGCTGCCCCAAGAGACTGTCATCTCCAGTCAGTCTCAAATGACCAATATCCTGAACCGCCTGCATGCAGGGTTGGGTCTATGGCTTCCAGTGCACCTTACACCTGCCGTTTCGACCCTCGCCTGTCACTACAGGGCTTTTTGCATGTGGGTAAAGCCTTCAAGCCTGCGCAATGGATTTTTTAGGTGAGATGCAGTATGTGCGGAACTGAACCCACCCTTTAATCCTAAGGTTCATCTGCCAGGGCCGAGCGAGCTTGGACGGTGGCAGCGCGGTCCTCAGGATGTAGGTTTAATTAGAGTAACCTTCTCTTAGATGGATGGCCTTACAGGGCTAAGCGAGCCATATCTGCCCGGGTTTGGGATTAGAGTTGTCCTTCTCCTAGGATGACTGCCAGAAGGCTAACGAGCTCATCCTGCCCATGGATGTATTGTATCTGACCCTACGGTTTTGACCTGTCTGGCATGGGTGACCCTACCGAAGGCATGTACCATCGCCAGCATAGCTCACAACCGCATAGGGTTACACAGGCTACATTCCTATTAAAATGATTAGGGCAAGTCTCACTTCCTACTTTTCTGCCACCTATCTATATTCAATCCCAAGGAAATACCCAGGAACAACCCTTTGTCCTGACCACCTTTGCAGGATGTAACAAATATATCCAGAACATACTGAGCCTGGGCAGTAGCTGCAGGTGACCCAAAAACAAACAAACGAACAAAACCCTGGGTCTCCAGTACCTCTCAAGGCTCTAGCCCTGCCTATACCCTCAACCCCCCAGAAGAAATCGTTTTCCACCCTGACCTTGTCCTCCCTCCACCGTTTTACCTCATATCTCCCATGCACCGCTTACCTGTGATACTTCATGCAGGGCTGCCCCACCCATCCTCCCACCCACCCCCCAGTCTGAAGGACTCCCATGGCCTGCCCACAGCCCGCCCGGCACCCTTCCCCTCCCCCAAACCGGGACGGTAAACCTCTGTGTGCTGCGAGGCTTCCCCTCTCCTCTCCCACGAGGGCACAAAGCCATACTGGCAAGGCTCCTCGTCTCCTCTCCCGCGTCAGGGGTGGCCGGGGGCGGGGACCCCTCCGCGGCTGCGCGCACTTCCGGCGGGGGGGACACCCCCATATGTAAACAGTATGTTTAATAAAAAGCCCTGTCTGTCATTTGGTACATTCGATTAGAGGAGCTATCCTCCGAATATCCACCATGCTGAATAAAGAAGAATGCCCCTTTTAACATCTACAGATTGGTGTTAAGAGGTTTGTCTCTGCCACTTTTTGGTGTCAAATGAGTTTTTGCAGTTAGACCCTATTCCAGACAACACAAACCCTATAAATTGTCACAAATTTGTATTAATAAACGTGTTATTTTGTGAACTGGTAGAGTCTGTTTTTAGGTGCTGACAGTGTCATTGACGGCAAAATAACTCATAGGAGAAACTTCCTGAGGGGTTTCCCTATTGCTATTAAGTGCAGTCCCTATATATAAATGGTATCAAATGTCCTGTCGATCTCAGTTAATCTGTTAAGCAAAGTGTCTCACCTAAAGAGATGCTAACAGACTGTTTTGGACAATAAAAGGCTTTGATCTCCTGGGGGGACACTGATAGACAAAAAATAAATTAATACAGGTTGGACAGAAAATTCTTCTTTTCTGCCCCTTTTAACGTGACATGATGGCAAATACAATAGAACAGTGGAAAAAATAATTACAGGAGGGAAATCGTGGTAGGACTCCAGTTCCTTCTTTAAAGGCACAGTTTCTTCCTGCAGTCCAGCCAGTTTCTGTGAAGAGAGTAAGTCTTAGTTGTAGAAGTGATGTAAATCAGTGAAATAGATCCACAATTATCTACAGCAGTCCATAATTCATAGATGTTGGTGAGAGCTTTCATCCTTCTTAAAATCCACAGAAAACTAATGATCTGCTATTCATTCAGTTACCAGTCACTCAAACCCAGTTCAAATGTTACAGAGCTATCAATTAATTTTTTGTGTTCTGAAGACATTTTCAGATATATTTTCTTACAGTATAACCACCTGATCTCATGTCCCAGAAAGGAGAGGGTATTTCAAATGAGAATCCAGCAGACAGAAGACTTTCACTGTCCTCACTGTAGGCCAGAGAGAGAACTGAGCCCCAAGAAGATACATTCTCATGCCTACGGCTTCTGTGTGAAAACAGTTTTGCATGTGCAGCAGCAAAAAGACTCCCCCTTACAATCACACTGCTTTGCTTATTCTGTTAACAAGGGGAAATAATTTTTCTTTGGGGTTGCAAGTTGAGCACCTTCCACAGTCCTCAACTCTTTTCAAATAATCATAGTAAAAAAAGATAAAGTCATATGTGCTGCCCAATTCACTGAGCTCTTGGCAAAGCAGATAGAGAAATGTCAGGGAGTCAAACCTGCCCTTATGCTCAGGTTCTAGAAGATGACAAGTCTAGAATATTGCCTATAACTTTTTGTATGTAAAATTACAACAAAAATTATTTTTTGGTAGTACTCTTCCGAACGACTGTGCAATGTAAACATTGCCAAATAGTGATGGTTCATGAGAACGACAACATAAAAATCAGGAAATTTATTTTCATTGTTCAACTCAACTAACATGCAGGAAAAGCTAGCAAAAGAAATCGGGAGAAATACTAAGTTCTCATTATAGTAATAGCAAAAAATATTAAAATGTGGTGAGTGCAGACAGACCAACACAAATACATGTTACATATGTACAAATGTTTCAGCACAAAACTGGAGAATCTATAGCTAGTAACTGAAAAAATGTGCTTTTTTAAAACAAATTATTCTGTTGGGTTTTCAATACAGGTGAAAAGTGTTATATTTAAAGACAAAAGAAAAATATAGCACACAGTGGTTCAGAATTTGGGTTTCACTTGACCTCCTCCCCTTGCTCTGAAGTGTTTGAAAGCAGATTTATTTCACATAAAGTAGAAAGAATCATGGGGCTCATTCTATCAAGAAACTGCAATACACAGGTAGCCGTGTAACAGGATATAGTCCACAGAATATCCACTCTGTTTATAACAGATCACAAAGAGAGGAGGCAGATCATGGTTTGCCTATTTTTTTTTCAGTGGCAGGGAATTTATTCCATGGAAATTCTCTAGTAGGCTATACTCCCATTTACAGTAAGAGGCAGAAAGAGAAGGGAAGGAAACCCAAAAGGCAACAAAAATAAAGATTCCAATTGTTCCCCTCAATTAGTCCAGAAGGAAAACTTCTTCCCAAGTCTGAAATAAGCCCACCGCTAACCCTGAAGAAAAGGTACCACTTCAGCATCCATAGATGCTTCTCAGTTTCTAGAAGAGACAAACCCATCCAATGTACCCCAGTTCAGAAGTATCCATCTACATGATTTTATTTGTGCTTCTTTTTATCGTTAATATTTGTTCAGGTAACCAAATAACAAACTACATTTCCTGAAAGCACTCAACAAACAAACCTGGTCTGTACCACTGTAGAGACATCCATCTTGTACCCAAAGACCTGCATTGGACATGCTTACTAGTGACTAGTGCGTCAGTGATCTGTCCAACCCTGTGGCAGCAAGTTGCTCCTACAAACAGGGAAGAGTTCTTTCATAACTGAACACAAAATATAACAGTGAGGACAAAGATTTTACCATTTCCTTGGGGTTTTATCTAAACAGCTAGAATGCAGTTTGTCAACAACAGAAACATATGCTATTTGTGATATCGGGGTTTTGAGATGTAACAAGAACTAACTGAGGCAGCAGCCAAGCAACACCAAGTTACTCTATAACCAGGTGTATTGTCTTAAAGAAAGTCATACAGCAATCACTTAGAACTTTGGGGGCTCGAGACAGAAAAGACCACCAAAGACCCTGAGTGAAGCCCCTCAAAGACCTTATAAGGATATGTATATATGCTAATAAGTGTTGGGAAATTACATGAATATGTAACAGGAATGTTGTCAGGTTATTAATATAATAAATAAGAGCTGTCCGACTCCTAGCTGTGTTGCAGCCAAAAGGGATTTATTTCAAAAGGTAGCGCCTTTTTATCCCCTTGGGAACACGTGACCAAGTAACCAATCGGAATACAGACTCCCACACATGTCCTGGACTTCTTCTCCCGCGATGCCTCACTCACATCCCCTGGACACGCCTCCTACATCTCCCCCATTCCAATTATTTAAGACGGTCATGAAAACAGTGCAAAAAGAACAGTGCAAATAATAGAACAATATATCATAAACTACCATAGCTTCACAGTGACCCAGCACACCGTTGGCTCTGGTTTCTTAACAACTTATACATCTATTGAAAATGTTTCTTTAACCTTTTTAGACTTTCTTATATTACCTTAAACCTTTATTCTCCTAAGGGTTATAGTGCAACTTGGAAAAATAACTTTATTAACCAAACTGTGTAATACCTATAAACTTATAACCTTTATTAGTCTAAGGGTTTATATAAACTTGGGAAATTCAACTTTATTTCAAAAACAAGGTAAACGTATGTAGTGGTTTGAACCAGGTTTTCCCCCTGAAGCTAAGAAAATGGTAAAACCCCAGGGGGTGGTGACCCCTGGAAGTTTTGAAGTTTTGTCCAATGGGCGCTCCTGCGAAATGTAAACATACCACAAGCAAACGGAAGAGAAGGTTAGTTGTGGTTTGGTTGTAGAAGTGGTAGCCATGTTCTGAGACCACGAGGAGCAGAGGGCAGAAGCCCCCTGGGGGGGGCTTTGGCCTCCCGGTCCCCGGCTGGGGGGACTGCAGAGACTTGGAACACTGTTAGACTGAGCTAAGTGTCTGTAGTTAAGCTGGGAGATTTTTTCTCCACCGTGGGCAGCGAAAACAGAGCAGAAGCAGAGATGCAGCGTCCAGAGGCTATGGCTGAAAGCCAACTGATAAGAACTGAAACGGAGAAACAGCAGAAACAGCATGCAACTGAGTAAGGAAGACACCGAGTTGTCTCAGAGAGCCGAGAGAGAGCCAGCAGAGAGAGAGAGAGAACTGTGTTCTACAGAGTTTTGGGGGTAAGAACTGAACCAGACCCCCAAAACTCCTTTGAGACCTCAGGGAAAGGAGGGACATGGACTCCTATTTTGGAGAGTAGTTTTGGACATGCAGCACCAGAGAGAGAGAGAAGCTAAGAAGCTCGGTTGTCCTGAGAGCTTAGCCAGGACAGTGGGTGGGAGGTTGACCTTGGAGCCCTCCCTTGCTGCAAGCTACAAAGAAGCTCGCAGCCATCCTGAGGCAGGGCACAGAAGCTCTGCAAGAGGCTTGAGTCTCCTGAAGATACCAGACCACCACGAAGACCTCCTGTGTTTCGTGGTATGACTGTGGTGGAACGACCTTTGTCTGGGGTGAATGTAGCCCACGGAAGACCCCTCATTTGGAAACGATGGGGCCGAGAGGGATACCCCCCTCATGAGTGCTGGCAGAAATCCAGCTATCAGCTGCTGCATTTGAAGAAGACAGATTGCTGCTGTAGAAGATACTCTTACTTAGAGACTGGAAGGGATCTGTCCTTCTTCCCTTCCTGGACTTTTATTTGGAGGGGAGAAGAGATCTGCTCCATTGTAAATACTTATGTCATGGTAGGGATAGTTGAGATCGTGTGTATAATGTATTATAATATTTATTTGTACAGTCATTGTAATATATTCCCTTTTCCCCATTCTGAGTCTGGTGTTTTGTGTGGAAAAAACCCATCTCACATTGAATTGAGATGTGACAGGGGGCTAGGACTAGGGAATTAGATTTTGGGGATCTCAAACCATGACAACGTAGCAAACTAAATTATCTTAATGTGACCATGTGGCTGAGGTAGTGTTACTCTTGTAAGGTGTTCGATGTGTAAGGCGTTTGGTGATTAAGGTGCTTTATACAGTCATACAGCTCTTTTATCCATTCACTCACACTTTCACTGACGGTCGTCATTCCACTCATCACACACACTCATGGGTTTTGTATAGACTCTGCATTTTGCCACATTGGTCATCTTTAAATTATAAACCTGAAATGTAAACATTATTACCAAATGGTAAACATAACTGTGTTTATAAACTCTGCATTACTCTGGTTCTTGTTGCTGTGATTGTGTACCTAGGTAGGGTCTGACACATCTGGAAGGAATCCATTTCAGTTCTTTTCCTGTAGATACACATGCATAACCCCTCCCCCATGTCACATAATCCACCGGTCCTGCCCACTGCCCTGAAATTAGATCCTTTATCATGGTTGGTGGTTTGGGAGAGGAGAAAACCTGAGGTCTGTGCTGCCTTTCGTGCCTACTCTTTTCAGCACTATCACAATTTAAAAAATTAATAACATATGTGGCTTTCCACAAACGCTCTTGTGGACTACAGATGGATTCCCCCTTTTTTTCTGTTTTGTTAACATGTCTTTTAGGGTGCGATGTGCCCTTTCTACAATGGCTTGCCCAGTAGGGGAGTGTGGAATGCCAGTAGTGTGAGAAATTCCCCAATTTGACAGGAAAGTTCTTACCTCTTCTGATATGAAGGCAGGTCCATTATCGGTTTTGATTTGTTTTGGGGTTCCCAGGGTCGCAAAAAAACTAAGCCAGTGTCTTATTACATCCTTGGCTTTTTCCCCAGTGTGTGCTGTGGCAGTTATGTATTGTGAGTGGGTGTCAACTGTGACGTACATATTTCAATGAACCAAATTCGGGTATGTGCCTGATATCTGTTTGCCATATTTCATTTGCCGTTAACCCTCTGGGGTTAACACCTTCCTGAGATGGCATGGGGGTTATCTGTTGGCAGTCTGGGCATGACATGATTATGTCTCGAGCTTGATTGAGTGTTATTTGAAATTGTCTCTTCAGTGAACGTGCATTCTGGTGGAAAAATGAATGAGACAATTCTACTTGCTCTAAGACTCTGGACATGGTGTTAAACATCGCTGTTGCATCAGTTTCCCTGTTCCCTTCTGCTATTGGCCTTGGCATTTCTGTGTGTGATCTCGTGTGCATTATGTAAAAGTCAAACGTCCTGTGATTAACAAGAAACCATACTGAACGCATTTCAAACAGCAAGTGAGGGTTAGCAACATCTTGAAGGAATGAACTTTCGAGACGGGACACTAACCCTGCTGCGTAACAGGAATCTGTAACAATATTAACAGGTTGTTCTGAAAACCTCCCCAAGGCAATACGTATAGCAACCAGTTCCAGAACTTGTACAGAACCTTGGTTCATGGTCTGTACCTCTCGTTCCTGATGCCTTAAGACCCTTTTAGGTTTTTTGATTTTGCTAATTTTTATAAGCTTTATATGTAATTATAGTAGAAGTAGATTGTAGAAGTAGTTATATTCTATCCCTCACCCTTTAGCACAGTAGTTTATACATTCCTCTACCCCATCACCCCATTCTATGTTCCCCATATCAATCCTACCCCTGAATTCCAGTAGAAAATGTTTAGTCTTTTGTCAAGGCAGGCCTCTTCTGTTTGAGGACATCTAATCCTGGCCTGAACCATAACAGTCAAGAACTGGGTGACTGTGTACCCTCTGTGCTCTGAAGAAGATGAAGGTGATGAAGAAGTGGTCCCAAAAAGCACCCCAGACCCAATTCCCAGGGGGTAGGCCTGGGGCAGACCAGGGCAAAAGCTACGGGGTGGAAATGCTTGGGATTGGACAGACGCTATTATAAATTGTAACACCTGAACACGGCCGGGGTACGTGCGTCTTGTAATTTCATGCCTAGGCACAAATTAAACCCTTTTCTTATCTCATCTCCAATTAAATTGCTTTGGAGTTTTTTCCTCAGCTCCTGACAGGCTACATTCCATTGTCCTGTATCACGGTTTACCCATGTCACTGCAGCTTTTCTGGTCCGCCTGGATGCATCTGTAAAGACCGTGAGGCCTTTTACGGGTTCATGTTTGCACCTGGTTGTGGTTTTTAAGGGTAAATTACTGATTTCTACCCACAGTCTGTGTTTGGGAAAATGAATGGAAATGTCACCGTCAAAGCCTGCCAAGGCAGCCTGGAATCCTGCATCTTCGGCTAGCATCCAGTCAAGGTTGCCCTTTGTAGCTGGGATGTAGATGGTTGCAGGTTCCTGTCCGTCCAGCTCCTGTAGCCGTCCTCTGCCTTTAATGACAAGCTTGGCAAACATTTAATTAGTAGTCCACACAGTTTTAGGTGGTGTATGGGGCAGAAACAGCCATTCTAGGACCCTCAGTGGGTCTTTGTCAGTCTGATCCCACTGAAACAAAGCTGCAAATGGTTGGTACCTGCTGGGAACAAGAGTAAGGCAGATTTGCAGTTCAGGATTTCTCCTGCCTTGTCTGGCTTCGATTGCCTCGGCACATGTTTCTAATGCCTGCTTTGCCTCTGGAGTCAGAGACCTGCTAGACATTAAGTCTGAGTCCCCCTTAAGCAGCTCAAATAGAGGGTGTAGCTCCTTTGTGGTTAGGCCCAAAATAGGCCTTAGCCAATTGATGGCTCCCAGAAGTTTTTGCAGTTCATGTAAGGTTAAAGTGTTTTTTACCTCGAGCTGCAGTGGCTGTGGAGAAATTTCCTGTTGCGTGATTTTCCATCCAGGGTAAGTCCAGGGTTGTGATCGCTGGATTTTCTCCTGAGCAATCTGCAATCCTGCATTTTGGACAGCATTGGTTAAAGCAGTAACAACAGACTGTAACTCAGTTTCTGTGGCCATGGTTATTAATATGTCATCCATGAAATGGTATATGACGGTTGAGGGAAAACGCCTTCTGATAGGGTGAATAGCATTTGACACTACCGTCTGACATATCGTCGGGCTATTTCGCATCCCCTGAGGAAGGACAACCCACTGATACCTCTGCATGGGCTGTGCATTGTTCAGAGCGGGGATAGAAAAAGCAAACCTTGGAGCATCCTCAGGGTGTAGAAAGATGGTAAAAAAAGCAGTCTTTTAAGTCAATTACCATTAGTGGCCACCCTGCTGGAAGCATAGCAGGTGAGGGGAGTCCAGGCTGCAATGCTCCTATGGGCTCTATGACTGCGTTAACTGCTCATAAGTCCTGCAACATTCTCCACCGATCACTTTTCTTGGGGATACAAAACACAGGAGTATTCCAGGGACTGGTTGTTGGTACAATATATCCTGCTTCAAGTTGCTCCCTTGCAAGTTTCCTTAGATGGATAAGCCATTCCTGTTTCATGGGCCATTGGTCTACCCAGACAGGCTCCTCACTTTTCCAAACCAGTTATATCTGTCCTGGGGACAGCTGTTCAATGGCCCCTATTGAAAAACCTGGTTGTTTGCAGGAGCAATTTGCATGACTGTACCAAACTGCCTGAGAACATCCCGCCCCCACAATGTACATGGAATGGGAGCTACAAAAGGAGCAATTTTGGCTACTTGTCCCTCAGGTCCCACCACTGTGCGTATTTGAGCACTTTGGGCCTTTGTGTGCCTCCCACCCCCTGAATGGTTGCAGCTGGGCAAACAGTAGGCCAGTCAAGTGGCCATTTGGAGTCCTTTATTATGGTAACATTGGCTCCTGTGTCCACTAAGCCTGTAAATCAGTGTCCATCTATCTGGCACATCATGCAAGGCTGTGTGGCTGTGATGGTTGTTGCCCAGAAGATTTGTGGCTGACCTGTGCTCCTGAAAGCCCCTGAACTCCGCTCCCCCTCCCCCGCAGGAGAGACGCTGTAGAAGGGGATTAGTTGTGCAATTTTATGTCCCTTCGGGATGAAACAAGGGGATGCAGGCATCCAGACCATGATTTGAATTTCACTATGGGATTCAGAGTCTATTACTCCAGGGAGCACCAATAAACCCATTCTGGTAGTGGAAAATCTCCCAATTAGTAGTGCATGCACCCCTGGATTAAAGGGACCCCAATGCCCTGTAGGGATTAGTACTACATCAGTGGAAGTTATGATGACTGATTCTCGGTTGGATAAATCCAACCCAGTGCTGGCTGAGGTGGAGGGACACTGTTCCCGTGATTCGCATTTATTTGTTGTGCCGGGGCCCCCCTCACCTCCAGTTTCCCCGTTGCGAGGGGTTTTTTGGCCCCCTCCTCCCGTTTGGGTACTTGTGGCATGCTGCCGCAGAGGGTCTCCTTGGGCAATTGTCGCTGTTGGAACGGACTGTGACACGAAATATTCAGCAAGATAGTTTATTGGAAAGAAAAGGAAGCAGCAGCAACAAACTGCAGTCTACAGTTCTTTAAATACAGCTCTTTATGCATACGTATATTACACAGATAGGTTAGTTCAAGTACACAAATTATAATTCTTACAGCTAATAGGTAGATTCTCTTAGTCTCACTTTCTCATAACATCTTTGCACATCTGTCCTTGTTTTTCCTTCGATGTTTATATTTTTCTCAGTCACTCTGTTCAAAATAAGTCTGTTCTCACGGGAACAGTGTCCTTGTTCTCACGAGACAGTGTTCTTGTTCTTCTGATGTTTTTCTCCTCTTCTCAGGGTGCATGTTGTCAGGACCAAGTCCTCTATTCTCAGTCAGCTTTTCGTCCTATATTAGGGGTTTCGGTCTAGCCGAGATTCCCCACAGGCAATCCCTTTGAAAGTGATCAGGGGCACCACATCTAAAGCAACCATTTCTGGGTCTAGCTCCTTCCTCCACTCTTAGCTGGGCACTTAAGGCTGTGGCTAAAGAGACAGTTTGGTGTTCCACAGAGCCAACCCCTTGGCAGGCTCAAACCAGCTCAGTGATGCTACAGTTCTCCCTTTTAGGAAGGGCCTGCAAAGCTCTTTTACAGTCTGGATTTGCGTTTTCATAAGCCAGTTGCCTAAAAAGCATCTCTCTGGCTTCATCATGCTCAACCTGCCTGTTTAAAGCAGATTGCAGCTGACCGAGGAATTAAGAAAATGGTTCAGTAGAACCTTGTAACACTTTTGTAAATGACAGGTTGCTATCCCGGTCTGTAGTGGGAAGTTCTCTCATGGTTCTCAGGGCTAGTTTTGCAATTACCTCGTACACCTCCCGGGGATAGCCTGACTGGGCATCTAATGTGGTGAAATTCCCCTCCCCGGTTATGCCTGTTGTTATGCCTGTTTGTGGATCATCTGCATACACAGTGCAGTTCTCCCGATAGTCAGTTAACCAGACACTATACTGAGTATTAGTTAACATCAATTTCAGTAGTGTCTTCCAATCATGTGGTGTGAAGATGTATGTTGAACTCAGCATCTCCAGATACGCGAACGTATTGGTTGAGGACACGCCAGTCTCTCTTACCAATTGCCTCAGTTCCTTTGTCACCTCATATGGCAGAGGTTGGAACTGGGAGGGCTGGCGTGGGCAAAAAACAACTGGGCATGCATGGATAACCTGCAAATCTCCCACTCTGATCACCTCCTCCAGACACTGTTCCCACCGATCAACTGACTTTCCCCCCCTCGCCCCCTCGCTCCCTCCCGGTGGAACCACTCCTGGTCCCTCCTCCTCATCCTCCAATGCCTCACCCAGACTCAATTAAGAAAGACCCCCAAAACATACTGCGCATGCGTCAGAAGAGATGGACTTACATAACCGGGAGGTGGGACTGAGGGCCTCTAGCTGGGAGGTTGTGGCCACTCAATTAACTGTATAAAAAGCAGATAGTTCTTTCTTGGAGGGAGTTAATCTTCACACCAAGAACAATGTTGCCTTCGGCAGGGACGCCTGCCAGTTTTGTGAACTTACTGACTCTCCAAGGACGCAGCTTCTGCTATGGGCATGCGAGGTTGGTAAGATAACTTTATAGGCAACAGCTGGGTAACTGGGGAGGTCTTGCTAGGGGCTTATTTCTCTCCTCTTTCCTCCCTTTTGTGTTTGTTCGTTTTGTTGGCCACCTTTTGGTAATAAATATTGGGTTTTGTTGAGCTAGCAACGGTGTCTGTTTTTTCACGTGTCTGTATATCTTGGACCTTCCCTAATACAGTAACCCTCCCAAATACATCATGTAATGCTGACATATAAACTGTAGTGAAGATACCTCTGTGTGCACTTCGGTGAACTGATTCCCAGGGCACCCAGCATGCTGTGATCATGCAACACGTCATAATAAAGAATGCCTGCCTGCTAAAACTCACTAATTGAGTCTTAGAGGTTTCTTTTAAGAGCTGATTTTAGGCAACATTTGAACCACAGCTATAGCTGGTATACGAAACCAGCTGCTACTAAAATTTATATCAAGCATAACAAGTCTTTCCAGAAAACAGTGGGACAGCAAGGCTGGGAAGAGAGAAAAATATCATCAACTCTAATACAATGCTTTCCATCTCATATTTGTCAAGGTTTCGAACAGCATCCAAAGTGTTCTTCATCATGTAGGAAAGGTGAAGGAGAAGACAGTGCAACTTCTGCTTTCTGTGTTTAATTATCCATTAATTTCATAAAATGGTGTCATGGTTTGAGATAGCCCAAAGTCCAATTCCCTAGCTCCATTCCCCCCTCCCACACCTCAACCTAATGTGAGATGTGTTTTTCCAGACAAAACACACCAGACTCAAAGTGGGGGAAAGGGAATATATTACAATGACTGTACAAATAAATACCATATCACATTATACACACAATCACAACTATCTCTACCATGACATATAGTATTTACAATGGATCAGATCTCTTCTCCCCTCCAAATAAAAGTCCAGGAGGGAAAGAAGGACAGATCCCTTCCAGTCTCTGAGCAGCAGCATCTTCTGAGGCAGCAGTCTGTCTTCTTCACATGCATGCAGCAGCCGTGGCTGGCTTTCTGCCAGCACTCACGAGGGAGGTATCCAAGCTCCCTCGGCCCCCTTGACACAGGCAAAGGGGTCTTCCGTGGGCTTCGTAACCCCAGACAAGGTCGTATCACCACGTCATATCACGAAGACAGGGGGGTCTTCGTGACGGTCTGGTATCTCCAGGAGACTCAGCTCCTTCTTGCAGGGCCTCTGTGCCCTGCCTTCAGGCTGCCACCGTGGCAGCAGTGCAAGGGGGGAGCCAAGGTCAACTCCCCCCGCATTCCATCTGGCCGTCCCGGTCCAGCTCCGGGATGCTCTGAGCTTCTTAGCTCCTCTCTCTCTCCGGTGCTGCATACTCCAAGGCTCCTCTAAAATAGGAGTCCATCTACTCCTCCTTTCTCGGAGGTATCTCAAAGGAGTTTTGGGGGGTTGGTACAGTCTTACCCCCAGAACTCTGTCTCTCAGCTGCTGGTTCTCTCTCTCTCTCTCTTTCCAGGAGTCTTCTCTGCGGTGCTGCATGTTGTTTCTGCTGCTCCTCCGGTTCAGGTTCTTATCTCTGGCTCTCTGCCACTGTTTCTCTGGTCATTGCCGGCTGCTGCTCTGTGCCCATGGAGAAAACATCTCCCGGCATAACTACAGGCACCTAGCCCAGCTTTATGCTGTTCCAGGTCCCCGCAGGCCCCCCGCTGGGGGCTGGGAGCCAAAGTCCCCCTGTGGGGCTCAGAGCCCCTTCCTCGTGGCTCTACAACATGGCCACCTCTTCAACAACCCAAAAACTACAACTCTTCTCTTCCGGTGAGCTTGTGAGATGTTGACATTTTTGCAGGAGTGCCCATTGGACAGAACTTCAAAACTTCCAGGGGTTTCCACCCCTTGGGGTCTACCAATTTTCTTAGCCTCTGGGGGAAACAAAGTCCAAACCACTACAAATGGCTATATTCAGAATTTTGACATACAATTTACCTCAGTGAATCAGCTGCTCTGGTAGCTGTCTGTATACTCTTATATGACAGTACCTCACAATAAGCACAAGGTAATCTGTGCTAATATAGTTCTTAGTGAAAGACGAGAAAGTGTCCATGCATTTATCATAGGATGTCCTAGGGAGAGACCGTGAGTAACATGTTGTCCTGTAAGCCCAAGAGTCCCGGAGTTTAGGAAGCTCCTGGAATGTCTCTGTAACTACAATTTTGGGCCTGACCAACCATGACTGTGCCATCTCATTGCAACGTCTTATTAGAAAATTCCTTCGGCCAACCTCAGCAGCCTTGATTACGATTTTTAAATCCTCAGATTTATCTTTCAGGAACTTCAGGCTCTGGGATTGGTTGTCAGCTTTGGTCTTTTCTACTTCCAGAAGTTCCTCTGTTATTTTAAGATACCTTAAAAAATAATACAAAAATAAACAAACTTTTACATCCAAAGAGATACAAGTACACAAATACTGCTTAATTATCTATGCTCTAGCTAGACCCTGTAGCACAACCAACACAAGAAGGGACAAATAGAGAAAAACTAATATTTCTGTGTGAGATTTCCCAGTGGAAACATCCAGGATTGTTACATCCAGAGTCCCAAAGGCCAGAGAAAATAAAGGCTAAAGGAAAATAAAGGCTAAGGGGAAAGGCTTCTGCATAAAAGCAAAGAGTAATCATCATCATGGTTAGGCTTCGTGAATGAATGTTTGTTACAAGCACGCTGGTGGCTAAAAAGGCCAATACGAGATAGGCACGTCCAGTTGCAAAAGGCACAGCAGAAGGACTCCTTAGGTGGCATATTCTGCAAGACACGATTCTTTCTGCGTTACCTTTTCTCCTCAAGAGTGATCCTGTGTGCTTTCTCAAAAGAAGCAGCAGTGTTAAAGACAGTGTGTCTTCAGATCTCCCGATTGGAGACCAGAGTAGACCAGTTATGTTGATCAATATGGCCAAGGCTCAGATGTTGTTACAGGGAGTCCTTGTATCTTCTCTTTAAGGCTCCTCTCTTGCGGCAGCCGGTGGCAAGTTCACCATAAAGCAAGATCTTAGGGAGGCGGTGGTCCTTCATCCTGGAGACGTGCCCTGCCCAGCGCAGCTGTGTTCTCAGCAACATGGCCTCAATACTTGTAACTGCTGCTTGTTCTAGAACAGACGTATTAGTCTCATAATCTGACCAGTGGATGTTTAGGATTGTACGGAGGCAGCGCTGATGGAAGCGTTCTAGGAGACGCAGGTGGTGGCGGTAGATGACCCATGATTCGGAACCATACAGGAGAGTAGACAGCACTATGGCTCTGTAAACACTGATCTTGGTACTTTTCTTCAAGTGTTTATTTAGCTAAACTTTTACAGAGTTTTCCGAAGGCACTATATGCCTTTGCTAACCTGTTGTCTATCTCTCTGTCAATCTTACCATCCGAGGAGATGAGGCTACCTAGCTAATTAAACTGTTGGACTGATGCCTTAAGCCCCTAATGTTTTTTTATTTTTCTAATATTTGTAAGACTTGTAAATTTTATAGCTAGGTTTTAAAAAGCAGAAACCCCTTTGTCCCTTGTTCCTTTCCCTTGTTTACACATTCCCTAACTCTTTTACCCCATTCTATGCCTTCTATATCAATCTGCTTCTAAATACAGCAGAGTGTTTAGTCTTCTGTCAAGGCAAAGGCCTAGACTGTTTGGAGAACAGCATATCAGGGCCTAAACCACAGAATACGGTCAAAAATTAGGTAAATATGTACCCTGATTAGGTAAATATGTGCTCTGATGAAGCTGAAGGTGATGAAGTAAGTGGCCCCAAAAAGACCCCAGACCCAATTCTCAGGGGGAGAGCCCGGGGTGGACCAGAGGAAGGGCCAAAGGGTGGACACATCTGGGATTGGATGGATAATGTTATAAAATGTAACCTCTCAGGTCTATATCACCTACTGCCTTGGCAAATAAACCCTTTCTTATCTCACCCCTAATTAACTGCTCCGGAGATTTTTTTCAGCACCAAAATACACAGGCAACAGACTGATTTGAGCTCTGATTCGCCAATGGTGATATGGGGATGATGGAAGACTTCCTGAGGTGCTGATTGATAGAGAACTTCTGTCTTCTTTAAGCTGACTTCCAGCCCAATGAGCTCAGCAGCATCTGCAAAGCAGGATGTTAAATGCTGCAGAGCTGCTTCTGTGTGGTCGACAAGGGCGGCATCATCAGCATAAAGCAGCTCCTGGACAAGATGGTTTAAGGTCTTGGTGTGGGCCTTCAGTCGCCTTAGATTGAATAGACTTCCATCAGTACGATATCGAATGTAGATACCATCCTGATCATTGAGGTCTGCCATAGCCCTTTGGAGCATCATGCCAAAAAAGACTATAAATAGGGTTCGTGCAAGAACACAGCCTTGTTTCACACCACTGGTTATTAGAAAGGGCTCAGAAAGTGCGTCACTATATCTGACTTGGCTGTGTTGATCCTCATGAAGTGAGATGATCATTTTAAGGAACTTGGGGGGACAACTTAAACATTCCAAAATCTGCCATAGACCTTTTCTGCTCACAATATCGAAAGCCTTGGTGAGATCAACAAAGGTTACATAGAGACCTTTGTTCTGTTCCCTACACTTCTCTTGCAGTTGTCTGAGAACAAATACCATGTCTGTGGTACTCCTGTTGGCTCTGAAACCACATTGGCTTTCAGGTAGAATTCCTTCTGCTATAGCGGGTATTAGTCTGTTCAAGAGTATTCTTGCCAGGATTTTGCCAGCAATGGAGAGCAGAGTAATACCACGGTAATTTGAGCAGTCTGATTTAACTCCTTTCTTCTTATACAAAATGATGATGACTGCATCACGAAGGTCTGATGGTAGTTCGCCTAGTTCCCAACAGCGCACCACAAACTCGTGGAATTTAGCATGGAGCGCTTGGCCCCCATGTTTCCAGACTTCAGATGGAATTCCATCAACTCCAGCTGCCTTGTCGATTGTCTCCTGCTGTATGCCCTTAAGACTTTCTCCCAAACTGGGGGCAATATCCAATTCGTTCTTCATCGGTTGCTGTGATGCACTGAATTGCTGAGTTTTGAACTACACAGTTGGTACTGAAAATAGTCTGAAAGTGTTCAGACCATGGATTCAAAATGGAGGTTTTATCTGTTAGAAGCGTCGCCCACCCACGCCCATCCAAGCAGGACTGCCCAACCCGCCCTCCTGCCTGTCTGGGTACCTCTCAGCCCGCTGGGCCCCCTCCCCCTCCCCCAAATTGGACCGGCAAACCTCTGTGTGCTCTGAAGTTCCTCCTCTCCTCTCCCCCGGTGCCGCAGCCCCCGCCGCCCCCACCGTGGCCGGGAGCCTCCTCGGCGTGGCAGGGTCAGTCGGGGACCTCCTCGGTGTGCCCGGGGCCGGCTGGGGATTTTGAAAGTCTAATAGGAGAATAAAGTGCATGGTACAAAATCAATCCTGAATCTTATTTGATAACTAGAATTTTGGATCAAATAAGCGGTTAATCTTGTTTAACTTCTGAAATGGTTCAATGTTTAGGTTGACCTAAATATAAAGTTTAAAATTAAATCAATTAAAAATTGAACCAGTTTAATTATACAAAAGATTTCAAATTTACCCATTTTAAATATTTTATTTTGCCAAGACTACGATGTTACAAGACCTGTGTCGGCCGTGCCTGAGAGGTTACATTTTATAATACCATCCATCCAATCCCAGATGTGTCCACCCTGTGGCCTTTACTCTGGACCGCCCCGGGTCCACCCCCTGAAAATGGGTCCGGAGTGTACTTCGGGACCCCCTGTTCATCCCACCTTCCTCTTCATCAGAGCACAAAGGGTACATAGTTACCTAATTCTTGACCGTATTCTGTGGTTTAGGCCCTGATATGCTGTTCTGTCAACAATCTAGGCCTTGCCTTGACAAAAGACTAAACATCTCTGCTGTATTCAGGGGTAGGATTGATATAGGGAGCATAGAATGGGGTAAGAGGGTTAAGGAATGTGTAAACAAGGGTGCTAGAGAAAGGGAAAGGGACAAGGGACAAAGGAGAGGGGTTGCTGCTTTTAAAACCTACTTATAAAACTTATAAGGCTTACCAATATTAGAAAAATAAAAAACCATCAGGGGCTTAAGGCATCAGGAGGTAGCACAAGGTTATAACTAACCCTGTATCACCCAGCCTTTCCCTCAGATTTCTCCAATCTGGATGTTTCTTAAATACTTCACTCTTAAACACAAACACGCACACTCACACCCTCACATAAGACATCCCCCACAAGGCAGCCTTAGGCATCGGTGTTAAACATACATCTAGATGGATCAGTGGGCAGGACAAAGTAGGTCATTCAGGTTATTTAGTTAGGATGGCAGGTGACACGTCATTCAGATACAGTGGGGTTACTAAGTTATAAGAGAAAGTAAGATGCAAATCATGCTTATATTTATCTATAGTTCTTTTCAAAAGGAAAGCAAGTTTCATCCTTTCCCATATATTTAAGATTTTTTTAAAAAAGTGTATAAATCTATTGTGTTATGGTTTATATTACTACAATTAAAATGCTGTTCTACCAATAATTTACTAACATACAGAGAATAATGAAAGTTTTAGACCCCTCTACCTATGGGGAAAATGCCAAACATCTCAACCAAAACCCTTGTTACACATTCTTGATTTATAGAAAACTGCTCAACTTCAAACAAGAATTATTATTATTATAGAAATACAAGAACCTTGACACAAACAGTTTAAAATAGAAACTTATTTTAACTATACAACCTTACTAAACACAAATTATTCTACACATAAAGACTTACTTTTTCCTAATTTTCCCCCATATTAACAACATTCTTCAGCATTCATTTAGCTTAGCATTTTTTTCCAGAATGGATAAAATATCTGATAGCATATACCATTGTTTCCAAAGAACACTTTGTATAAGCAGCAATAAGAGCAATATAACCTTTGCTTGGCACTTCCGCTTTAAGTTAAAAAGGTCTAACTGCAATCAATGCTGAGCTTATACACCATTAACAGACAAAACAAGAAAACAATTTTCAAGAATATACATTCAAGAAGAAAATAAGAAGGGAAAATAAAAAAAAAAGGAAAAATAAAATCCATAAGTGGAACGCCAAAACCAGAGCATGATCATGAAAAAGAATGGGCACACATCACCTGTTACAGGATGAAAATTGTGTGAACAATTTTCTTTACATTTCTGTGTGTTTCACCTTGGCATGGCTGGGTGCAGATAGTAAAAAATGCTGCGCCACTAATATGGCTGCAGGCCTTGTGCCAAAATGCCTAGGAGGAGTTTTGGGAGGTGAATAAAGTTTTCTCATCTCCTATGACCACCTGTTGTGGTCCAATTAGCAGTGAACAGAAGAGCATGTTTTCCTTATGTAACCAATGTTGTGTGAACAAGAAGCTGAGCGTCATGAGCACTATATAATCTGTCTTTCTCCTAATAAATCCGACATTTGCCTGATCATATTGATCCTGGAGCAATCTGTCCATACCCTTCCATCAGCAATCACCTACTAAAATGAAGGTGCCAATCTTGCTGCATCTCAGAATGTAGATATGAGATTAAAAGAATATAAAAATGAAGCCACCCCTTTCTAAATTTCTGCTCTTTTCAGGAAATGTAGAAGATAATGTGGCAACTATTTCTTCTTTTTAAGTAGAGAAAATTCTAATTGTGCTTTATACCGGGATGGACAAGTCTACAGTGACTGTTCACCAGACACCAGGATTTTTAAGATTGAATCACTGAATGGATAAGGATGGAAGGGAGGGGAGTCGGTCATCTAGTCCAACCTCCCTCCTCAAGCAGGGTAATCCTAGAGCACAAGGCACAGGATTGCATCCAGATAATTCTTGATTATCACCAGCAAGGGAGATTCGACAGCCTCCCTGGGAAATCTGTTCCAGTGCATGGTCACCTGCACAATGGTCACCTCATATTCAAGTGAACTTCCTGTCCAAAGCAAACAAGAGTCATACTTTAGTTACATTACTGGCACAAGCCTGAAGACAATCCAAGTGTTTCTCAGTGCCACCGCTAGTACAACCCTATTCTCAAATCAGTGGATTAGTGGACATAATGTCCAAGACTGAGCTCAAAACCTGGGAATAGATTGGCTATTCTACATTGCCCACCATCCCCAAGCTAATGAACTGACTGAAAGAATGAACAGCATGTTGAAGGAACAATTGAAAAAGTTAACCAGTACTAAAACTTTACAACAGTGGAGTTCATACCTTACTAAAGCAATTTTTTTGTTAAACAACCGGAATATTTGTAATCAAACACCATATGATTGTATCATGTCACCTCCAGTACAAAACTTGAAGACTGAGGTTCTTCCAGATGGTGTCTCTCCCAAAATATTAACTACAGTGGAAATGGAATTGTTTGTGCCAATGGAATTGACTGTGTGGTGGGACCACAGCCTGTTAGTCTAGATATGAAAATTTATGTAATAACCCCTGACAATGCAGTATGGTTCTGTACTCCAACTTTTCCAATTATGCTACATCCTCTCTTAATATCAGATTCTTGAGTTCTTGTATTTCAGGTGTCTTCGACAAATACCTGGGCCTTATCTAGGGGGGACAGCATTGGAACTCTGTTATTGGTGCCACAAACCCCTCATCAAATTGAAGTTCAGAATGAAAAAGCACAAACCATACCTCTTCAATCTATGTGGGCAATCACCCCATCTGAAGCTACCAGGTCTGGAGTGATTTTAGCTGAAGGAGTTGGGGCAACAGCGTATGTATTACTGGAAGGGGATGACACTCCTATTTTCCTTCCTTATCACAGGTTGGCTTGTCGTGCTTTGTAAACTTGTACAACATGCACATACTCCAGAAAAATTTCTGCAGGATTACTATGTAAATACTTGTCATAGGTCTGAAAAGAGAGATTGGAATTTTTTCCCTAGTGTCCCGTTTTTCCTGTTCCCCCCCCATCTGTTTCTTCCGGGGTGGAGGGAGTTGGGGAGGGGGACGGAGAGAAGCCGCATGCGTTGGCGAGCATGGGGAGAAGGGGGGGAGGTTCCTTGGGAGAGCGGTTGCCGGGCGGCATGGCTGGGGAGTCTTTTGTTCAGAGGGGTTTTTTTGGTTTTTGTTGGCCGACTGGACAGAGTGGGGAGCCTGGTATCGTCTGACTCCTTTTCTTTTTCTGAGAGGAAGGTTTTATTCTCCCTATGGGACACCTCACAGAGAACGACTGAGAGAGAGAGACCAACCCATCTCAGAGAGAGGTATTCTGCCTGTGGGAAAAAGGACTCTTCCACTGCTGGCTGTGAAGCCATTGACTGCTGGCTGCTGCGGACACATGTGGCTGTGAGCAACTGTTGAACAACCGGGACAGTCCTGCCTTCCCCCCTCCTTTCCCCCCCCTGCCCAGGTTGCTGTGGGTTTCTCCCCCCACACCTGGGTAATTGTGACTTTGTTTTGTTTCTTCTGAAAGTTTTTGATTGCACCATTTGTTGTTTATTCAGATTTTGTTAATAAAAAGCTGTTCTTTTCCTTTTCCACACTTCCACCTGAAGTTTCTCAATTTCTAAGTTGTAATCTTGATAAATTAAGACATTTATTGGCGCCCAACGTGAGGCTTGACTAGAGGAAAGGTGGAAAAGGAATAAACCCTCTTGTTTAATTACCTGTGTATTCCATATAGAGACACCATTAGCCATCATGTGGTCCAACTTCTTTTGGCATTTGGCAGTGTATATGGTCTTTCCATTTATAGATCACTTCCTAAAGATGGACACCATGGCTGCAATAGTTGTGGCTGCTATTAAGTTTGTAAATTGGTTCCAGTGGCTGAAAAATTCTGGCCCCAGAGTTCCCTTTTGGAATATATATGAATTACTACCACAACCCAGGTTCCTAATTTTGAGGTTTTACTGATAATGGTACCTATTTTGGGGGAGGAATGCAGGCAAATGCTTTTTCCCAACCCTTTACCCACTTCTCATATGGCCCTACCACAGTATCTTCTGAAGGGCTGAATTTTCCCCTGGATGTTAAAGATACTCTATTCTTGATGATGTTTTTGCTGTGTTTGTTCAGTGTGGCCTACCCAGCATTTAGAGACAGGGTGAGGTTGTCTTTGGTAACTGCCCCAAGACCTACCCCAGACACTAGGCACCCTACCCAGGAACCTGTCCAACAGCCTGCCACTGTCCAACAGCCTGCCATGGTCCAACCACCTGCCACAGCCCAACAGCCTGCCATAGACATAAATCACTCTGATTGGATGGGAGCATGGGAGGAGATAGGTCAGGTGCTGAAGGAATACTCTCCCCCAATTGTTTGGAAGCACTCCCCTGACCAAACACAGATCCCCTGTAAAGTTGCTGAGTGTCTGAAAGAACATTGGTCCATAAATTCCAGACATGGACAGCTCATAGCAATGTGCTGGACCTTAGCCCATGCTTACCGCACCATGGTATGGACTGTACAACACCACCTACAGTCAGAAGGGAAAGATAGTGGAGCAGAGAAACCAAGAGACATCACAAGTGCTCAGTCCCCAGTCACGCCAGAAGGGAAGTCATAGACAGTGGAAGTGGCCCCAGTGCAGAGGAAGAAGTATTAAGCCAAGTCAATACGCCCAGTTAACAAGGACAGGGAACCAGGGCCTTCACAACCAGTGGAGGACCCAGAGCCTGAGATCATTACCAAATCCCTGTCATATGACCAGCTCTGCAATATGCGGAATGACGTTACTCGACACCAAGACAAGTCCATTTTGATCTGACTGATTTGAGCGTGGAACATTATGGGTGAAGGTTTGCCACTTGATGGCAACGAAGCAAGGTATTTGGGATCCCTGGCCCAGGATGTGGGTATTGAGTAAGCATTCGTGAGGGAGTCAAAGCCCCTTTCTCTCTGGGAGCGACTTCTAACAGGTGTGAGAGAGAAGTTTGTTTACAGAGACTTCCTGCAGAAGCACCATTATGAGACATCCTGGAAGACCACGGAGGAAGGTATCCAATGCCTGAGAGAAATGGCACTGTTAGAGATACTTTTTGAAAAGGATGGACAACCCAGCCACAACCCAGATGACGTTAGGTGTATGTCACAGATGTGGTGGAGCCTTTCACAGCAAGGGCCACCCGTATACACCAATTTCTTGGCATCATTGCACTTTGGAGGAAACAGAGAGACAGTGGGCTCTGTAACAAATAAACTCAGGATGTATGATAGCATGGTCCACACCCCATTATGGGCCCATATCTCCACTATAGAGACAATGGTTGAGAGCCTCAAGGCACTGACTACCGAAGTACAAGATGAACAGAAGAAACTTAGAGAGGAGATGAAGGAAAACAACTTCCACATTGCACCAGTGTGCACCTCTGAAGTCAGAGCCAGACGTTCCCCAGTTAGAGAGAGAGGACAGACCCCATGAACCGAGCTGTGGTATTTCCTACTGGATCATGGAGAAGACATGAGACGGTGGGACAGGAAACCTACCTGTGTCCATCAGCTCGAGCACAAGAGGTGAAGGAGAGAAAAAAAGGGAAGCCCATGAGAGTAAGTGCAGTACCAGTATCTCATGGACAAGGATCTGACCCACTAGAAGGTTCCTCCCGAATGTATTCACAGGGAAAGAGCTGTAATGGCCCCAACCAAGAGGAGTGTTAGAAAGGTCCTGCCTCTAGCCAGGTGGAGGCACTGGACAACTGTATCTATTGGACTGCATGGATCCGATGGCCTGGCACATCAGACCCACAAGAATACAAGGCTTTGATTGATACTGGTGCTCAATGCACTTTAATGCCATCAGGACATGTGGGACCAGAGACTATTTCCATTTCTGGGGTGACGGGAGGGTCTCAAGAGTTGACCGTGTTGGAAGCTGAAGTAAGCTTGACCGGGAAGAACTGGCAGAAACACCCCATTGTGACTGGTCCAGATGCCCCATGTATCCTGGGCATTGACTATCTCAGGAACAGGCATTTCAAAGACCCAAAAGGACATAGATGGGTTTTTGGAATAGCTGCTGTGGAGACAGAGGCGGCTAAGCAGTTGAATTTGTTACCTGGCCTCTCGGAGAACCCTTCTGCTGTGTGATTGATGAAGGCTGAGGAACAGCGAGTGCCAATTGCCACTACAACTGTGCATCATGGGCAGTACCAAACGAACTGAGACTCTGTGATCCCCATCCATAAGATGATCCGTGAGCTGGAGAGCCAAGGGATGATCAGCAAGATCCACTCACCTTTCAACAGCCCCATCCGGCCTGTGCGTAAGTCTGATGGAGAATGGAGATTGACTGTGGACTATCGTGGCCTGAATGAAGTCACCTCGCTGCTGAGTGCCGCCGTTCCAGACATGTTGGATCTCCAGTACGAGCTGGAGTCCAAGGCAGCGAGGTGGTACACCACTGTTGACATTGCAAATGCGTTCTCCATCCCCTTAGCAGCAGAGCGTAGGCCACAGTTTGCTTTCACCTGGAGGGGTGTGCAGTACACCTGGAACCAACTGCCCCAGGGGTGGAAACACAGTCCCACCACCTGCCACAGACTGATCCAGGCTACACTAGAGAAGGGTGAGGCTCCAGAACACCTGCAGTACATTGATGACATCATCGTATGGGGGGACACAGCAGAGGAGGTTTCTGAGAAAGGAAAGAAAATCATCCAGATTCTCCTGGGAGCCAGTTTCACCATCAAAAAGAGTAAGGTCAAGGGACCTGCCCGAGAGATCCAGTTCCTGGGGGTGAAGTGGCAAGATGGACGTCGTCAGATCCCAACAGAAGTCATTGATAAGATCACAGCAATGGTCCCATCGACCAGCAAGAAGGAAACGCAAGCTTTTCTGGGTGCCATAGGTTTCTGGAGGATGCACATCCCTGAGTACAGCCAAATCGTAAGCCCTCTCTATCTAGTAACCCACAAGAAGAATGATTTCCATTGGAGCCCTGAACAGCAGCAAGCATTTGAACAGATCAAACAGGAGATTGCCCACGCTGTAGTCCTTGGGCCAGTCAGGACAGGACCAGATGTGAAGAATGTACTCTATTCTGCAGCTGGGAAAAAGGGTCTTTCCTGGAGCCTCTGGCAAAAGGTGCCTGGCAAGACCTGAGGTCACTGTTACGACCCGCCCCAGAAAAAGGGAGGGGGGTAACCCAGGTTTTTATCAATAATTCCCTTGGGGTGGATTAGAGTGAAACGACACTGAATAATCGGTGTCTGAAAACATATACTGGAAAGGTTTATTTTAACAATTCTGTATCAACAAGCATGCTAGCAGTTTGGGTGTTGTCATAAAGCAATGCAACATAGAAATAACCTTGGGGGGGGAGAAACTGTTTAGGGGAGAGAAAAAACAGGATGAGAGTAAGGGAAAAGAGAAGCTGAGAGTACAAAAGAAATGGACATAGTCACCGCCCACTGGATCCAGCGATGCTTGAGAGCGATGGTCATGATTTGCAGGTGGTGAGGGAGAAGGAGAACCCAAATTCTCAAAGTCACCAGTCAGTTTATATACCCTCAGCATGCTTTTGCACCTCCCTGGCATGAGGAGTTGTTTGCCTTTTAGGGCTTAGCACTGGAGGGAGAGATGGGCCCGATTGGCCACCTGAGGTATCTTCTTGCCTTTTAGGGCTTAGCTCCTCTGAGGCAACTTCTTGCCTTTTTAGGGCTTAGCCCCTCTGAGGCAACTTCTTGCCTTTTTAGGGCTTAGCACTGAGGGGATGGGCTCAACTGTCCACCTGGGGTATCTCCTTGCATTTTTAGGGCAAAAGTCAAAGCCTGCAAACTCCTGGAATGCATAAATCATTAACTATTTCAGTCTCTGACATCCACCCACTTGGATTCTCGAGCTGAAACTGACAGAGGCTGAGAGGGGAGAAATGGCTCCCTCACTCCTAGTCTCTGGAGACAGGGCGGATAGTGCAAGCCCCAGTGCTGGTGGCAGAGACCACGCTGCACGCTCCGAGGTTGGGTGGTGAAAAAGCAGTTTATTCAAAGCAGCAAAGAGTTTTTATGGGTTTCAGGGGAGGGCTTAGGAAGGGGGCTGTGATTGGGTACAGGTTCGTGGGAGTCGTTTGGAGACTCAGCTAGCCAACGGGGGAAACAGGTGGATAAAATCCAATAGAAACCCAGGGATTGGGGAGAGATGGGTGAGATGACCAGTGGGGTTAGGATTGAGGTGGGGGCTGGTTCAGTTAAGAAGACAGCATGGTGCTGCCCAGGGAGACCACATGGGTGAGGGAATAACAGAGCTTTAAGAGGAAACCATACAATAAAACCGCAAATAAACTGTAAGTGTTTTTAGTTCATCTAATTCCGGAGATTTGCTGCCGTTGTGGTCCCGTTCCTAAAGGCGTTCTTTCCATGATTCATAATTTGCACGTTCTCCCACAATTCCTCTGTTTTTATTTATTAATGAAACATAAACTTGAGTAGCGTTGTGCATAACAAGACCTTGAAAACATTTAGCTATACATGGAAGGACACAAAGAAGGATTACTAACACAAACAAGCCTAAACCCAAAAATAATAGTAATTTTTTCAGGGGTAGGGAAAGTCCTTTTAGGGAAAGCCAATCAAACATATCGTCCCAACTAACCTAGTCTGATTTTAGGATCTGTTGAATGAGGGAATAGAGTTCATTTATGTGGGAGTGGATGGATTGGGAATGGTCTGAGAAATTTAGACAGCACAGCCCCTCAAACTGATCGCAACCGTGTCCATTAACCAATAATAGAAAATCAATTGCAGCTCTATTCTGTAAGGTTGCTTTCTTAATTTGTTGCAAATCCAGTAAAAGGTCTTCCAGTGCTGCACTAGTTGCATTTGCCTCTTTGGCTAACCAACATCCCAAATCCAGGGCGTGCATTGTGCAAATGGCCAGAATTACTATGCTGCCCCAAATGTCCTTGCTGTGTGACCAAAAGTGAAGGTTAGAGTCACAATCTTCTGTGAATTGTTGCAAATTTTGAGATTTCAAGAGGGGATGTTGCTGAGCTGGAGGGTGAGGGGCTGCTTGAGGGGCTATGTTTATAATGCTTGGTCCTATAATGAATGGTTTCCCACTCTCTTTGAGTCGCCGCAGTGTGGGCGAATCCAGCTTTTTGGAGTGGACTGTGATGTCAAGCTTTGTAATTGTCTTGGGAGGATTAATAACTAGGGAAGGCATTATAAAATGTTAATTGACCAAAGGTGCAAGGCCCCCCAACCATCTCTTTAGAGACTGATTTCCATACCCGAAGTCCACAGATAAGGAACACCCCCTTAGGGAGGACAATGGACAGTGAGGGGGATTCAATTTTTTCTTTGCACCAGAACTCAAAACTAGAATAGGCTCCATCAGATGTTACACTGAGCTGGTGTTTACTTTTCCCCTTTTTTAATATTAAAATAGAAGCAGTGGGTTGAGGGGAGGGTACCTAAAATTTCCAATTCTTTGGGATGATTGTTAAAATATTGTAGAGCTGTTTTGGCCTTTGGGGAATGGGGGATGCAGGACACAACCTGGTTTTCATTTTTGTCGGGATCATTGCACCAAGGGGAATATTGATTTTGGAATCCTGTCCATTTTTGAGGGGACCAGGGGATTGCAATTAAACATGTTTTTAATGGGTTAGAGGGATCTGAAACTGAAAGACGCAGTGAGTCAACATTTAAGGACTTAGCCAAAGAAGACCACATGTTTCCATGATTGGTTGCTATCCAGTCTGGAAGAGGAGGAGTTGTGGGAGAAGGCTGATATGACGTGATGACCAGATGGATCAGGATGATGATGATGATGGAGATCATGGCGGTAGCTAGTTGCTGTTGTAGAATTTCACCAGGCGTAATGGAACCCACTTAGGACCGGATCCTGTGGAAACACAAGCATGCCCCCTTCCCCAGGTGATAAGGGGAACAGGGCTGACCAATTCACCTGTTATAACATCTTTAGAAGTAACTTTGGCATCAGTACTGACTTGGTTTCGGTGTGTATTAAAGTGTATTAAAGTATCTTTCTATGGGTGATGTGTCTTGTAATCTATTCAGGAAATTGATAACATATAGTGCCTTATTTAATTTTTCTTGTGATGTAAGTCCAATTGTGGTGTTTTGTGGTTTGATTAACATATTTTTGAGTGTCTGATGGGCATGCTCTACCACTGCTGGACCAGTGGGAGAGTGGGGGATCCCTGTAACATGTGAGATAACCCACATGTTGAAAAACTCTTTAAAAGAGTGAAAAGTGTATGCCGGTCTGTTATCTGTTTTGATAGTTTTGGGGATACCAAGGACTGATATTGCAGACATGAGGCGTTTTTTGACATCTCAGGCCTTTTCTCCTGATTGTGCTGTTGGGGCAATGGCACCAGAACACGTGTCAATGGATACATGGATGTATTTTAATTTTCCAAATGGTGAAAAATGCGTTATGTCTGACTGCCAGATGTCAAGTGGGTTAATTCCACGAGGGTTTACCCCGTTGAATGTGTATCAAGGCTTAATTAGTTGTTGATACTTTTGGTCTGTGTTTGGCCCAGCCACCTGTGAGAGTTTATCTTTTTCCTGCCAAGTTATAAGAAAATAGGCACTGATAAACAGGAACTTCGTTTTTGAAGGGAGAATCTTGGTAAATTATATTTAATTGGTGTTCTATGATTGGCTAATCATCTTTCAAGGGTACTTGAAGGAGAAGTTTAAGAGGAGGAGGATGAAGTAAGCCCCCAGACTCATTTAGAAAAGACCCCTCAGAGGTGCAGCACGCAGGCGTGGGGGAATTCCAAGGTACCCACACATGCGCAGAAGAGATGCCACTTGCGTAACAGGGGGTGGGACTGAAGGTCTCTAGCTGGGCGGTGCTGGCCACATTTGCTCAGGTAGACGTCACCAATTAATTGTATAAAAAGCAAATAGCTTATGTTGGAAGAGAGCAAGCTTCACATCAAGGTCAATGTTGCCCTTCGTGGGGACGCCCGCTATTTTGTGAGCCTGCCAACTCTTCAGGAATGCAGCTTCTGCTATAGGTAATTCTAGGCATTTTGGGTCAGTAAGATAACTTTACAAGCAACACCTGGGTAATTGGGGGAGTCGTACTGAGGGCTTATTTTCCTCCTCCTTCCTCTCTTTCAGGTTTGTTTGTTTTGTTGGCCACCTCTTGGTAATAAATATTAGTTTTTGTTGAGCTTTCAACGGTGTTATGGTTTCAGTTTCAGTATCCTCTGAACTCTCCCTGTTACAGGATGGTAGAGGAGTGAGTCTCTGGCAATCGGGACATGCAGAAATAATTGCTCTGGCTTGAGATAGTGTAAGGTGGAATGTTCTTTTGAGAGATTTTGCATTTTGGTGACAAAAGCTGTGGGACAGCTTTGCTTTTTCCTGTTTCAAAATTGTTTGGAACCACTGCAGTTTGTGCAAGGTGCTCTGTGTCAGCTATTTGATCTGTGACACAATTTCCTGCTGTGATGGGCCCTGGGAGAGAAGTGCAAGAACAAATGTGGATTATGTGGAATTTGTGTTTGTGCTGACTAATTTCATAGAGTAATGATTTGAACATATGAGCTAATTGTAATTTGGAGATATCTTTTATGTATGAATTTTCAATTCGCCGGACTACTCCGACGACATAGGCTGAATTGGAAACAATGTTCAAAGGCTCTGGAAATAGCTGAAATACATGTATGACTGCAGAGAGCTCTGCTATCTGAGAGGAACCTCTTACCTTGTGCGTGTCCAATACCCACTTCCCCACTTTAAGTCAGGTGACTACTGCGTTAGACGTTTTGCCAGAACCATCTGTGAAAACAGTTCTAGCATCTGTTAGTGGGACAGGTGAATAATTATGTGTTAGCTCTGGTTGAGTAAGGGCTAGAAGCTGCAGAAAAGGAATAGATGGAAGGTGAACTGAAAATTGACCCCTGTAATCAGCAATGGCTAACTGAAAATCGGAACTACGAATCTGCAATTGAGTTAGTTGAACAGTAGACAGAGGAACATAAATAACATCTGGATCTCTCCCCAAGAGCTCCCAAAGCCGTAATCTGCTTTTGTGGCAGACTTTGGAGAGCATCTCAGGGTATGTAGTAATGGATTTGGAAAATCAAAAACTTAAAAAAACACATTCCCATAACAGAAAATCTTTGCCTTTTACATCTAATTGTCCTATTACAGTATAAGGTTGTTTGATACCTTTAAAAATTACCAGAACAGGTAACACACACACTTTTCTTTGACAGGAACTCAGTCTTTGATTTATCTCCCTTAATACTGCTCAGTCTTCTGATGTTAAACGTCGAGGGGAGGTCAAGTCTGCCTCTCCTTTCAGGAGTTGGAATAGCGGTTTCAGGGCGTCCATTGTTATACCGAACAGAGGTCTAACCCGATTGATTAAACCCAGCAGCGATTGTAAGTCATTTAAGGTGTGGATGTTAGTGGGTAAGGTAACAGTCTGGGGTTGAATAGTGGTGTTATTAATTTGAAATCCAAGGTATTTCCATAGAACTGTCACTTGTTCTTTCCCTGGTGCAATTTCAAGGCCATGTGTCGATAGTGCAGCTTTCAAGGACAAATGTACTTGCGTGAGTTGTTCTTCAGATTCCGCTGCCAGCAGGATGTCATCCATATAATGATACACAATGGTACTTGGAAACTATCGACAGATTGGTGATAATGCGTCTGCAACAACTCTTTGGCAAACAGAGGGGCTGTTCCTCATCCCTTGCAGAAGGACTGTCCAGTGGTAATGCCGAGATGGTTCTGCTGCATTGATGGAAGGCACTGTAAACGTGAAACTACACGTCAGGGTTGACAGCAGGTCTGTCGGAAGGAAGACAGAGCTGCAGGAGCAGATATCCTGAGTTTTCTGCAAGGTCATCATGAGCCTGCAAGAGCAAGTCACTGTGAGTCTGCAAATGCTGTATCATCATGAGTTTGCTATAGGGCAGCCAATCCTGATGCATATTTATGTGAGGACACCAATTGTAGTGTAACATGTATGTTATGCCAAGGGCTATAAATGTCAGTGATCTGTTGCAATAAAGAATCTCTCTCTCTTGTCCTATCTCTTGGAAGAAGACTGTTTCTGTGTTTTTCTTGACCGCCACAACAACACCTACGAGAGTCTTTGGGGTTTAAGGCGATGTTAAAGAAACAATCTTTTATATCAATGATAACAATAGGTCACTCTGAAGGTATCATTGCTGGTTATGGAAGTCTGGGTTGGAGAGCCCCCATGGGCTCTATTATTTTATTGAGTTCTCTTAAATCCTGTAGCAGTCTCCACTTCCCATTGGATTTTTATATGGTAAAAATGGGGAAGTTCCAGGGACTATCAGTTGGCACAATACGTCCTTTTGCTAATTGTTCATCTATTAGCAGGTTGATTTGCCGCAATTTCTCTCCCTTTAGGGGCCACTGGGATACCCAGATCGGCTGGTCAGAGAACCATGTGAGGGCGGAAGACTGGGGCTCACCAGTGGCCTTTAAGCTAAATTTGAGGTAGTTAAGTGAATTCCCCATTGTCCTATAATATCTCTCCCCCATAGGGTCATTGGGATATTAAGGACATATGACCTTGCAGATGCTGTTTTACCTTCGGGTCCTTCAATCATTAAGGTGAAGACACTTTGGAGCGGTGTCTGGGCTCCTCCTACCCCTTTGATGTCGATGCAGGGTTCCATCGTGCTCCATTCCTTCGGCCAGTCGCTTTCAGTCTATAAGACCTTTAACTCGAACACATTGGTTAGTGTTGGGAAAAAATACAGCACAGGTTAGCATTGGCTGATCGAGTAAAATAGATTGTGACCACTGGACCGAAGGCATAGAGTCCAAAGTGTTGTTCCCCACAGCAATGGGGGTTAAACTGGTGCTTTTGTGTCTAGCTCCACAGGTGGAAACAGAGCTTTGACAGTCACTTCTAATGCCTTAGGGTTGTTTACAGTTACTGATTGTGGGATAACTGTTAACCTGGTGTCATGAGATGTAGCAGTTCCAGTTAAAATGTATTTTCCAGCAGGCACTTGTAGGCTATTTGTTGGCCTCACAAGAACCGTCTGGTAGTTGTCATCACTTACTGTGAGTTGGTGGGGAGATGTCAACTCCACCCTAGGGACACCTGTTCTGGGTTTCTGTCTGGGATAGAGGGGAACAGCTGGGTGTGGTTGACTTGCAGGGCACTTTTTGTCATCGCGCTGCCCTTCGCGCTCGGCTCCCCATTTCCTGAAACCAAAGCCAGCTTTTGTGCAGCTCTCGTCAAGAGCGGCTTCCAATCTCTATCGAAGAGTGATCTGCAGTCACTTGCCCAGTGCAATCCCTTTTTGCATCGGGGACACAAGCTGGGCGGTACTGTAGGTGCTCTTCTTTTCAGCTGAGGGCAATCTTTTTTAAAATGTCCTGTCTGTTCGCAGTGGTGACATGTAGACTCCTTTGGTTGTTGTTGTACTGCCACGACTTCAGTTAGTATGGACTTGGTGTATGTGTGGGATCCTATATTGCGACAAGCTTTAACCATGTCCATTGGAGTGGGATCTTTAAGGGACCTTAATATTTGCTGACAATCATCATTAGATTGCTTTATTGCCAGTCTTGGAAATAGTGCATCTTGAGCTTCTGGATGTTTAATTTGTTTTTCAATAGCGTTCTTTAGTCTTTCTGCAAAGTCTATAAATGGGTCTGTCAATTTTTACTGCACCTGGGTGTATGATGGTGATGCCGTAAAGTCCATCTGGTTTTTCTTATTTTCCCAATTTTATAAGTTTTCTAAGTAGTTAAGTAGAAAAGTAGATTTTAGAAGCAGCAGCCCTTATTGCCTCATCCTTTAGCACAAGTAGTTTACACATTCCTCAACCGTCTCACCCCATTCCATGCTCCCCGTATCAATTCTACCCCTTAATTCAGTAGAAAATGTTTAGTCTTTTGTCAAGGCAGGCCTATGCTGTTTCGAGAACACTCATATCTTGGCCTAAACGACAGAACACAGTCAAGAACTGGGTGACCATGTACCCTCTGTACTCTGAAGATGATGAAAATGATGAAGAGGTGGTCCCAAAAAGCCCCCAGACCCAATTCCCAGGGGGTGGACCAGGGGGTGGACCAGGGCAAAAGCTACGGGATGGACAAAACTCGGATTGGACAAGCAGTATTATAAAATGTAACATCTCAGGCACGGCCTGCGCACGCGTCTTGTAACATCTATGCCTAGGCACAAATTAAACCCTTTCCTTATCTCACTCTCAATTAACTGCTCCTGAGATTTTTTTCCTCAGCACCATTTTAGGCATCAGCTGTTGGCCCGAATGGGGAAACTTGGACTTGGACTTCTTCAGATTGGATATTTTCATCGTGCAGGAATTCCTTATAAAGCCGGCATTTTTATCTGAGATAATTCCTGCCCTGGTCTGAGAAAGTCAGCTCCACAGGACCCATGAAACCAAGCACGGAGCACAGAGGTGAGATAAGAAAAGGCAAAATAAGGGAAAAAGGTACCTTCTTTGTTAGCAACTGCAGAAGAATTTTGTGTTTCCGGGAGATAGGGAACATGGGAAAACTGGAAAGGGAAACTTAGACTTGGGCCCAAAATAGTTGCCAGAGTCACTTTCCAGTAGGCGAAAGGGGTTTTTCGCCAGAGCAGGTCAGAGCGGGTTTCAGCCTAGGGCTGGGTTTTGTTTTGTTTCGGTCGGAAGAGGACGCCCTTCCAGTGTACTCTGATTCTGCAAGGAGCCGGGTGAGCTCTGAAGCCGGGTAGGCTCGGTAGTTAAGTGATTACAGAAACAGCTTTGTAATCCTAAGGTAGCGAGTTCAAATCCTTGTGTGTGGTTTGTTTGTGTTTTGTAATCATGGGTTGTGTGGATTCAAAAGTCAAGATTCCTAAGGGGTCTCCTCTGAGTTTGGTTTTGAAACACTGGAAAACTTTGACGGGTCCTGAGACAATTTTAACAAAGGAAGAACTTTGTAGGCTGTCTGTAAGTGCTTGACCTCTGTTTGGACAAATGAGAGGGGTGACTTGGCCGGAATTTGGTTCTTTTGAACTAGACACAGTGTTGCAATTAATTTCGCTTCTTAATGTAGAACAGAAATGGGAAGAAATCTGATATGCAGAGCTGTTTATGTTTCTATTAACAAGCCCTGGATTGAGAGAGGGAGATAAGAAAAACGAAAGCTCAAAAGAGACAGAAAATGTAGAAATGGCTTTAGAAAAAGAGAAGAAAAGTCAAGTTAAGACTGCTCCTGTCCCACGAATTTTATTTAAAAACACGGGGAACGATGATTTAATATCACCTGATAGGAGAGAAAATGACCCGGGGTCCCCACAGATAGAACTCCCTGCTGCTGTGGTGGCGGGGGGGGGGGGCTAGAGCTGCAGGAGTGGCGGCCTCTGCACCAGCTCCTGCTGCACAGGCAGGGGTTGGGCAGGCAGGGGCCACTGGAAGGCTGCCTGGTGCGGCTCCACCGAGGGAAGTTGGGCAAATCAGAGCCTCCGGAGGAGTTGGCTCGGGGGTGGTGGGACCGAGTCCCGCCAGTGTAAATGGTAGAACAGCGGCTGTCAGCTTGGCTGGAGTAAGCACAGCGGCGCAGATAAGATCTATGAGGTCAGCTTTTGTTGGAACTGCTTTCGGCGCGGCAGAGCCGGGCGGGAGTAATACAGGCACTGTGGGGCTAGCTAGTTCAGAGGTAAAGTCTAGTTTGACCGCAACAGGGATAACAGCAGGAGCGGCTCCTGGCCCCACAGGAGCAATGAATGCGGGACCCTCCCCGCCTGTTCCAGTGAGCGTGGAGAGAGCAGCCCGTAGCCTTGCAGCTGCCGGCGGCTTTGCCGGAGCAGACAGAGTTGTCACGGTAACAGCAGAAGTGAGCACAGGCATATCAGAGCAAGTGAGAGCTGAAGTTGATAGTTCTACCAGTGATGGGACAAGAACTGTAAGGTCTAAAAAGTCGGCTTTTACTAGAGTTGCATTCGACGTGGTAACACCAGAGAAAGTTACTATAGATGCAGCATCTTGTAGAGACAAGGGAGACGAAAGCGTCGCCGGAACCGGCCAGTGTAGTGACGGCGGCAGGCGTGGCAGTAGTTGGCTCTGACGGTGGCAGTGAAGTGAAAGTGAAGGCGTTGGCCCCAGGAGGGGCGACAGCCCTAGGGGTGCAGGCAGGCGCTGGAACCGTTGATTCTGTCAGTAGCGATAGCGGCATGAGAACTATATGTAGTGAGGCTACATGCCCCGACTGCAGGAGAGACCCCAGAGTTGACTGCTGAGAACGCAGTAGAGGTCGCGGCTTTCGAAAGAGCAGCCCCGGACACAGTGGGCGGCGAAGCAATTCCAGGAACGGCCATTGCCGTGGGAATGGGGCTACTTGCTCTAATGACACCGAGGGCAGGACAGAGCCAGGCCGGAGCAGGGGGCACAAAGCTTCCTGCTCCAACAGCAAAAACTACTGCGCTGAGTGTGACCACCATAGCAATAGAGATTGACACAAAAGTTGTTGGGGCACAGAGATTGACTAGAGTGGACTCGGCAGCCGCAGCAGGAGCCGGGGCTGTAAACTTTGCGAGTACGGTGGGCGGTGGAGCAATTTTGAGAACAGACGTTGCCGCGGCAACGGAACTCCCAGCTCAGAGCGCAGGGGAGGTTTCCGGAATGGCCGTTACCACGGCGACAGAGCTAGCTGGCGCAGGGAAAAGAAAGTTGCTGCCTGTTCCTAATGCTATAGGAGTGCGCATAACCGGACAAAAACAAACAAAGTTTGTCCCAGCTACACTAGCAGGCGAGAAAGGAGGAGAAGACCCAGGGACAGAGAGAGCGAAGCTCGAACAGGGAGCCATCCCGAAGCTGCTTAAGACCGTGGCAAACACAGTAGGGTGGAGACAGGCAGAGCTAGTCCCAGTTGTTGCTTTAGCTGATGAGGAGGCTTTGATCCCTGCTAGTGTGACCCAAGCAGGGGTGGCAGATGCGAGTACTGTGAAAGCTCTAAAACCATTAGGCACGGCGACACGAGGGGGTGCTGGGGCCACTAACTTTGCGGGGGTGACAGCCCTACCCCTACTGTTCTGAGAACTGCCCCATGCATAACAAGCGCGACTGTAGATCGAGTCGTTACAAAGGCACCGAGAGCTGCGACAAAAATAGGAGCAAAGAGAATGACTAAGCATATAAAACCTCCCCCGTCTGTACTAACGTGGAAAGGGTAACCCTTTCCCCTATAGCTGCTGATCCCGCGCAAGCAGCTGCCACGGGTGCAAGGGTAGTAGAAATTTTAAAACCAGTCGACAGCTTTACGGTTGTCAAGACAATAAAAATGCCTGCTCCGATAACAAGCGGAACAGGGCCGAGGCCGAGAGCGGCCAGCGTCCAGCCTATCCCAACGTGTAGAAAAAGAAGAAGGAGATCACGTGACAGTCGCAGGCGCCGCCACCGCTTTGTGAGCGCAGGAGCAGCGCTGACCACCGGCGCAGCGAGAGTAAGTCCAACTGCGGGACAGTTAGAGTCTGGGTTTGGTATAGGAGCTGCTGCCGCTCCTGCAGACGGAGCAGGGGCCGCAGCGGGCGCAAGGGCAAATCACTGCCGCGGCTCGGATCAGGGTTCCTGGGCGGCGGAACTGCTACCCGGGACGGGTACCCCCGTCCTTGTTTTTTGGACGGTCCTGGAGAGAGGTTCCGCAGCACAGACTCTGAAATTCCGACCGAGAAGATTTAGAAAAAGCAAATAAGCAAATAAAATTACTGCAGTTCCCTGTAATTCTTATGCATAAGCCCGGGCGAAGACTAACTCCAGGAAAAAGTGAGTAGTGAAACCTCTTCAGTCGGGAGGGACCGTTCGACAGGAGTTCGAACGGAGACTTACTCCAGGGGGAGTAAGTGTCTTACTCCAGGAGAGAGTAAGAGTACCAGGTGCCGCTCGGTTTGGGAAGGGACCGTCCAGCGAGGAGTTGGATGAAGACTTATCCAGGAGAGGTAAGTATTTGCGTACCCCTCTCGGTGGGGAGGGAATCCCGGAGTGCGAGGGATTGAGAAGTCCAGCAGGACAAGTGATTGAGATCTCCCGGTAGTGCAGTTCTGGTATTTCAAGAGGAGACAAATCACGAAAGGAGGGAAGCGACTGAGGTGAATTTGTGTGTGAAAGCATTCTGGAAGATAGGACAGAAGAAAAGTAAATCTTCTACTCCCATGGGTGGCTGTGAATTAGTGCAGGACAGCCCTAAGAGTGAAGAAAAACCCAAAGGGAAGGGTGAAATGGGGGATCATAAGGAGAAGCTGCAGGATACCCCACAGGAGAGGAAAAAACTAGAGAATGAGTTCGTGGTGGGGTTACCAACTATACCCCCGGACAGTCCTTTAGGAGTTATGATCAAGTATTGGAATGATTATCCCTCTAGAGAAGGAAAATCGAGGGAGAAGATGGTGCATTATTGTATGGAAGTATGGGGAGGAAAGCAAATCAGACAGGACTATTTGTTTTGGCCGGTGTATGGTTCATTTGAGGATTGGATATGTCAGGCTTTAAATTTGTATGTGAATAGCAAAAGACCATTTTGTGCAGAGGAATGTGAGTACGCTAGCTTATGGATAGAAGTAGATACTAGAATCTCTCTCTCCCCGTTAAGTGAAGAGAAAGGACAGAAGACGGCTTATGACCTAAAAGAGTTTCAAAAAATACCCCCCCCCATATGTCCTGTCTTGGCCTATACCCATGGGGTCACCTCCGTGTGGTGGTGTAATTCAGAATGACCACAGGAGTGTATTCACTCCCACTGCTCCAGCAAAATTACCTTTCTCCCCTATTGAAACTGAGGAAGCCACCCTGTCAGTGGCTGCTGGAGTGAGAGATCAGCAAACATCCTGTTCACTCCCCCCTCAGGAAGCGCAGCAGTCAGCAGCTTCTGAAACACAGAGTCCTAACATAATATCCCCAATGGTTCCACAGTCCATGCAAACAGAGCCTTGTTCTTCAGGAGTAGTCTCTTTATCTATGAACACGTCACAGCTGTACCCCTTAAGAGAGACTACAATGGGGGGAGGAAGAAATCAAGGGGATAGGATAGGGTTTATATCAGTTCCCTTGAATTCAGGAGATGTTAGAGCATTTAAGAAAGAGATGGGAAATCTCTTAGAGGATCCTTTGGGAGTGGCTGAGAGGTTTGACCAGTTTTTAGGTCCTAATATATATACTTGGGAGGAAATACAGTCAATTTTAGGAATATTATTCACTGTGGAAGAACGGGGAATGATTAGAAAAGCGGGAATGAAAGGCTGGGATCAAAGGCACCGGCAGGGTCCAGCTGCAGATGTTAAATGGCCTTTAGAAAACCCTAATTGGAACCATAGTGAGCCAAATCATCGAAGGAATATGAATGACCTGAGAGAAATTATTGTCCAGGGGATAAAGGAATCTGTCCCTAGAGGGCAGAATGTTACGAAGGCTTTCAGTGAATATCAAAAGAAAGAGGAAAGTCCAACTGAATGGTTAGAGAGACTCAGAAGGACTTTCCAACTTTATTCTGGTATGGATCCAGGTGATGGAATGGGACAGCAAGTGCTTAAGATGCGGTTTGTGAGTGGAGCATGGGCAGATATTAAAAAGAAGCTGGAAGACATAGATGATTGGCAGTGTAAGGAAATAGATGAATTGTTGAGGATTGCGCAGAAAGTATATGTGTGGAGGGAGGAAGAGAGTCAAAAGGAACGAGAGGAGAGACAGGAAAAATTACAGAAAAGAGAAGAAGAAAGGTAGAAAAGGCAAGAAGAAATGCAGAGGAAGCAGACAAGAATTTTAGTGGCAGCTATAAAAGGAGGACAAAGAGGGGACAGAGAACGGAGATGAAGGACCCCTTGTGGACCTAATAAACGTGAACCCTTAAGAGAACGTGTGCGGTTAGACTTAAGTGAAATAGAGTGTCACTACTGTGGGCAGAAAGGACATATACAAAGAAATTGCAGGAAGAGGTTGCAAGATGAACAGATTTACCAAGAGGAATAGGGGAGTCAGGGGCTCTATTTGCTGGGGACCCAGAAGAATACAGAGCCCTTGATAAAACTTAAAATAGGTCCCCAGCAACAAGAACTTGAGTTCCTAGTGGATTCAGGGGCAGAAAGATCGACAGTTCAAAAGTTACCTTGGGGTTGCACGACTTCCTCAGACACAATCCAAGTTATAGGGGCCAAGGGAGAACCATTTAAGGTGCCCCTCATAAAAGATGTGGAAATAGAAGCCCAGAATAAATATGCATTAGGAACATTTCTATTGGTTCCTGAGGTTGAGTATAATCTATTGGGGAGAGATTTGATAATAGAATTGGGAATAAATTTAGAAGTGAAAGATCAAAAATTACAAGTCCAAATATATGCCCTTACGGCAGAGGATGAAAAAAGAATAAATCCTGAGGTGTGGTTTACTCCTGATTCTGTGGGAAAGCTAGATATAAAACCATTTGAGGTTTCTATTCGAAATCCAGAAGAACCAATAAGAGTGAAACAATATCCCATCCCACATAAAGGAAGAGTTGGACTTAAACCGACCATAGAAAGACTTTTAACACAAGGATTATTGGAACCATGTAAGTCACCCCATAATACTCCCATTTTGCCGGTAAGGAAATCTGACGGATCATATCGTCTGGTGCAGGATTTAAGGGAAGTAAACAAACGGACAGTTACCCGGTACCCTGTAGTCGCTAATCCTTATACTTTACTAAACCAACTCTCACCTGACCATAAGTGGTATAGTGTGATCGACCTGAAAGATGCATTTTGGACTTGTCCTCTGAAAGAAGAAAGTAGAGACTACTTTGCCTTTGAATGGGAAGACCCTGACTCACATAGGAAACAACAACTTAGATGGACTGTTCTACCTCAGGGATTTACAGAATCCCCTAATTTGTTTGGACAAGCCTTAGGACAATTATTAGAGTCTTTTGAACCTCGCCAGGGTACAGTTTTGATTCAATATGTTGATGACTTGTTAGTTGCTGGAGAAAAGTTAGAAGATGTCAGAGATGAAAGCATTAGACTTCTGAATTTCTTAAGTTTAAAAGGTTTGAAAGTGTCAAAGTCCAAATTGCAATTTACAGAGGAAGAAGTTAAGTATTTAGGGCATTGGTTGAGCAAGGGACATAAAAAATTAGATCCTGATCGAGTAAATGGAATTCTGTCACTATCTGTACCCAGGAACAAAAGACAGATTAGACAACTTCTGGGTCTATTTGGGTATTGTAGGCAATGGATTGAAAATTACAGTAGTAAAGTCAAATTTTTGTATGAAAAATTAACCAAGGAGGGGTTGGTAAAGTGGAGTGATGAAGATGAACAGCAATTAGAAAAATTGAAGGAGGATTTAGTAAATGCACCTGTGTTAAGTCTGCCAGACAATCGGAAACCTTTTCATCTATTTGTAAATACAGAAAATGGTACAGCGTATGGAGTCCTAACCCAGACCTGGGCCGGACAGAGGAAACCGGTAGGGTACTATTCAAAATTGCTGGATCCAGTAAGTAGAGGTTGGCCCACCTGTTTGCAATGTATAGTTGCTACAGCTCTGTTAGTTGAAGAAGCTATAAAGGTGACTTTTGGAGGAGAATTAAAAGTATTTACTCCCCATAATATAAGAGGAGTATTACAACAGAGAGCTGAGAAATGGTTGACTGATAGTCGACTATTAAAATATGAAAGTATCCTATTGCATTCACCTGATCTGGAGTTAGAGATGACACATGTGCAAAATCCAGCTCAATTTTTATATGGAGAACCTAAAGAGGATCTAGGACATGACTGTTTACAAGTAATAAACCTTCAAACAAAGATTAGGGAGGATTTAGAAGAAGAAGAACTGAGTTCGGGAGAGAAAATATACATCGATGGTTCTTCTAGAGTGGTTAATGGGAATCGAAAGTCAGGATATGCAGTGATAGATGGAGAAAATTTTCAGGTCAGAGAATCTGGACCCTTAGATAAGACATGGTCAGCCCAAGCTTGTGAGTTATATGCACTGTTGAGAGTGTTACAATTATTAGATGGAAAAGCAGGCACTATCTTCACAGACTCTAAGTATGCATTTGGAGTAGTTCACACCTTCGGCAAGATATGGGAAGAGAGAGGATTGATTAATACCCAGGGTAAAGGACTTGTTCATGAAACTCTAATACGAGAAATCTTAAAAGCTTTGAGAAAGCCAAAGCAGATTGCAATAGTACATATTAAAGGGCATCAAAAAGGGTTAAAAGCTACTGTTAGGGGCAATAATTTAGCAGATGAAGAAGCAAAGAAAGCAGCTTTATTAGTAATGGCAAGTTCAGAACCAGAAGACAGAAATGTCCTGAAAAGTTTTAGTGATCAAGAGAAAAAGAAACTGTGGCAATCTGGAGCAAAGGAAGAAAATAATAAATGGTTATTAGCAGATGGTCGGGAAGTACTTCCAAAAGGGCTTGCTCAGAGAATAATGAAGAAATTACATGAGACAACCCACTGGGGAATACAGGCATTAGTGGATCAGTTTGAAAACAAGTTTGCCTGTGTGGGAGTTTAAGGAATAGCAAAGAAAATTTTGGAAGGGTGTTTAACCTGTCAGAGGGTAAACAAAAGGCAGTTGAGAGAACGGGTACAAGGGGGACGAGAGATAGCTAAGAAACCTTTTGAGAAAGTACAGACAGATTTTACTGAATTACCTAAAGTAGGCAGGTATCGCCATCTACTGGTGTTAGTGGACCATCTCACCCACTTTGTAGAAGCCTTTCCAGTAGCCCCATGTACAGCCAAAACAGTGATTAAGATTTTATTAGAAGAAATTATTCCAAGGTATGGTTCTGTGGCAGTAGTGGATTCGGATAGGGGACCACACTTTACCTCTAAAATAATTAAAGAGACAACAGAACTTTTTGGAACCAAATGGGAGTACCATACTCCTTGGCATCCACAAAGCTCTGGTAAAGTGGAAAGAATGAATGGAGAAATAAAGAAACAATTGACTAAATTAATGATAGAAACTAAAATGAATTGGGTAAAGTGTTTGCCATTGGCCTTATTATATATACGGACCCAACCACATACTGACACAGGAATCTCACCTTTTGAAATGCTGTATGGGATGCCATATGATTTTGGAATCCCGATTGAAAATCCCAAGGTGGAAGATACCCTCTTAAGGGAATATATAATTGAGTTAATGAAAAGGAGACAGGAATTGAGGAAAAAAGGATTAGTAACTCAGAGACCCCCATTGGATACGGCAATACACAAAATTCAACCTGGAGACAGGGTGTTAATTAAAACATGGAAAGAGTCTTCATTAACCCCTCGTTGGGAAGGACTCTTTGTTGTTCTTCTTACTACAGATACAGCCATTCGTACCGCTGAAAGAGGATGGACTCACGCATCTCGGGTTAAGGGGCCAGTCAACACTCCTGAATGGACTGTAACTTCTCAGCCTGGGAATCTCCGAATGACGTTCAGAAAAACTGGACTGGTAAATGAATCACCCTGAACGAGACTAGGACCCAGCCCAGCCTATACTCCTGGTTTGAAGTACCTCGAGACCTAACCTTAATAAGAGTTCGGTATAGCCATTGGTGAGTGGACTAATCCTCTACCAGGCTGGGGAAAGTGGATATACCAAATTGCTGAAAAGGGTGAAAGTTTTCCTCATTGTTGTGATCTTGAGACTGAAATTACTTTGCCAGAAAGACCTGCACAGAAGATACCCTGTATAAAACACCCAGTTTCAGGACCCCAGAGCTGGGTCGGTTGTAAATGTACATTATATGGTATAGAGTGGTATTGTGCAGCAGTAGGCAGGACACCCATTGTACGAATTGCCGAGAGTTCTTTATTGCTTCTGATGAGAAACTGAATGTTTTAGAAATTGATAAGTTATTCTGTAGACAGGAGTAATTGGTACCAGAGAACTGGGAAGTCTACGATAAAAAAAAAAAAAAAAAAAAAAATTTAATTTTGGTACAAAACTCTAGAACAGTGTGCCATTACAATTGCCTGGAAAACAGAGTTCACAACCAACCAACTTTTAGAAATATTAGGAAAGCGTATGAAACACATAGATCTGGAGAAATAAAGGAAAAGGTCACAAGAACCTATCAAGAACCCATATTCTCCTGAAGAATATTGACTGCTGCCGAGAAGATGTAAAACCCCGTTGCTCCCGGCAAAGGAGTAGACGGAGGAGGCAGAGCAATAATACGGTGGAGAACAGATATGGGAAATTATATATGGATTGTGGTATTTTTGTGGCAGCTTTCCCCAAGCAGGGAAAGCCCACATCGGCCGTACAAGTGGACTCCGAACAGATGGAGCGATCTAAAAACAGTTAGGACTAATCTTACAGTAGGATCTCCCAGTTTCTCTGCTACACTGTGTCAAATAGCTCCTGTACCACATTGTTCAAATTTGAAACCTTATTATCTCTGTCCTGCATCTAATCCAGGAAAAGGATATTGTAACTACCCTGATCAATATTATTGTGCACACTGGGATTGTGCCACTATTGCTTCCGCCTGGACCCCTAATTCTCGAGATAAATACCTAACGACGACATGGGGACCACCTGGCTGTAAACCTTCACAATTTGTTTTGTCTAGAGGATCGAAGAGGTATAGCGATTGTAAGTATATTACCCTCCAGGTACTGCAACCAGAAGACCCAGGATGGTTGATAGGAAGAACTTGGGGAATCAGATACTGGGAAGCTGGTACAGAGAGGGGAAGGCTAATATTCATAAAAAAACAAGAAGTCACCCACCGCCCTCTGGCAGTAGGACCCAATAAAGTAATAAAGAAAAAAGAGGATAATTTAAATCAGAAGGAGAGTAGAAAAAGACAAACTTCCACAGTTTCAACTGCCCCGACTGTAAGTTTTAATGACTCTAGTAGAACCTCAACCTACACTAAGGTACATGAGAAAACAGAACCATTGTTAAAATTGATGCAAGCGGCCTATTACACACTTAACCACACCGACTCTAACTTAACTAACTCCTGTTGGTTGTGTTATGACATCAAACCTCCCTTCTATGAGGGGATAGCTCTGAACACCTCAGTTACAATAGCCAATCAGGGCAACCCTACACAATGTAATTGGGGGGAAAAACAGATAGGAATCACTCTCCAGGAAGTGAGAGGACAGGGAGTGTGCATAGGAAATGTACCTCCAACGAAAAGAAACTTATGCAGCTATACCATCAAGAGACTTGATAAAACCAGGAAATGGGTTATACCTGGCAGAGAAGGATGGTGGATATGCTCCAAGACGGGTGTCACTCCCTGCTTGTCTTTACGAATATTTAACGAAAGTAAAGACTTTTGTGTTCAAATAACGATAATACCCCAAATTCTTTACCATTCGAAGGAATCGGTTCTTGACCAATGGGATGATAATAAACACAGGATACAAAAAAGGGAACCATTTACTGCCATAACTATTGCCATGCTCCTTGGGCTGGGAACAGCGGGAGCGGCAACAGGAATTGCATCCCTCGAACAAAATAAAGGGATTACATCTCTAAGAGCAGCAGTTGATGAAGACTTAGTGAGAATCGAAAAATCAATATCATACTTAAAGAAATATCTTACTTCACTTTCTGAAGTAGTTCTACAGAATAGGAGAGGATTAGATTTATTATTCTTACAACAAGGGGGGCTATGTGTTGCATTAGGAGAAGAATGTTGCTTTTATGCAGATCATTCAGGGGTAGTTCGTGAATCTATGACTAAATTACGTGAAGGAATTTTTCAAAGGAAAAGGGAGAGACTCAACAAAACTGGTTTGAATCATGGTTTAACAAATCACCCTGGCTAACTACTTTAATTTCTACCCTAATAGGCCCCCTAATAATGTTGTTAATTACTTTGACATTTGGTCCTTGTATTTTGAATAAATTTGTAACTTTTGTTAAAGGTAGGATTGAAACGGTACAACTTATGGTAATGAGACAGCCATATTCCGAATTGAGCGAAAAAACATCTAAAGCTGAACCATTTCCTACCTTGAGTGCAGCCCGAGAAGCTGTAATAAGGTTTGATAAGCAAATTAATGATAAATAGAAAAGGGGGGAAATTGTGATAGCCAATAAAGACCAAAGGAGAGATAATTTGCTTATCAAATTATATTTGCAACACTGTGATTACAAATTGCGATAAACAAAGTCTCAAGTTTCTATAAGTTTCAAGTAATAATTTCATTTAGTGTTTGTCTTGACTACCTCATGCATATTGATTGTATCATATACATGTATATTCTGTGGGTTTTTGGCTAAATGTTTAATGTGTAAGTTTTCTCACAGCTGGAGCTGAGAGTTATCTCTACAACCAGTCATAGTTCATGTATTCTTAGACGAACAGGCGCCTAAAGATTTAAAGTTCTATTATATTTACGGCTAAGGCTAAAAGAGCTATCTCTGCAGCCAGTCATAATTCATGTATTCTTGGACGAGTAGGCGCCTAAAGACTTAAAGTTGTACTATATTTCATTCTTAGGATAGTGAGAAAGTTTTAGGCCTTTTGACCTTGTGAGGGTCTGTTTTGTTTCCTTGTGGGGGTGTAGTTGAGTTTTAGAATCTATTTGTTCTGTTTTAATGTAGTCACCCATTTGTTTCACGAATCACAATTATTTATATATCACCCAAACCATAATGTTATGTTACCATAATTAGTGATATTTTGTTATGTTATGTAATAAGAAAAAGAACCGAAAAAGAGAACAACTATTTCCCAGCGGCAAGATAGCACATGCGCAGAAAAAGCTGACTACGTCAGAAGGATGAAGTGAACAGAGTCGAGCTTGTCTCCTAGCAACAAGATAACGCATGCGTAAAGCCTCTTGGCAACAGAACAGAGCCTGCGCAGATAGACCTGATGACTCAGAACAAAGGAGGGGATTTTGAAAGAGACGTGCAGCTACAAACCTATAAAAGACAGATTAGAAATTATTAAAGTGTGCCTTGGATGAGCAAAGAAAGCTCATCCAGTCACCCAGCGCTGTTTTTGCTTATTTGATTTTTATATAAATCTATAATAAAACTTTTTGTTACGAGATTTGAGCCTAGTGCTGATTTTACTTATAACATAACTGTGGCCAATACAAACAGAACTGCTCATAACACCTTGGCAACTACAGGCAAAAAACCGGCTGGAACTGCAGAAGCTGCAGAAAAAACTAAAGCAGTGTCTGTAACTGGGATCCCAGTACAGCCTGACACCGGACCCTCTGGCTCCACCATTAGGGGCAGAGAAGGAGCTGTCACTCCCCCTCCAGCTCTCCCAAGCCTTCACAATCCACATCCTCCCACCAGACTGAAAAGGTGGGGGCAAAATCAGTGTGCATTCCCAACAAACATGAAAGCTAAAACTCGCCAGTGTAATATATGTAATAAGTGCAAAAGTTTCTCTAGCACAGACACAGGCGCATCTGATAACAAAACAGACTATAACTCAGAAAAATCAACAACATATCTTCAGCTCAAAAAGCTGTGGGAGCTGTGTAGATCTAAAAGAAAAACAACTAATTTGTCCCCAACAAACGAGACTGAAAGAACTGTTGTCCCCTGTGTTCTAAAAATGTTACAGTCTCATAACCCGTGAATGAATATCTCTACCCTAACTCAGTAAGGGGGGAGCTGTGGGGTAAAGTCACAGCCCCACAAATGAAGTTTGAAGGATTTGGAGTGTTGCAGAGTGTTAGGTCATTTCCCGTGATGAAATAGAGAATGAAATAAAATATTAGATATTTAGCTATGAAGGTGTGACTTTGCAAAATGTAAAACTGCTTAAAAGTCTCTGACCAAACTGTGGACAATTGAGATAAAAAGCTTAGAGAATGGGGAAGGCTTTTCAGCACGTAGAGAGGGGTGTATAACCGGAAACTGTTTGAAGTGATAAAACTTTATGTAACTACTCTATAATGGTAAGAATAGGAGGTAAAACTAAGTGTCTATTTAGATAAAACAAACTGCAAAGGAGTGTATGCGTATAACCTGTAACTGTTTGAAGTGATAAAACTTTATGTAACTACTCCATAATGGTAAGAATAGGAGGTAAAACTAGATGTCTATTTAGATAAGACAGACTGCAAAAAGAGTGTGTGTAAAGATATTTTTTGAGCTTGCTACTTTCAAACTGTATAAAAGGCTATGTTATTTCTTGGCTCGGTGGAGTGCTCTGGGGAGAACACCTGCCCCTTTGCATTCCCCGGCCGTAATAAAAGTGCTTTTCAGATTGGCAGAGGTTTCTTTGAATCAGTGAGAGCAGTGGAGCTATTAGATAGTTCCCATGGACACAGCCTTGAGCTGTGTGGCTAAGTGCAGGTGCTGCATTCCTGGATGTTGTTGTAAGAATATGTTTGTGTTCTGTATGGGAAAGTAGAGGTGGGAGAACTGAATAAAAAAGCTGCCTGCTGCGCTGAGCGGGCAGACATCCCTTTGTCTCACCATCCTCGTGTGTGTTGTGTCTTCTTCCCCCCTTGGACCGGGACCCCTTCAACAGATACCCAGCGACAGTTGGTGCCCCGTGTGAGGACCAGACGAACAGAAAAAAGACTGTCGACTATTGCCTGGGTCGTAGGGGTGTCGTGACCGGAGGCAGGTGAGAGCTGCAGGCGAGGTGCAGCGGGGTCTCGGTACTCAGTAGCTGTATAGCAGCAGGCGTGCTGCAGGACCCGGGTCCGATTTTCTCTACACCTGCACACAAGTGTTTCTGCCGCACTTGGAAGGCACGAGTTGCCTGGGAGCCTGGGTGCATTTGGCACTTGTCAGGCGCAGGTGAGCTCCTGGGCAGTTCTTCCTAGTCACCGTGGGGGCAGACCATGTGTGCAAACGACAGGCGCGTTTATCGCCTGGAAAGCTTTGGTACGGCGTTTTGGTGTTAGACCGACGAAGTTAAGTTATGTCGCTTGTAACTTTTGTGTCTTCGGACTGAGAGGGAGGCTGCTTTGCCTGGGTGGACATTAGAGCGCTAAAGAAGAGGGGCCGGGCGGAGCCGAAGGGAGCCGAAGCGGGATCGGAGGCTGCGGAGCGGGGCCGGGAGCAGCCGAGCGGCCCCGCCAAAATGGACGCACTGCTAGAGACTCGGCAGCACTTGTCCAAGATGATCAAGGACAGCTACGGCATGAATGTGCTGCTGATGGCCCGGGAGACGATTTTGTGAACATGGTGGCTGAATTCCACCTTAAGGAGCTTTCTACGTCTCCTCAGGACGGTGCCGCGCCTGTGGACCCGGCGCCGGGTGCCTTCGCAGCCGTGTCTGGTCCGCCCGCTGTGGGTGCCTGCGGAGCGGCGCCGGGTCCGGCTTCGGCGCCGCCGAGTCCATCTGTGCTGTGCGGGCAGCGGCACCCGTGCTGCAGTCCGCGCGGGCAGCGGCCACGGCCCTGGGTGCCAGCAGACTGGGTGCAACTGCGGGCCCCGGCCCCAACCCCGGCCCCGGCCCCGGCCCCGGCTCGGAGCGATACACCCACGCATGCGCCGGCGGCGGCCCCGGCAACGGCGGCCGCGGGCCGCGGCGCGGTGGATGGCGGGGGGGTCTGTTTTCCCCCGCGCTGCCGACAGCCATGGTCCCGAGCGGTGTTGCGGGGGGGTAGCGGGCTGGTAGTGGCGGCCGCGGTGTCAGGCGGTGCAGTGGGGGGGCTGTCTGTGTTCTCCCCTGTTTTACACCCCCCCCTTCCTCCTCCCCGGAACGTGTCCATCTGCAGCTGTTCCTTCCCTCCTGTATATCGTTCTTTCTCAGCAGACCATGTAGATAACTTGCGACATAAGGAGAGCAAAGGTAATTTGACTTTTCTTTCTGATTTTTCTCCGAAAGACCCAACATCTATTCCCCCTCCTCCCCCTCCCTCCCTCCCTCCCTCCCTCTCTCTCCCCCGTCCTCCGACAAGTGCTAGTGAAAGCACCCTTAACGAAGCAACACTTGCTTCCAGGGGGGCCGAGTGCTCAAGAGAAACAGGATACGCAGGGGGGGCAGGGGGCGAGAAGAGGTGAAGAAGGGAGGACAAAATGCAGCAGTGGTTCTGTTGCCGTTATGACAAATAGAGTGTCCTTGCTCTATGAAAAAGGTTGAAAATTTTCAAGGTAACATCCTGTCCGTTCCCGTCGTATTTGTCTTTTGCATGGGGAGCTGTATAAGATTTACAAGTTAATATTAGCAAATATGCCTTAAATTCACTTTAAGTTACGAGACTGATGAGAACTACACAGCCAATACCTGCTTGAAATCTGTGTGTGACTGAGTAGAGTGTTTGAGGTGGCCACCTGAATGTATGACTGGAAAAAGATTGTGTGAAAGAGAAAAACTACATGAATGTGTAACTGTGTAAACTTACAAATACTTTCTGCTGGTGTCAAGATTTTACAGATGTGTAACATGATTCTGTTGAACCATAGTGACTCCTTATTCTGAATGGTATATGAATTATTCCAATTCCCACCATGAGTAATTCCACTCTTATGAAAACTGGTAAGGTTTTAGTTGTTTCAAGACTAGCCCTGTTTGGCTAGCTATTTGATCTGAACTGAAGTTAAATAAGAGGTTCTTACACAAATTTGGTGTTCTATTTCAGCCTTGTTTCAGAGGTTTATAGAGGTTAAATCTCAGGTGGATCCTTTCCCCCGGTGCCGTTCCTTTTTTCATGTGTCATGCTGCCTACGTGCTGTAGCTGTGTGGGCTGTGCAGGAGGCAGAGTCGTTTGAGCTTTTCTGTGTTTTCCAGGGTTTAAATCAAGGGTTGTCCATGTTGCTGCCCTGCTTGATCAGCCTGTTGCGGGGGGGCCTGCAGCCTGTCAGGGCCATCCTGCATCCTTTCTCAGAACCATCTACAGCGCTACAGATAGTGTGTCTCTAGGCCTCCTGATTGGAGACCAGTGTACACCAGTTATGTTGATCAGTGTGGCCAGGGCTGCGATGTCGTTTCAGGGAGTCCTTGTGTCCTCTTTTCGAGGCTTCTTTCATGCGGCAGCTGGTGGCAATATTCATCGTGAAACAGCTAGTCCTTCATCCTTGGGATGTGCCCTGCCTATGGCAGCTATGTTTTCAGAAAAATGTCCTCAATGCTTGTGACTGCTGCTTGTTCTTTACTAGACGTATTGATCACATAATCTGACTGGTGGATGTTTAGCATTGTACGAAGGCAGCGTGGGTTAAGTGCCTTGTTCATCAGTCATTCTAGTAGCATAATTGTGAGATTTTGGGATTTTTTGTTCATATTGCAGTCATTGATGCTAACTGTACGAGGCAGATTTGTGCTATGGTCTCCACACCTTATCCTCCAGTGACAATTCCTAAAGGGACACGAATAGCTCAATTTGTATCTTTTCTGAGTTGAGTTCCCCAAGCAGAGCCTCGTGAGCGTCGGGATGGAGGATTTGGTTCTACTGATGCACCACAAGTCTTTTGGTCAGTGCCGATCTCTGCACAATGTCCACAGCTGACCTGCACTCTCTACGATGCTTGAACCTTGCTGTCCGTTGTCCAGGCAGACGAACTTCTGCATTCGGGACCTGACGTAACTATCATTGCACGGACATCCTGGCTGGCCTCCTGGCCTGTGGTCATGGCAGGGGTTTGGGTTGTGAGACTGGGAGGTACTGCTCAGAATTTTCTTTTAGAACATACAGATCCTGTGTGACTTCAGCAGTGGCTCATACCTACAGAACAGCTGGTGGCCCTGCAACAGCTTGTTAAAGACCAGTTGATGTTGATCACATTGAACCATCTCAGAATCCTTTAATCACCCCTGTCTTTGTGATGAAGAAAAAATCTGTGAGATGAAGACTGTTGTATGATCTCAGACGGGTGGGGCGGTCATGGTTACAATGTCAACACTGGTTTATTGACCCCTTCTATGCTTTCTACTGAATAACCCATTGTTATTATTAATTTGACAGGTTGCTTTTTCACAATCCAGTTAGACCCCAGTTATAGAGAATTAAAAATCACATTTTCAGTTCCATCTATTGATCGTGCAGAACCTTACAAGTGTTATGCATAGAAAACCCTCTCCCAGGAAATGCAGATATTCCTATAATTTGTCAGTGGTTTATGATTCCAACATTGTCTCCTGTAATTTTCTGACTGTCTTTTGTTGTCATTATATAGGTAATATTTCTGCTGGCTGTGGCTACTGAGGATCATTTGGGTGTGCTGGAAGCTGAAACCAGAAAGAGTCTACAATCCTTTGGCCTACTAGTTGCTCCTGAGAAGGTGCAGCGAGAGGAACCTTGGAAGTATTTAGGGTTCAAAAATTACACAGAAAGCAGTTATTCCTCAGACAGTTCAATTGGATATTAATGTCAAAACTACCTGACATACAAAAGTTGTTAGGGTCTTTCAATTGGATTAGGTCCTATTTGGAATTGGTAAACGCCCAGCTGGCACCTCTATTTGACCTACTCAAACATTCTGACAATCGTCAGGAACCAAGGGAACTGACTAAAAGAGCGGTTCAAACCATCCAGCAAGTAGAGCAGGTTTTATATTCTAAATTTGTTTCATGAATTGATCATTGCTAAATTGTCTAATTTTTTATTTTTGCAGATCACAGTGTTCCTTTTGGGGCATTGATACAGTGGTTTGACCATTGGTCTGATCCACTGCACATCATAGAGTGGCTATTTTTTGCCTTATCGGGCTCGAAAAACTGCTCCTGGATTGTTTGAGCTCATAGCTCAAATCATCATTGAGGTTAGAAAAAGGTGTGTAGAGTGTTCTGGCAGAAATCCAGCATGCATTGTTGTACCTGTACAATCTCGTTACTTTCAGTGGTGCCTTGAAGACAAATGTGACTTGCAAGCTGCTTTAGCTGGGTTCCACAGCCAAATTTCTTATCATTTACCTTCACATTCCCTTCTTAAGATTTTTTTTAGGGAAATTCCAATTGGACAAAAACACTACGCAGTGCAGAGCCCCTTGATGGCCTTACAGTCTTTGCAGACGGCTCGAGGAAGACAAGTGAAGCTGCAGTAGCATGGAAAGCAGAATGCGGATGGCAACATCAACTTGTTCATCAAGAGGGTTCTCTTCAAATTATGGAATGTCGAACTGTAACTCTTGCTTTTCAGTTATTTCCTAATTGGTCTTTAAATGTTATTACTGATTCTGCATATGTTGTTAATTTATTACAGCAACTCTATCAGGCGGTGTTGTATTGTCCATCTCCAGGTCTTATTTTTCAAGTTTTGTTTGAGCTCTAGAGAACTCTTTTGCAGAGGCCTGTTCCTTATTTTGTGCTACATGTTTGTAGTCATACCTCTTTGCGAGGTTTCTTCACAGAGGGTAATGTCTGAGCAGATGCTTTTGTTTTGCTGTCGCTTTGAGACTTGTTCCTAACATTCACCGGCAAGCTGTCTTGTCTCATTAGTTTTTTGTTATTATCAAGGTGCAGAAGCTTTCAGACGTCGATTTGACTTGACTCATTCTATTGCTCGCTTAATTGTTGCCTCCTGTCCAGACTGTCATGATGCCTATACTCTTGTCCAGATTGTCGTAATGCCTATACTCCTGTCTAGACTGTCATGATGCCTATGCTCTTGTCCAGAGTGCCATAATGCCTATACTCCTGTCTATTTTGGTACTAACCCTTGAGGCCTTAAGGCCTTACAGATGTGGCAATTGGATGACACTCATGCCAATGAATTTGGTAATTTAAAGCATGTCCATATGTACACTGACATGTTTTCCCATGTGGTGGTTGCTAATGCACATACTAGACAAAAAAGCCATGATGTCATTCAACACTTCCGTTGTGCTTTTCCTACATCTGGACCACCCGCTCAAGTGTGGATGAACAATAAGCTGTCCTATGTCTGTAAATCTGTCCAAAATTTCTTTGCTTTGTGGAGGATCACTCATGTTACGGCTATTTCACATTCTTCTACAGGACACATTATTGTGGAGAGAGTGTATGGTGCCCTGAAGCATTTGCTTCAAAACAGAAAGGGGGAATGAGGGGATAACCCCCTCAGTCTCTAGGCTAGACAAAGCTCTGTATATCTCAAACCTTTTGACCTTCTCTGGCGATTGTCTTTATTTACCTTCTTTTAGAGTTTCAGGAAAAATATGCTGTACTTGGCAAAAAACCTCCTCCAAACTGATTATCTGTGAGAGCTGAGGACAGAACACAGCATGCAGATGCAGAACTTGTCTCTGGTCAGTGGTCTGATCCACATGACTTGATAACTTGGGGAAAGGGATATGTTTGTCTCTACAGATAATGGCCCTCGCTGAATACCTGCGCGGTATGTACGTCCTGCTGTTGGTCCTGGAAGTCGTCAGTGCAGTTCCTGACCTGTCAAAGTTCACTCCATGGCATAGTCGAAACATCTGGGTGACTCTAATGAAAGAACTGAACCACACGACCTTTTGTGCATCACTGGCGTATCCAGAGCAGCCATTTCACACCTGTCTTGTTGGTGTTCCTCTGGGTGACACGGAAGCATGTCTCCTGGTGCAGGATGTCGTCCGACAGCGTGACTTATTGAAACGGGACTGTCATACTGTGCCTGGGTGTCGTGATCATGTTGATAGCTAGGATGATGTATTGTCTGTTAACACTCCACTTCAAAAGTTAGGTATTTTAGAGTCACTGTTTGTAAAAGACTGTGTGTATTTTAATCATCATGTAGGTTATGACATAGAATGAGCACGTGGTGAGTCTATGGTGCGGGATGTGTTCCCTGAACTGTCTTTCTGTAGAAATAGTTGCTTCTGGTGTTGGTAAGAATCCGACTTGGAGTACTCCAGCAGTGAGTGCACCTTGTCGACTCCCTATGGGAGTGTTTCTTCTGTGTGAAGATAGAATCTAGCCAGGAATCCCTGCACAGCCATTAGGGGGGCCTTGTACATCTAAAAAGTTGGTGGTTGTAGTTGTGTTGCTGATGCTGCCTTGTTTAGTATCGCTCCTGCAAAGGGCCCTGCAGGATGTGATGCGGGCAGTCTTTGTGGCACAATTACAGACAGGGGGAATTGTGGGGTAAAGTCACAGCCCCACAAATGAAGTTTGAAGGATTTGGAGTGTTGCAGAGTGTTAGGCCATTTCCCGTGAGAGCAGTGGAGCTATTAGATAGTTCCCATGGACACAGCCTTGAGCTGTGTGGCTAAGTGCAGGTGCTGCATTCCTGGATGTTGTTGTAAGAATATGTTTGTGTTTTGTATGGGAAAGTAGAGGTGGGAGAACTGAATAAAAAAGCTGCCTGCTGCGCTGAGCGGGCAGACATCCCTTTGTCTCACCATCCTCATGTGTGTTGTGTGTCTTCTTCCCCCCTTGGACCGGGACCCCTTCGACAGATACCCAGCGACAGGGAGCTGTGAAAAAACCAAAAGGGGGGGGACTGTTTTATTCTGAACGTGAACTGACAATGTGTCAGAAGTTGACTGTTTGCAGATAGTCTGTTCCAGCAAGCAGACCTGAAAGCTGTGCCACCAGAACTCAAGCTGAGAGCCATGGAAACAACTTTTGTACAAAAGTAGACAAATGTCTTAACAACTACAAGTGAAATACACCAGGACAAAGAGTGTTAAACTGCAATAAAAACAATAGTGAGTAAACAAGAAGTTAACATAAAAACCTTCTGACACGACTGAGAACTGTTATAAAATCAACTTATAACTTCTAAAGGTGATACATATACATATGCTGTAATTATTGTATTTGTTTTGTTATTTTCTATTCTATATTATTTTTAAGCTTCTCTTATTGTTAGCTTATTTGCCAAAGAACTGAAAGCTTATATTGTTTTTGCTTTGCTACATGAATTGTTTTAAAGCTTGTAATGTTTGTACCTGCACGTATCTTGTTCCAGCAGCAATTTGTAAACATCTGTGTCTCTTTAGTTACTGCAGCTTGTGGAAGAATTCCTCCTAAAAGAATAGTTTAATGAAAAGTCCATATAGATTTTCATGTGATTGTGAAATCATGTTTATATATTTATACTTTTAAGATGCTTTCTTATCTAGTGTCATCTAGAAATGTGTGAACCTGAATTGCATAAAAGAAGTCCTGCACTGAGACCAAAGGACAAATAAGAAAGTGACTTCAGTGCTGAGGCAGCACTGCAACAGCACTGATTCTGTGGACTCTCCTATGAAACCCTGAGACCTGACTTGCACCATTGCCTGCAATCTTTAAGACAATCTGGTAACATCGTTGTTGGGATGATTTATTTAGATTGCTTAAATGCTTTATTTAGAATCGCTTTTTAGCTTTATTGTTTTGTTAGTACTCACAATATATAAATGCACCTAATTAAATAGGTGGAAATGCTTTGATCCATGGAGGCAAGGGGTCCCTGTACGATCACTCCATGAAGTAAAGATGATCGACTGCAGTCTGGGACAGGTTGGAACAGGACAACCTGCCCCCGGTAAGGCCTAGAATCTATCCAGAGAGTATAAGCTCTCTGTGGTGAGCTATTGGCACTGCCAGGGTGCTGTTTGCATCCAGACGCAGCCTGCTTCAAGTAAGCTCCTGACTGGCCTATTAAATCTGTGACTGACAGTTAATCGCTTTATGTGATAAAAGCACAAGCTCCTCTCTCAGATGATCAAAATGCAGGAATTCCAAGATTCAAAATTCCTGTGAAATTGTCATCAGACAGAGAGTCACACTTCATCGACTTCCTAGTTGCATAAAGAAGTTTATTTGTGAAATTGTTTAATGCTTTAAGATCTGCTTTGCAGGAACTAGAGATTCATCGTGTCATCTAAGCCTATGAGACTGGACACTCCTACTCATCTGTTCCAGCCCAAGTACTGTGTCTATATTAAACAATGAGACTGAAACTCCTGCAAGCCAAATGGAAAGAACTGTTTTCAAATGCAGCAAACCATCTCCAACGTGGTCAGAGTTATCATCAAGGACCCTGAATTTTACCCAAGAAGGAAGAAAACCTCTGTTCCTGAGATGAGTAGAGCAACAAAGACTATTACAAGGACTGTTAAATAATGTTTAAGTTTTTTCTCTTGTTTGTATTGCTTAGTATTGCCAGGAACTATGAAGTAAGTTTAAAACCTAAATTTACATTTGGCTTTAGCAAAATGCACCATTCTTCATGAAAGTAAGTGCTGAATTTGCACTATAGATTTAGCTAAAATCTGGCAACAAGTTTAAATTATATATTGAATAATTCTTGGAAATGTTTCATTAAGTTTATGTCATGGTTTGAGAGCCCCAAAATCCAATTTTCTAGTCCAAGCCCCCCTCCCACATCTCAGCCCAGTGTGAGATGGGTTTTCCAGACACCACATGACTCAAAATGGGGGGAAGGGCTTATATATTACAATGACTGTACAAAATAAATATTACAATACATTACACACACAATTTCAACTATCTCGACCATGACAAAGCAGTATTTACAATGGATCAAATCTCTTCTCTCTCCAAATAAAAGTCCAGGAGGGAAGAAGGAAGAGATCCTTTCTACTTTCAGAGCAGCACTGTTTCTAGGGCAGCAGGCTCTCTCTCTTCCATGCAGCAGCTGTAGCTGGATCTCTGCCAGTACACACAAGGGAGGCCTCCAAGCCCCTCTCAGCCCTTCGACTCCAGGCGAGGGTCTTTTTCTTCCGTGGACTGCGTAGCAGGGACAAAACTCGCTTCATCATGTCATATCATGGGATGTAAGACCCCCATGAAGGTCCCTTCCTCAGGGGATTCACCCCTGAGTCAGAACATCTTGGGCAGCTTTCAGTTGAAGGCCTTTGCCTCAAGAGTTCTATCAGAGCTTCTGTGCTCTGATCTCAGACCGCCAGCTTAGCTTGGCAGCAGCGGCAAGGGGGGCCAAGGTCATCCCCTCCACATTCCGTCTGGCCGTCCTGGTCCAGCTTTTCAGGACACCTTGAGCTTCTCAGCTCCTCTCTGCAGTGCTGCTGCACTCCACCCCTCCTCTCTAGGAAGGGTTTCCAAGGAGTTTGGGGGGTTTTGGTTTTCAGTTCTTACCCAAACTCTCTCTCTTTGTAGAGCTTAGTTCTCTCTCTGCTGCTGGCTCTCTCTCTCAGACAACTCTGTGTCTTCCTTGGCTACATGCTGTCTCTGCTGCTTCTCTCTTATCTCTTGGCTCTCTGCCACTTCTCCATATACTGCTGCTTCTGCTGCTCATGGTGGAGGAGAAAAACTCCCAGCTTCTCAGTCACAGATCTCAGTCCAGTTTAACACTGTTTCCGAGTTTCTGTGACCCCAGCTGGGGGCTGGGGGGCCGTGGCCCCCCAGAGGGGCTCCTACTCCTCCTAGTGGCTTTCACAACATGGCCACCTCTCCAACAACTACAACTACAACAACAACTACCCTTCTTTTCCGGTCTGGGTGATATGTTTATATTTTGCAGAAGCGCTCATTGGTTCAACCTCAAGGGTAACCACCCCCTGGGGGTTTACCATTTTATAACTTCAGGGGGAAAACTGTTTTCCCCCCCCCACAGTTTACTTCCACAGACTTACTTCATAGTTACCAAACTAAACCTGAATAGAACAGCCATTTCATGGCTGGGCTTCGCGAACGAAGATTTGGGAAGGCTCTATCCATATTTGCTACAGGCACGCTGGTGGCTTATGAGGCCAGTACGTGACAGACATATCCGATTGCAAAAGGCACAGCAGAAAGATTCCTTAGATGGTGTATTCTGCAAGACACGGTTCTTTCTGCGTTGCCTTTTTTCCTTGAGAGTGATCCTGCGTGCGTTCTCAAAGGAGACAGCTGCGTTATAGATGGCGTGTCTCCAGGCCTCCCAATTTGAGGCCAGAGTAGACCAGTTATGGTGATCAATAAAAAGTATGGCATAATAAACACTTGAAGAAAAGCACCAAGATCAGTGTTTACAAAGCCATAGTGTTGTCTACTCTCTTATATGGTTCCGAATCATGGGTCATCTACCGCCACCACCTGCGTCTCCTAGAACGCTTCCATCAACGCTGCCTCCGTACAATCCTAAACATCCACTGGTCAGATTATGTGACCAACACATCTGTTCTAGAGCAAGCAGCTGTCACAAGTATTGCGGCCACGTTACTGAGAACGCAGCTGCGATGAGCAGGGCACGTCTCAAGGATGAAGGACCACCACCTCCCTAAGATCCTGCTCTATGGTGAACTTGCCACTGGCTGCCACATGAGAGGAGCCCCGAAGAAAAGATACAAGGACTCCCTGAAACAACATCTGAGCCTTGGCCATATTGATCACCATAACTGGTAACTGGTAGAACAGCCATTTATGTTAGTGTTAAATCTACATAATAGCTTGTTATATGATTAGTGTTATAAATATTAGTCATCTTACTAATATAGTGTTAAGTATAAGTAGTAGAGATTGAACAAGATCTTTGAGTCTTGTTCAGTCTCTAAAGGGGGGACTGATGCCATAAAGTCCATCTGGTTTTTCTTATTTTCCCAATTTTATAAGTTTTCTAAGTAGTTAAGTAGAAAAGTAGATTTTAGAAGCAGCAACCCTTATTCCCTCACCCTTTAGCACAAGTAGTTTACACATTCCTCAACCGTCTCACCCCATTCCATGCTCCCCGTATCAATTCTACCCCTGAATTCAGTAGAAAATGTTTAGTCTTTTGTCCAGGCAGGCCTATGCTGTTTCGAGAACACTCATATCTTGGCCTAAACGACAGAACACAGTCAAGAACTGGGTGACCATGTACCCTCTGTACTCTGAAGATGATGAAAATGATGAAGAGGTGGTCCCAAAAAGCCCCCAGACCCAATTCCCAGGGGGTGGACCAGGGCAAAAGCTACAGGATGGACAAAACTGGGATTGGACAAGCAGTATTATAAAATGTAACATCTCAGGCATGGCCTAGGCACAAATTAAACCCTTTCCTTATCTCACTCTCAATTAACTGCTCCTGAGGTTTTTTTCCTCAGCACCATTTTAGGCATCAATGGTGTTGCCTCAACCGCCTCAGCAATGGTTTGAATCGCCTGGAAAGCCAGATTCTTTGATGTGTCCAATTTGTTCATGGGAATGCTGGCTTGAGCCTTGGTTGGAGATGTATGGTCCAACCCTGAATAGCCTATTGAAGGAATCTAGTAACGGGACACCCCTGGTGGACAGGGTGCACTGTGCATGTTGTCTAATGAGAACTTGCCACTTGTCCAGGAAAAGTGTTGCCTGCATGTTTGTGAAAAATGCGTTTGCTAGTTCCTTAATGTCGTTTGGTGTAAAAGTGTATGCTGCGAATAGTGACTTTAACACCCCTATCACGTAAGGTGAATTCAATCTGTATTTAGTAATGGCTTTCTTTGTGTCTTTGAGAACCAGGAGTGGAATTGGTTCCCAGACTGGACAATTGTTGGGCTGGTAATACACCAGGAACGCTTTTACCAAATCCAAATCATCCACTGCTGTTGCTTGTTCCTTAATGTAAGCCCATCTACTTTTTACAGTATCGGTTCTGGAGAGACCGAGCCTATGGGTGCAGCCATGTTGGCAGGTTCCCACTTCCGGGAAGTCAGAAGTGGGTGGGGGATGGGGGGGTGGTCCTCCTTCTGGAGGACCAGCGTCATCTAGCGATGTGGAGGAATAAACGCAGCTGCTCAGTGGTGCGTGGAGGGGACAGCGCCATTAGGGGCCTGGAGGAATAAGTTCCACTGCTCGGTGATGCAGTGGGGGGTGTAGCGCCATCTAGGGGCCTGGTGGAATAAGTGCTGCTGCTTCTTGGTATGGGAGGAGAGGTAGTGCTATCTGGCGACGTGGCGGGATAAGTGGTGCTGCCCTGTTGTGCAACACTGTGGGGGTCGCTACCCATTTGAGTTGGGGGGGGAAGGAGGGGAGCCGGCCATGAGGTCGGGGCCATCTTAGGTTCGGGGGGGCGAGGTGAGAGCTCCGTGCTGTGTGTGTGATGGGGGTACATTTTCTCGCCCTAACACTGTTCCCGCCACAGAATACGTGCATCAACTGGGTCCCTGTTCTGTTCCCTCATCCCAAACAACAGATGGTGCATTTTCATTTGTTTGTAGCATGCTTAAAATTAAGCGCCACACAATGAACGCTCAAGATGCTAAAGAGTCATTATTTTGAATTGCTTTCCATATCTTAAGTCTCAATTTGTCCCATTCTTCGTAAGAGCTATTATGAGGGAGGGCGTAATTATTCTTGAAAATCCATTTGATGAGTGCTTTTAAGTAAGCGTTGTCTATCTGGTGTCCTTTGAGGTAAATGAGGCTTTTTAAGCATTTGTAGCCATCCCTTTTAGAGGATACCACTCCCATATTTTTAAAAAGTGGGTGTAGAAAATAAGGGTTTGGAGACTATACAACTGCTGGCCTACCTAGTTGTGGTAGGTTGAGGTCCACCATTGAGTTGTAGAGTCTGTCTGGGCGGGAAGCCAAAAAGCACTTTGTCACCTGAGCCTGGAGAGTCTGGAGAAGTCTCTATACAGTAGAAAATTTCGCTGGGGTTCTCACAATATTGGGCACCAATTGACAGAGGTTGAGAGGCTCCCTCACTCCTCGTCTCTGGAGACGGGGTGGATAGTGCAAGGCCCAGTGCTGGTGGCAGAGACCATGCTGCACACTCCGAGGTTCAGTGGTGAAAAAGCAGTTTATTCAAAGCAGCAAAGGATTTTTATGGGTTTCAGGGGAGGGCTTAGGAAGGGGGTTGTGATTGGGTACAGGCTCGGGGGGAAAGGAGTGGTTTGGAGACTTGGCTAGCCAACGGGGGAAACAGAAGGATGTAGGAGCTCAAAAACAGCTCTCAGCAAAAGGAGGTTTGGTAAATTTGAATCACAAACCTTGGAAAACAAGGCTGACAAACATCTCATGATTCAAGAAATTTGGACCCTGATATGGTTTGAAGCTGACTCCCTGCCATGTCTCCAAACCTTACCACCAGAAGTCGTCCCCCCCCCAAAAAAAAACCTCAGGGAGAAGAGGGAGAAAAAAACCTAAGAAAACCCAAAACGAGAGAGAGACAACCAAAGTGAGATATATAAATATATTTACACTTATATACAATTAAAATATACAATTTCACAAGGGAAAGGGAACAAAACTAAAATAAAATATATATATATCCCAATTAGTGACCCAATATCTAACAACTAAAAGAGTTAGCAAAGAAAATAGCTCACTACTCTCCTGGGACAACCGAGAGTCGCTCCGGAACAATCACCGGCAACCTCTGTCTCCCAAGGTCAGCAAGGCCTAACCAGGCCTCGCTCCCCAACACGGCAGACTCAACAGCAGGGAACCTGCACCTCCAAGCCGCCGGAAGGAAAGAGAGAGAAGGCCTCTCCTCCTTTCTTCTTATAATCTGGCTTACATAAAAATCGTAGGGAATACTGGGTAAATCTGGACCCTTCCTTGGTTACAAACTGGTCACCAAGGAAGGCCTAGCCCAAACCACCACAACCCTTGTCCTGAGACCTGTTGATGTGCAACCTGGAGATATAAACCTGGCTCCAAGAAGAATTAAGAAAGGACTTTTTGAGATGATTGTTAAAACCATGTCTAAACCCCTGTAATCCCTCTATCCCCCATGTAATCCTACTAGAAGAAAAATTAACTATTTGGAAATTGCAGTAAAAACTTGTGTAACTCCCCAATTAACATAGGTTGTCCCCTTCATTAACATGTCCAGCCCCAGATGCCTTTAAAATTGTGTTCTCGTGTTCAATAAAGAATTACAGTTTTCCCCATGCTGGAATCGTGTCTAGCTTTTATTTTCAGACCGCCACTGAAGGATAAAATCCAATAGAAAACCAGGGACCAATGGGGTTAGGATAGAGGCGGGGGCTGGCTCAGTTAAGAAGACAGCATGGCGCTGCCCAGGGAGACCGCGTGGGTGAGGGAATAACAGAGCTTTAAGGGGAAACCGTACAATAAAACCACAAATAAACTGTGTTTTTAGTTCGTCTAATTCTGGAGATTCACTGCCGTTGTGGTCCCGTTCCTAAAGGCATTCTTTCCACGATTCATAATTCGCAAATTCTCCCACACAAAGCTACAGAGGATCTAAAGCCAGCTATACCCCAACAGAGAAGGAGATCCTAGCAGCTTATGAAGGAGTACAAGCTGCCTCAGAGGTGATTGGTACAGAAGAACAGCTCGTCCTAGCACCTCGATTGCCGGTGCTGAGCTGATGTTTAAGGGAAAGGCACCCAATACGCATCATGCCACTGATGCTACATGGAGTAAGTGGATCGGTCTGATCACATAGCACGCCTGTATTAAAAATCCGAATTTCCCTGGGATCCTAGAAATTATCATGAACTGGTTGGAAGGTGAGAATTTTGGTCTAGCAGATGAAGAAGAAGAGCAGGTGGTACGGGCTGAGGAAACCCCACCATACAATCAACTACCAGAAGAAGAAACATGCTATGCCCTTTTTACTGATGGTTCCTGTCGCATTGTAGGGATGAAACGTAAGTGGATAGCAGCTGCATGGAGCCCCACACAACAAGTTGCAGAAGCTACTGAAGGAGAGGGTGAATCGAGCCAATTCGCAGAGCTCAAAGCTGTCCAGTTGGCATTGGACATTGCTGAATGAGAGAAGTGGCCAAAGCTTTACCTCTACACTGACTCCTGGATGGTAGCCAATGCTCTGTGGGGGTGGTTGGACAGATGGAAGAAGGTCAATTAGAAATGTAGAGGAAAATCCATCTGGGCCGCTGATATGTGGCAAGACATTGCTTCCCGGGCAGAGAAGCTGATTGTGAGAGTCTGCCACGTAGACGCCCATGTGCCCAAAACTCAAGCCAATGAGGAACATTGCAACAATGAACAGGCAGACCGAGCTGCATGAGTCAAGGTGTCACAGGTGGATCTGGACTGGCAGCACAAAGAGAGTTGTTCCTAGTGCAATGGGCCCATGATGCCTCAGGCCATCAGGGCAGAGATGCCGCCTATAGATGGGCACAAGACCGAGGGGTGGACTTAACCATGTGTCGTGGTTTGAACTCCCCAAAAATCCAATTTTCAAGCCCCCCACAATTTGCCTCAATGTAAGAGAAGTTTTCATATGGGCACAACTCAGCATGGGGGAATTTCATCAAAATTTATTCATCATGGCTGGGCTTCACGAACGAAGATTTGGGAAGGCTCTATCCACATTTGTTACAGGCACGCTGGTGGCTTATGAGGCCAATACGAGATAGACATATCCGATTGCAAAAGGTACAGTAGAAAGACTCTTTAGATGATATATTCTGCAGAACGCAGTTCTTTCTGCGTTGCCTTTTCTCCTCGAGAGTGATCCTGTGTGTGTTCTCAAAGGAGACAGCTGCGTTATAGATGGTGTTTCTCCAGGCCTCCCGATTTGAGGCCAGAGTAGACCAGTTATGGTGATCAATATGGCCAAGGCTCAGATGTTGTTACAGGGAGTCCTTGAATCTTTTCTTCGGGGCTCCTCTCTTGCGGCAGCCAGTGGCAAGTTCACCATAAAGCAAGATCTTAGGGAGGTGGTGGTCCTTCATCCTGGAGACGTGCCCTGCTCAGCGCAGCTGTGTTCTCATCAACATGGCTTCTATACTTGTGACTGCTGCTTACTCTAGAACAGATGTATTGGTCACATAATCTGACCAGTGGATGTTTAAGATTGTTCGGAGGCAGCGTTGATGGAAGTGTTCTAGGAGACGCAGGTGGTGGCGGTAGATGACCCATCATTTGGAACCATACAAGAGAGTAGACAGCACTATGGCTCTGTAAACACTGATCTTGGTACTTTTCTTCAAGTGTTTATTACGCCGTACTCTTTTGTGGAGTTTTCCAAAAGCACTATATGCCTTTGCTAACCTGTTGTCTATCTCTCTGTCAATCCTACCATCCGAGGAGATGAGGCTGCCTAGGTAGTTAAACTGTTGGACTGATTTGAGTTCTGATTGGCCAATGGTGATGTGGGGATGATGGGGGACTTCCTGAGGTGCAGGTTGATAGAGAACCTCTGTCTTCCTTAAGGTGACTTCCAGCCCAAAGAGCTCAGCAGCATCTGCAAAGCAGGATGTTAAACGCTGCAGAGCTGCTTCTGTGTGGGCGACAAGGGCAGCGTCATCAGCATAAAACAGCTCCCGGACAAGATGGTTTAAGGTCTTAGTGTGGGCCTTCAGACGCCTTAGATTGAATAGACTTCCATCAGTACGATATCGAATGTAGATAACGTCCTGATCATTGAGATCTGCCATGGCCCTTTGGAGCATCATGCTAAAGAAGACTGTGAATAGGGTAGGAGCAAGAACGCAGCCTTGTTTTACACCATTCTTAATTAAAAAGGGCTCAGAAAGTGCATTGCCATATCTGACTTGACCGTGTTGATCCTCGTGGAGTGAGACGATCATTTTAAGGAACTTGGGGGGACAACCTAATCGTTCCAAAATCTGCCACAGACCTTTTCTGCTCACAGTATCAAAAGCCTTGGTGAGGTCGACAAAGGTTACATAAAGACCTTTGTTCTGTTCCCTACACTTCTCTTGCAGTTGTCTGAGAACGAACATCATGTCTGTGGTACTCCTGTTGGCTCTGAAACCACACTGACTTTCAGGAAGGATTCCTTCTGCTATAGCGGGTATTCGTCTGTTCAGGAGTATTCTAGCCAGGATTTTGCCAGCAATGGAGAGTAGAGTAATACCACGGTAGTTTGAGCAGACAGATTTAATTCCTTTCTTCTTATACAAAGTGATGATGACTGCATCACGAAGGTCAGATGGTAGTTCGCCGAGCTCCCAACAGCGCACCATGAACTCATGAAATTTGGTGTGGAGTGCAAGGCCCCCATGTTTCCAGACTTCAGGTGGAATTCCATCAACTCCAGCTGCCTTGCCGATTGTCTCCTGCTGTATGGCCTTGAGGGTTTCTCCTAAAGTGTGAGCAGTATCCAATTCATACTTTACTGGTTGTTGTGTGATGGACTGAATTGCTGAGTCTTGGACTACACGGTTGGTACTGAAAAGAGTCTGAAAGTGTTCAGACCATCGATTCAGAATGGAGGTTTTATCTGTCAGAAGTGTTTGACCATCAGCGCTGAGTAGAGGGCTTTGTACCTGGTATGTAGGCCCGTATGCTGTTTTCAAGGCCTCATAGAAACTTTTGTGATCACTTGTATCTGCGCATAATTGAGTTTTTTCAGCTAGATCGGTCCACCACCTGTTCTGGATGTCACGGAGTTTCTGTTGGAGCTTGCTGCATGCGAGACGAAAGGCTGTTTTTCTTGCGTGACAGGATGGCAGTGCAAGGTGTGCTTGGTGGGTGGTTCTCTTCTTCCTCAACAAGTCCTGGATTTCTTGATTGTTTTCGTCAAACCAGACCTTGTTCTTCTTGAGGGAGAACTCTAAGGATTCTTCGGAGGATTGCAGGATGCGGTTCTTAATATTGCGCCAAATTGTTTCAGGAGAGGAGTCTGCACAATCTGTGGAATGGTTTTCAAGCCTAGTTTGAAGGTTTCCCTGGAAACTGTCTCTAACTGTGGCTGATTGGAGATTGTTAACTTGGAGTCTCCTCCTTGGGATACTGCCCCTTTTAGGTTTGAGATTAAAGTTGAGTTTACAGTGCACAAGCCAATGGTCTGTTTGGCATTCTGCACTGGGCATCACGCGGGTATGGAGGACATCGCGAACATCTGTCCGTCGCACCAGGACATAATCGATGAGGTGCCAATGCTTAGATCTGGGGTGCATCCAGGTTGTCTTCAGACTATCTTTCTGCTGAAAGATAGTAATAGTGATGGTGAGCTGTTGCTCTGCACAGAATTCTAGCAGGAGTCGACCATTATCGTTGCAGTTTCCAACACCATGCTTGCCTAATATTCCTTTCCAGGCATCAAAATTCTTTCCTACTCTGGCGTTGAAATCACCAAGGATAATGACCTTATCATCTGCAGGCACCTTTTGGGTAAGGCAGCACAGGTCAGTGTAAAATTTGTCTTTTTCAGCAGGGTCAGCTTGGAGAGTTGGGGCATATATACTAAAGAGGACGACGTGTTGGTTGTTGTGGAGTGGAAGGCGTAGGGAGATAATGTGGTCAGAGTGACCTGTCGGCAGATTTTCGAGTTTGGGAAGAATAGAGTTTTTGATCATGAAGCCGACACCTGAGAGATGTTTTTCGGTTCTGGGCTTGCCTGACCAAAAGAGTGTGTAACTGGCACCATGTTCTCTGAGGCTGCCTTCTTCATGAAGGCGGACTTCACTGAGAGCAGCAATGTCAATGTTGAGACGAGCCAGTTCATGGGCAATTAGGGCGGAACGTCGCTCAGGACGTCCGCTATCCGCAGAATTGAGCATGGTTCTAATGTTCCAACATGCTAGAGTTAATTTAGGTACACCTTCGGAGGCAGGTGCGTGCCTTTGTCTTTTGATCTTTGTGCGACCGCACTGGAAGAAGATGCCCGTTGGTCTGCGGTTAACCAACTGGGTGAAGGTGGAGATGAGCTTTGTTTAGGCCACCTTTTCTAGGCCCCTCTCCGAGTGGAGCAAGCAGTGCTGTCCTTGATAAGGCTGCTTGGTCATTCAGGGTGCTGCCCCAAGAGACTGTCATCTCCGGTCAGTCTCAAATGACCAATATCCTGAACCGCCTGCATGCAGGGTTGAGTCTGCGGCTGCCAGTGCATCTTTCACCTGCCGTTTCGACCCTCGCCCGACGCTACAGGGCTTTTTGCATGTGGGTAAAGCCTTCAAGCAATGGATTTTTTAGGTGAGATGCAGTATGCGCGGAACTGAACCCACCCTTTAATCCTAAGGTTCATCTGCCAGGGCCGAGCGAGCTTGGACGGTGGCAGCGAGATCCTCAGGACGTAGGTTTGATTAGAGTGACCTTCTCTTAGATGGATGGCCTTACAGGGCTAAGCAAGCTCCATCTGCCCGGGTTTGAGATTAGAGTTGTCCTTCTCCTAGGATGACTGCCAGAAGGCTAGTGAGCTCATCCTGCCCACAGATTTATTGTATCCGACCATACAGTTTTGACCTGTCTGGCATGGGAGACCCTACCGAAGGCATGTACCATCGCCAGCATAGCTCGCAACCACATAGGGGTACACAGGCTGCGCTCCTACTATTAAAACAATTAGGGCAAGTCTTACACTACCTAGTTTTCTGCCATCTGTCTATATTCAATCCCAGGGAAACACCCAGGATCAGCCCTTTGTCCTGACCACCCTTTCAGGATGTAACAAATATATCCAGGACATACCAAACCTGGGCAGTAGCCGCAGGTGAGCCATAAGCAAACAAACGAGCAAAACTTTTCTGGCCACCATACCCACCTAGGGCTCGAGGACCTCTCCAGGCCCCAGCCCGGCCAAGATCTCCAAGCCCCAGAGGAAACTATTATCCACCCTGATCTTGTCCTCCCCCCACCGTGTTACCTCATATCTTCCCACGCACTACTTACCTGACCACCCTCCAGTCCGAGGACCCCCACAGCCTGCCTGGTACCCTTCACCTCCCCCCCTCCCCTCCCCAAACCAGACCGGCAAACCTCTGTGTGCTCCGAGGCTTCCACTCTCCTCTCTCTCCTTTCTCACGAGGGCACAAAGCCACGCCGGCAAAGCTCCCTCTCTCCTTTCCCCACTGGGGGGGAGGGGACCGGGGGCGGCCCTGCGTGGGACTGGGGGCGGCCCCAGGCCGAGCGGGACCGGGGAGGTGGCCCCGCGCGGGCGACCGGGGGGAGGGGGCCGGCCCCGCGGCCCCGTGCGGGCCATCAAAATTTATTACTAACACAGTAAATACTATAGGATTTTTGTATATATATATATATGTATTAACTATAATACATATATATATATATATATACAAAAATCCTAACTATCTCTCTTACGGTAAAGCAATATATTTACATAGATCAAATCCCTCCTTTCCCTACAAATAAAAGTCCAGAAGGAAAGATCACTTTCAGGGCAGCACAGTCTCTTCTCTTCCAAGTAGCAGATTCAGTTCATCATAGCTGGAAAACCTCTCTCTCTCTCTTCATTACAATGCAGGGGGCTCTCCTGTGGGCTGCAAAGCAGGGACAAAACTCGCCTTACCACAGTCGTATCACGGGGTGCAAGGCATTCTGTGAAAGTCCCTTCCCTCGGGGGTCAAGTTCCCCCGAGTCAGAACGTTTAGGGGCTCTAAGTTCAGTTTTTGCCCCAAGCGTTCTAACAGAGCTCCTTTGCTCCATCTCTGGTGCAAACGTGGTGGGGGGAGAGGCCACTTCCCCCGCATTCCTTAGTCGGACTGTCCTGGTCTAGTTCACAGGACATCTCCGAGTTCTCAGTTCCTCTCTCTCTCCCTAGCTGCTGCTGCATTTCGGGACTCCCTAAAAGTTTGGAAGCACACCCCTCCTCTTCAGGAGGTCTCAGGGTTTTGGGAAAGTAATTCAGTCTTACCCCAAAACAATCTCTACTGAGTTTTCTCTGCTCTGTTGCCAGCTCTCCTTCTTTGCAGGACATCTCTGCGTCTCTCTCCCTGGCTCCATGCCATCTTGCTGCTTGCCAGCTATCTTCTTGGCTTTCAGCCACAACTCTCTATTTAGCGCTGCCTCTGCTGCCGCTTTCCCCCCCCTCACTGCGAGGGGGGGGAAGAAAATGCAATCCAGGGGTTTCCCCTAGCTTTTGGCCACGGCACCCGGTCCAGTTTTAACACTACACTGGGTCTCACATAGTCCTGGCCGGGGGCTGGGGACCTTGGCCCCCAGCAGGGCTCGCTGGCCCCTCAGCTCTAACATGTGGTGTCTCAAGTCATGGCTGCTTCTCTTTCTAGCTACGTATCAGGTATCCTTTTCCAGTTTTTTGTAATATGTTAATTTCACAGGGGCGAACCTGGTTGGCTCAACATCAAGAACACTACCACACCATCGACACTATTTCCCAGATTATCCATGACTGTGAGACATGCGCTGCCATTAAACAGTCCAAGAGACTGAAGCCCCTGTGGTATGGTGGACGCTGGAGTAAGAATAGATATGGGGAGGCCTGGCAGGTTGACTATATCACACTGCCACAGACCCACCAAGGTAAGCCCTATGTGCTCACCATGGTGGAAGCAACCACCGGATGGCTGGAGACGCATCCGGTGCCCCACGCCACTGCCCGAAATACCATCCTGGGTCTTGAAAAGCAAGTTCTGTGGTGACACGGCCGCCCAGAGTGAATTGAGTCAGATAATGGGACCCATTTCAAGAACAGCTTAGTTACCACCTGGGCGAAGGAGCATGGCATTGAGTGGGTGTATCACATCCCATACCATGCACCAGCCGCAGGGAAGGTTGAATGGTGTAATGGACTGTTGAAAATCACCCTGAAGGCATTGAGTGGGGGGACTTCCAAGCACTGGGATCATCACCTAGCAAAGGTGTCTCAGTTTGAAGAGACTGGAATGTTTGCTAAAGAGGATGAGTTATGAGACAGACCAAACTCCTCTCTCTCAGCAATTGTAAATTCAAAAATTAAGGGGCTTTAATTGAGGAAGTGTGGAAAAAAAAGAAGAAATAACAACCCTTTATTAAAAGATATATGTATATTGGCCAGAACAGTAACAGAATATAAAAACAACTAAACAGTAGTCCTGTACCCAGAAGTTCCCTTCAAACAAAAGAAAAAAAAGTCCGAATACTTCCCTGTCTTCCAGGGCAGTTCTAATCACGGTTGGCAGGGGACGCTGTTGAATCGCTGGAGGTGCAGAGCCTGCAGTTCCCTGTGTTGACCTGCAGGGGGCACTGTTGGGCTCTGGCGGTCACCACACGGGAAGGGGGTCTGGGGGGGTGGTCTCGGATCGCGGGAGAAGCCGAAAAAGAAAAATGGGGGACCCTTCCCCCAGTGGAAGAAAGGGGAAAAGGAAAGTAGTCCACCCCCAACGAAACTCACTGTTGTTCCCAGATGACGGTGTCTCAAGGCTCCTCTTCTCTCTCCCTCAGTGGGCACAGAGCTCTCCGATGAAAACACAGTAGGCTCCGGCTGGAGTCACGAGGCAGTGTGCAAAGCCAGCTGAGACCAGTGATCCGGCTTCACCAGGATGAGAAGTCAGAAAGCCTGGCTTCCAGCGAAACTGACCTGTCCTGTGTGAGGGCAGCCAGTAACTCCCCCCCATGAGCCGGGCCAGCTACCGAAATCCCAAACTCCTTCCCCCCCTCAAGCCAGTCTACGATGGGCCATTAGCTAGGAATGAGGCCTTGCTGGCTAGACCCTTTGTAAAGCTAATTGACTCCCTTTCCATTCAAACTCGTCTTTCCTACAGTGGGGGCAGGGGGAAGAAAAATTCTCCTGGATTTCTAACCTATAACAAAAGGCAACATGGTTAGTCAACACTAGAGTCTCTTTCAATCAAGCCGGCCCTGCCCAATCAGAGTCTCTTCACACAGTAGATGGGGACAAAGTCCCAGTAATCCACTTGAGAGGTATGTTGGGTAAAACAGTTTGGATTAATCCTGCCTCGAGCAAAGGCAAACCCATTCGTGGCATTGTTTTTGCTCAAGGATCAGGCAGCACATGGTGGGTAATGCTGGAAGATGGAGAAACACGGTGTATGCCTCAAGGGGACCTCATTTTTGGGTGAATTTCCCATAAAATTGTGCCTGTATTTGTATGTAAATATCTGTAATATGTATACAGTTGGGGTAATGTATGTATGTATATGGTTGGAAAGTTTGAATTCAATATAGCATGTTAGTACGGGAAAAAATTCAGGGGTGGATGATGTCATAGGTTTCAAAAGAGAGATTGGAATTTTTTCCCTAGTGTCCCGTTTTTCCTGTTCCCTCCCTTCATCTGTTTCTTCCAGGATGAGGGGAGTCAGGGAGGGGGACAGAGCGAAGCCGCATGCACTGGGCAGCACGGGGGGGGGGGGAAGGGGGGGAGGTTCCTTGGGAGAGCGGTTGCCGGGCGGCATGGCTGGGGAGTCTTTTGTTCGGAGGGTTTTTTTGGTTTTTGTTGGCTGACTGGACAGAGCAGGGAGCCTGGTTTTGGCTGACTCCTTTTCTTTTCCTGAGAGGAAGGTTTTTTTCTCCCCATGGGACATCTCGCAGAGAACGACTGAGAGACTGACCCATCTCAGAGAGAGGTATTCTGCCTTCGGGACTGCCTGTGGGAAAAAGGACTCTTCCATTGCTGGCTGTGAAGCCATCGGCTGCTAGCTGCTGCCGGCACACATGGCTGCGGGCAGTTGTTGAACTGCTGGGACAGTCCTGCCTGTGTTGCTGAGGTTTCTCCCCCCCCCACCTGGGTAATTGTGACTTTGTTTTGTTTCTTCTGAAAGTTTTTGATTGCACCATTTGTTGTTTATTCAGATTTTGTTAATAAAAATCTGTTCTTTTCCTTTTCCACACTTCCACCTGAAGGTTTTCAATTTCTAAGTTGTAATCTTGTTAAACTAAGACAATACTTGTGTGTGGTAACTTTTTTCCTATTTTCTTCTCCATGTAGCAAATATAGAGCACCTGGGGTATGCCTTTCACCTGAGGTTTAAATTCGACATCAAAGGCAATTGTTGTCCTGAATGTAGAAGTAACTGCACTGCACCTGGGAACTTTACCAGATTAGTTGCTGACAAGCTACCTCCTGTCTCAACACAATGCATGCTGTTCCGAGTTTGAAAAAGGTGGTGGTTTGAAAAAGGCTTTTTTTTCTCAGGAGGTATTGTTTTTGATATGGGACCAATCAAATAGTTTTGTACTCTCATGCGGAAATTACATACAGAAATGGAAGAGGTTAATTTTTGGACTGCGTGGCTAGAGGCAGAAACAGCCATGCTCTGAGGGTGCCAGGTGTGGTGCAGGGCCAGGGCCTCTGCACCCCCCCCACCCCTCCTGGCTGGGCCAGGAGCAGCCAACCATGCAGCGGAGCCCCCTGAAGCCGGTGACTGAGGAGGACTCTGAAGGATCGGGAAAGGCCTCCGGGTCGAATTTTCTCCACTTTGCAGAGATGGGGGAGGAAAACGGCAGCAAGATGCCCAGTCAGCCAGGCAGAAGCCTGCGACTGGCAGACACACAGCGCTGGAACAGAGCCAGCGTAAATCAAGGGGTGATGAGAGAGAGAGAGGGCTAAACTGAGAGAAAGCCCTGACCTTTGAGAAAGCAGCTGTAATGCCCAGATATGTAAGTGCCAAAGAGAATCTTTCCCCAAGCTTGAGGGGGAAGTCCTTGGCCCCCACAGGTCCTAGCCTAGCTAAGTCTACAGGAGTAAAAACTCCTCAGGAGTTTTTTTTTCAGCCGGCCTTGCCGCTTTTCTTCACCGTGGGAAGGAGGGGTGAATTCCCAAATAGTCTTCTGAGAAGCTCGAGGCTGTTTAGAGAACAGCATATCAGGGCCTGAATAACAAAATGGAGTCAAGAATTAGGTGAATGTGTGCACTCTGTGCCCTGAAGAAGATGAAGATTGATGAAGAGGTGGTCCCGAAATACACCCCAGACCCATTTCTCAGGGGGTGGACCCAGGGCGGTCCAGAGTAAAGGCCACAGGGTGGACACATTTGGGATTGGACAGATATTGTTATAAAATGTAACATCTCAGACACAGCGAGCGCACGTCGTGTAACATCAATTGCCTTGGCACATTAAACCCTTTCCTTATCTCACCCTCAATTAACTGCTCCCGAGTTTTTTCTTAGCACCAGCTGAGCAGGCATCAAAGACATGGAACCTCTACACTGAAGAAACAAATTCTTGTCTAAGACTGTCTAAGAAACCTGATAAAAAAGGACCCAGCCTTATAACTTTAAAAGTTATAAGCACATCTATGGTGTCCCATAGTTTGGTAGGTAACACTGGCTCCATTTTCTCCAGTGATTTTAACTCTTTGCCGCCTGGGTCATACACCCAGCTTCTCAGCATCCTGCTGGGTTAATATTGAATGTTGTGCTCCTGTATCTGCGGGAATTAAAAGCCTGGAAAAAGCAGACCTTTGCAGAGAACAGAGCAACTCATTACAGGAGCTGTAGCACCGAAAACTGCCGTCTCCCTAGGTGACAGCTAGCAGCCAATCGGATGCTACGGTTACACTTTTTGCCTTATAAGGAATGTTTTTCTGATTGTGTTTGGTTATAAAAGGAGGCTGCGACCCCTAAATAAACTTGTCTCAGTTCTTCATCCCCCTGAGTCCATGTCTTAATGCCCTGCATGTATCTATTAGAAATTTTATTAATTGTTGATGAGAACCAACTGGAATCTGAATGTCTGGGCCATTATTATGTATGCATTGACAGGATTCCACTTGATGGATTTCAATCTCACCTGGCTTGCCGCCATAATGCTCTTCCAAATCAGAATGGGATCAAATGAGGTCATTTTTCATGTGCAATTTACTGCTCCACCCCGAGGTCCAGTAGATTGAGGGGGAGTTGAAGGAGATAAAGAATCATCTTTCCCCAGTTCTCTGTCATCGGTATCACCCCATATGTTTCCATCCTGTGTAAGTCTGCTATATTTTTCCTGGAACTTGGATATCTAGGTAGCCATGTATGGCACCATTTTGGTAGCAGTTTGCTGACCCATACCATCATCTGTGGTTTCAGTTTTAACTAGGGGTCGTAATGTTACTTCCTCATCATCAGATGACAATGCAAACATTACATCTCACTCTTTATCAGAATAATAGATCTGTTTACTGTCTTCCAACTCCTTCACTGGATACAAAGAGTGAGTTACAAGACTGTATTTCTTCAAATGGTCCAGATTCTACATCCTGCAATTCCTCACATAAGAATATCTCTCTCTCATATGCATCCTGAATCTCCACCTGAAGCCTCCTAGCATGATCACGCTCAGCAGCAAGCAACACCTTCTCCTAAAGCCTGCTTTCCCTTTCCTCATTTAACTGATTCTGCAATCCTTTCACCAAATCCTGCAGAGATCCAATAATTTCTCCCTCTGCCCATTTGTTGTCATACCTCTCCTTCTGGGCAGCAGTTAAAGCTGCTCCCAAAGTTGCACATAAAACTGCTTTACCTTTCCCCTTTCATACCTTTTGTTCACTTAACACTGCATTTATCTGTTTAACCACAACCTCAGGGCTATACCAATTTCCATTTGCCCATTCCATGCCCAGTGGAGTCAGGCAGGCATTATATTATCTCAATTTCTCCAAAATGAGGGAGAGTCAAGGACTGACATTTCCCGGATGGTCGTGGCTTGCAGCCATTCAGATCCCTCCCAGCTGTTAACAGCCAAAGGATCACTTCCCAGCACTCCCTGCCCAAAACTCATGGGTATAGTGATGGTATCCTGCATGGACACCTTCAACCATGTCATCCTGTCCATGACGCCAATTAAAATACTGTGAGAAATATCTCTGATTAAAATTTCGGAGACGGTCAAATAAAGTGAAACAAAGAACTTTATTAACAGCGCGCTGGGTGCATTGAATTCGTGACCAGAATTGAGCACACCTGAATGGGAGGGACAAGCCTTTTTAAGGCCTCTTGATTTACATAGTCACTCCCTCGCTCCTCCCATGCCAGGCCTTGCTCTTTTCTTCCTTAAAAGGTGATCTTTGCCTTTTGGTGCAGTTCATCAGTTGTTCCCATCCACCTATCAGGTTGTTTCCCTGCCCCTGCATGGTCCCTTGGCAGCGAGCCCAAATTGGTCTTACTGCCTTACACGCTTTCCCATCTGCCTCCATACTATAACAGTAAGCAGAACAGTAAGCAAAACAGTAAGAACAACAAGAACAGTAAGCAAAACAGTGAACAGAATAACAAGCAACCCACCAGCTCCTGACCACAAAATGGCTCTTCAATCTTTCCAAACAAAATGACCTCCAGGTATCTCAACACAAGGTAACCATGGAAATCCCTGCTTGTAATAAAACCGCCTTATTTATTTCCCACAATATGGCATCCCATCCTTAAGAGGAAGGGAGCACCCAAGATTCATAGATGCTCATGCTCGAAAGGAATGACAGAAGTCAGAGGGTCCACAAAAGCTTACAAAGTTTTATTAGTAAATTACACACGACATGGAAATTGGTATAAGTTAGTCCCTGATCTCCTAGTATAACCACATGGCAGTGGGTTTTGGTGAAAGGGAAGAGAGAGAGAGAGATGGATTAAAGAGGGGAAGAGATCACCAGCCCTGGCTCCAGTGTCAATCCAGCTGACGGGATGTTCAGGGGTGCATGTGCACTCGGTCTTTGTGGGGGTACCTTTTTATAGATAAATTTTCCCTGCCCTGGAGATAAGTTTCTTGTTATCTGTGCAAATTATTTATCATGCACAGTCCGTTCTTCTAGATCTTTCTGGAAATGGATCAGAATGTATATTGGGTCTGGCTGAGCTGGAGTTCATTTTCCCATAGCAACCCTCACAGTGCTGTGCTTTGCATTGGCAGCTAGAAAGGTGTTGATAACACACCAGTGCTTTGGCTACTGCTGAGCAGTGCTGGCATAGCATCAGTTCTGTCTCTCAACATTCCTCCACCCCATCAAGGGGCTGGGGATGGGCAAGATCCTGGAAGGGGACACTGTGGAGGAACAAGGATCAGAATGGGAACGGTTTCAGGAATGGAAAAAGATATACAGCGATTGAAAGGACTTTATTATACGGACTTTGCAGTTCTTATGTGTTTACAAATATATGCATTGTATGATTCCCTGAGATTTGTAACTGCCCAGGCATGTCCAGACATGCCTCATGGTGCTTGTTCCCTGCTTCCCCCTCTGATTGGCTGAAGAAGCTGCAGAGAGGAAAGAGCTACCATTCACCCTTCCCCGATTCCTCCCCTGTTCCTCCCTCTTCGCCTGAGTCCCTATCCCTATTCGTTTCCCTGGTTGTCTGTCTCATGCTCCACCCCATTTTCTGGTGCATTCCATACCAGAGCTCATAAAAACCTTGTGCACCCCCATTAAAGTAGTATTGCATTGCAACCTCAGACCTTGTCAGACCCCTTCGTGCAGTGCTGCGATCATTCTCCCCTCCCCCACGGACCATAGCAGGACACAACTAGGCCAGCTGACCCAAACTGATCAAAGGGACATTCCATACCATATGACATCAGCTCAGATATAAAAGCTAAGGAAAGGTGGAGGAAGGGGGGGCATTTGTTATTTACCATGTTCGCCTTCTGGAGCAACCACTCCGTGTGCTGAAGCCCTGCTTCCTGGGAAGTGGCTGAACATTGCTTGCTGATGGGAAGTAGAGAATAAACCTCCCCCCTCCCCTTTGCTTGTGCATGCACAAACTTTTGCTTTTGCTTTGGTAAACTGCCTTATCTCAACCTATGAGTTATTTTCCATCTTATTCTCTCTCCCCTGTCTAGCTGAGAAGGGGAGTGATAGAGCAGCTTGATGGGCACCTGGTATCCAGCCAAGGTCAACACACCACAGAGGGCTTCAGGGGTCTTTGGTGGTCTTGATCCCCCCCATTGGGTTGGCCTTTGGTCGAGTCCGTGCCCACTTCTCAACCTCATTCCTGCACCTGCGCTGTACTGTGTTGTGCTTATCTCCAGGAGCCAGAACAAGGACATTTGTCCCAGAGAAGTGCTTCCCTACCTCCATATGGTCCCCTTCTCCAGCCACATCTGGTTCTTTCTCACAGTGTGTTATTACCAACAATCCTAGGTTGGCTCCACAGCCATCTGACTATCAGTGCTTGAGACATACACATTAGCCCTTGTCTTCTGGGATTCTACAATATCCTTTCTGCTTCTGCCATACCAGCATCTCAGCTGCATACACTGCACACAGCAAACATCTCCCTGAGTTATTGTGGGGAGAAAACCATTACACCCTTAGAAGCAAACTGCACTAATTACATGTAGAATGAAGAGTAATACTGCAAGAAAGCCAACTTTGCAAACAAAGGATGAATTACATCTTTCTGCCACTCTCTCCAGTGAGAAAGACTTGAAACACAAAATCTTCAAGCATGCAAGATCTTCATAACTGATGCCTTAAGGTCCTTTTAGTTTTTTGATTTTTGATGGGTAACCATGTGCCCTTTGTGCTCTGAAGAAGACAAGGGTGACGAAGTAGGTGGTCTCGAAAAGACCCCAGCCCCAATTCCCCAGGGGGCAGACGGAGGTGGACCAGGGCAAAAGCCAGAGGGTGGATAAAACCTGAGATTGGACGGAGAACATTATAAATTGTAACACCTGTAACAGAGGCCTTGTGCGTGCGTTTTGTAACTTCTGTGCCTTGGAGGCACAATTAAATCCTTTTCTTATCTCACCTCTAATTAAATTGCTCTGGAGTTTTTTTCCTCAGCTCCTTTAGGCATCATAACCTTCACTATTAAACCATCTGTGAGCTTATACTTAATGGTCAATCAGCTCAGGCTGTTACCTAGTAGGTAACACATATATAATAATAAAAAAAAACCCAGTTCAACTCACTAGATGCATTGAACAGTTTTACCAAAGTGGCTTTAAATGGTCTAATTGTTTTGGAATAATTTGTTTTTCCCTGCTACCCAATAGTTTTAAAGAAATAGTCTTGAATCAATAAAATTATCTGCCAGGATTTCAGTTTTTGATGGAATTGTATGTTTCATGTATATCATACATCAAATTAGAAATAAAGGTGTATAAAATCCTTCATCAAAATGGCTTAAATCTTATTTTTAAGTTAAAGAATTTTTTAATTTTAATAGCTTGTATATCACTGCTTACATGAATTCCAATAAAAGCTGTGCTCCTTATTAGAAAATATGCCATAAAAATGCATCTTCTGAGTCAAATCCTCTAAACAATTATCAAGGAACCACCTTTCTTTAGCAATAAAGTACAAATGCTGAAACAAGAAGCTAGGCCCAAAAGAGTTAACTAAGATCTGGGCCTGCTAAGAGGCTCCCTAACATCTAGTCGGTCTGTGTTGCTAAGGTTTGTTCTGTTCTGCTTATTGGACCAAAACTTAGAAGAACGTTAGAAGCAATATTCAATAGGCCTATGGGTAATAAATTAGGATACAGTAAGATAAGGTAGACATTTGAATAGAAGAAATAGGCCTGGAGCCAGAGCTTTCTCCAAGCTTCACTGAGCTGGTCAAGAACAAAGGAAAGGTAGAAAGTTCATGGTGATGAAGAGGAGCAGAGACTCCAGACTCATGGGAGGAAGACCTAAAACCCCTACCAGAATTGAGTGCCAAGACAAGCTTTGCCTGCGCTCTGCCTAAACTCCACCTGTTATCAATATGCATAGATAGATGTTGTAATCATATGAATATGCATTTAATCATATATGAAAAATGTATAAAACCCCTGATTTTGTGTGAAGCCTTGGAGCAAGTTCTCTGTGGTGCGAACCATGCTTGCTCCCGACGTCAGCAAATAAATACCTTTGTTGCTCAAAAGATCCAAAAGTCTCTGAGCAGTTCTTTAAACCAGATTTTTCGGATTCAATGCAAAAGACTTAAATGGGTTATTTAAATCACTGGTTTTTTCAGGCAGTTTCACAGAGTTTGAAGTGATTACTGAAATAATCAGCATGAGAAACATTGCTGAAGTATCATGTTTGATACAACACATGCCAAAATGGTTGAGGATTTTTCACTTAACCTTTCAATTTCCAGAAATGTCTGCTGGGATCTGTCTTTACAAACCTCTCTGGATTACCAAGGAGACACCATCACACTGTGACTGCCTGAGTTTTGGCACTTTCTCCCTGGCAGACTGTGTGTAGAAGACCCTTCTGGAAGATTTTACTACAAGGAGATTAGGGTTTTTTGCTTAAGGAAGCTTTCCTGCCTGGAAAAAGGCATCTTTCCCAGAGACGCTTTTAGATGTTTTCTCCTCCTGCATTCCAGAGGAGCTGGCTCCCAGGTAGGAGAGAAGATAAGTACTTTCAGACATGTCTGAAGGCCCCACAGCAGGGGGTGGGGGGCTCAGAGACAATAAAAGCCCTGAGACAAACATGGGGCATGTCTTTTTTAGGCCAGGTGAAGCTTTGTACTGAGAGAAGTGTTTTCAACTCTTGAAAATAAATCCTTCTAAATCCTTCCACTGCCTGGTATTCTGGGGGTACCTGTGTGCATTTGACCCTTACACAGACTAAATCCTAAGTCTCCCATATGAGACTCATTGCTGAGCACACTGTTCCCACCAGGTTAGGCCTTGGCAGACAGCTCATGAGAACAGAGAGATCCCTGTGGACTGTAAGCAGGTCAGCCTCTTGCAATTACTTTCTCCTCAGCTTGTGATGCTGCTGTCCTGTCACCATCACCTCTGATGGCACTGGTAAGGTCAACTTTCAAGTTTCACTTATTATCAGCAGACTGGTTAAGAAGTTTAAGCTCCTCTGCAGCAACAATAGGAAAGCCAACAAGGTGCTGCACAGCATGTCCTTTTAAAACAGGAGCCAGGCCTAAAAGAGTTAACTATTTTGGCCTGCTAAGAAAGCCCAATACCTGTTTTGCTAGAAGCACATTTTAGGAGCACTGGTTAATATCATGTTCTGTTTTGCTCACTGGACCAAAGGCCTTATTATAGAAAGAATAGGAGTAGTACACACACTAATAAATTAGGTAAACTAGACGTTTGAATAAGATCTAGAAAGCCCAGAGCCAGGATTTTGCAAGCTTGAAGAATTCAGGTCACCTAATTGAAGAGGTCAAATTGAGGAAGACGTCCATGGCGACCACCAGAGGAATGAAGGCTTGAGGAGAAGACCCCCACAGTAGAAGACTACGCATGTCTGGAAAGACTCCGCCCAGAGACTAGCCTACTTATTAATATATATGTTAGATGATGTAACCAAGTATCTAAAGTGTATAAAATGGGTTAGTTTTGCACTTTGAGGTCGAGCAAGTTTGTCCAGCGCGAGCTGGCTTGCTCCCAACGTTGAATAAACAAATACTTTGCTGCTTAAAGATAAAAAAGACTCTGAGCAGTTCTTCATACCGGATTTTTCAGATTCACTTTTTACCCATTTCCAGAGCACAGGCGAGATGCCAGCACTTCTCTGCCACTCTTTTCTTCTGCCATTTAGCTGCTACATCGAGACAGGGTGGCCAGAAGTGCAAGCACTCACAGCTCCCAGAAAGCAGGGGGTCGCTCCTCAACTACCCTCTGCCCCACACCACCACCCTCTGCCTCACAGCCCCTCACATTCCTGCCCTGTACACATGCTCCTGTCCCATAACCCACACCTCTGCCACCTCACACCGGCCCCTGCCCTTCTCATGTCTTCCTATCCCCAGTCCCACCCCACCGCCACTCTCCCCCTTTTCCGCCCACCGAGGGCCATTTCAAGGGTACATACCACAACAGGGTATTTTTCTAAAAACACCGTTTAGCTTCTTTTTATCTTTACATATATATATATATAAATATGCATCTATTCCCCCATCGCTCAGAGGTGCAGAAGGGGGAAGATACCACGACGCCTGAGGGAATCGGCGGGGGAAGCACTTCCAGACCGCGCATCACCCCACCCCGCCTCCTAGGCGCGACCTCGTCGTAAAAATAGGCGGAGCGAGCTTCCGCCATTTCGTGGAGAAAGCGTAGGGTCGGTAGCTGCTTCCTGTCTGCTTCAGCCTTCCCCGAAGGAGCCGCCGTCGCCATGCTCTCCGCCCGCGTGGCTGCCGCCCTCGCCCGCTCTCTGCCGCGGCAGGCCGGCCTGGTGAGCGCGCTCTTTCCTCCCTGGAGTGAGCGGAGGTGGTAGTGGGAGGCGGCCGCCCCCGCCATCTTTGGGGCCGCGGTGACATTGATGGGCTGCGGCATCCCGCTCTCAGGAGTTTGCGGGGGGGCGCTCACCTCAGCGCTGCGTGTCAGCGGGGTCAGACCTACTGCTGAGGGAGCGGGGGTGCCCTCACTTGGGAAATGGGTGGGAGGAGGTCTAGAGAACGGCCTGTCCTTCCCCGGTAATGCTGCTTGACGCTGGGGGTTCAGGTTAATGTCTGAAAGCTGCCAGATCCCAGTCAAGGTGAGGGATTTGAGCTGTGAAGCTTTTCTAGGTAGTGGGGTTTTTTTCCCCGTGTTTGTAGGGAGAGCGAGGGTGTGAAGATCTGTCCCGACCCGTTCCCACTGGTGTCCCTTGTGAAGGTGAACGGAGGAGAGGCCTGCCCAGGCGTTCAGAGAAAGAGCATTAACGGCGCATAGAATTGCACTGGTAGCTTTACTTAGGACGTAGGGTTACAACCTTTTATTACATTCATTATCACAGATTTTTTTTTTGTCATTGTTGTTTCTGCTATTGTATATGTTCTAGCCCTACCAGATTTTTTTTTTTAGGAAGGCCAACCCTTAGAAGACACAATCTTATTTCTCCCTTGTGGAGAACCATGAGGGGTGCGGTGATTTCTTTCTGCCCCAAGCATTTAATGTTCAACCCAAAGGTGGCAAACGAGAGATGTTGCTTTGACATCAGTGCAATGCAGAAAAATGCAGCGAGTAATTCAGAGCAATCTTTTACCATCTGTCCTTGCTTAGTAGTGCTGGACTTGGTTCTATAACTACAACTTGTGAATGGAGTGCTGTGGAGCTAAACTCAAAACTGAGACACGTTAAATGTATAAACTGATGATAAAAAAATGTCAGTGTGTTGTCTCTTACTGTTTTTTTTTTAATGATTGAATGAGGAAATTTCACTGTTTCTGAAATAATTACTTCTTATTTTAGATTTCCATAAACACCCTAGGTGCAGCACTTGTTTCTACAAGAAACCTCCATGCCTCCAAAATGTGCTTTCAGAAAACGGGTGAGTCTGAGAAAGGTCTTCATATAACAGTGTGGTTTAAGAACTTGCTCTATCAGACAAAAGGGAATTTGAATATGGTGTGTGTGTTAGTCGACAGAACACTTGAGGACATTTATGTACTTACAGTATTTAACAGTGAACTGTTACATGGTCACATCCAGCAGACTTCACTTTAATAACTATTCAAATAATGCCCAAACCAAGGAGTGGTCATGTGTCAGCTTGCACAGTTTACTTGCTTCATGAGGATTCAATTCAGAATTATCTTATTCTGTTATTTAGAACTCTTGCAGAATTATTTGAAAAAAAATGCCTCTAATTCTAGTTTCCTGTCTTGTTTGTAACAGTATGAAGGAACAGATGGCTTTCCCAGGCCTGCCAGGTTTTGACCTTGTATCCTTGAGCATAACTTCTTTGCTGCCAGCATTTTCGTGTTTAGAGAAAACAGCAGCACTGCATAGCTGTGTTTTTGATAGTGGTTCACGTACAATTTTTGAAGTGGTTTAGGGTTATTAAAGGTATTATTAGGAAATAGAAGTTTCACACTTTTATTTACTATTTCCTAGCTGAGAAAATAAAGGATTGTTGGAGGTACCCTGACAAATAAATTTGAGGAATATGGAGAATATATTTTTACAGCTTATATTGAACAACTTGCTTCCTAAATGTATCGAGTTCCTTTAAATGTATTTGGATCTTGGATTACAAATCAGTTGACAGGGTGTTTTGATGCCTCCAGTCTAAGTAACTGCTCTGCAAGTGGAGAGAGTATGTCTGTTCTGAGCTTAAGACTAATTATTTAATCTAATTGCTTTCTAGGGGGAGAGATTGCTAATAGTGTAGGACATAACGAAGGAAACTAGTAACTAAACAGCCATCAATGTTTTAATTGAAGCTCTCTTGTAATTGTGTGTTGAAGCTGCTTTTATTAGCTGAGAATACAGAAGTTGTTATTTATCTTATACATCTAGCACGTTTCTTGCTAGACCTTGTGGCATACCAGAGAAAGGGCACCTTGGCCTGTGAATTCAAGACAAGCTTACTGAATTTATATCTTGCCTTAATGTGCTAAATCTGGTGTGAAACATCTCTTTCCAGGTTCTGCTGAGGTATCCTCTATTCTTGAGGAACATATTTTGGGAGCTGACACCTCTGCTGAACTTGAGGAGACTGGCCGCGTGCTCTCAATTGGTGATGGTATTGCCCGTGTGTATGGCCTAAGAAATGTCCAAGCAGAAGAAATGGTTGAATTCTCTTCGGGACTGAAGGTAAGCTTTCACTAAAGCACTTTTTTTAGCTTAGAAATATATTTTAAAAAAGACTTTTAAAGGAGAATGAGACTATGCTTGGAGGTACCCATATGGACCTCTTGCAAACTTCATTGCAACTTTAATAAGTAGTAACTAGTTGAAATAATACTGCAAAAAGCAAATATTCTTTGAATTCATAACACTTTGCTTTCAGTATCTGGTTCTTGGCTAACATTTGAGTTCTATGTGTCTTTGTCTGGGAAATAAAAGAACTAATCTGGCACTGGATTTTTTCCTTTGTTTTCAGACTGGCTTTTTTGTTTACTGTTGAGTAATAGCCTCTCTGCTTCAATAATGTGCAGCTTGCTGACTTCTTGTAGGTCTAAGAGTAGACTAGAATTAAAAAGCTGTCTGACTGTTCTGAGAGTACTGCAATAGCTTTTCCAATATTTTAATGACCTAACTCACCTTGGGCAGAGAACAAGCTAGTGCTTTTCCCTCATCCAATTCCTAGGCAAGAGATAAATGTTGTATTTGAACCCTGCTTATCCTTTCTGATCTGTTTAGAGAGGTAAATGACAATGCTAGATTGCTTCAGTACAATTATGTGGTAAGTTGAAGGCTTAGGCAGGTTTTCTAACCAATATGGAAGAAAATAGATGTACTGTTCATAAATGCAGAACATTGACTATTGTTACAAATAAGATTGAGGTAATTATGTTGCATATTCTACACTGTAGAACGATCACATTGGTATTAAACTGACAGTTTTTGTAGACATCTGTATGTGTTTTCTCAGGATAATGTGATCTTTGTCCTAGGGTATGTCATTGAATTTGGAGCCCGACAATGTTGGTGTTGTCGTGTTTGGTAATGACAGACTGATCAAGGAGGGGGATGTTGTGAAGAGGACTGGTGCCATTGTGGATGTTCCAGTTGGGGAAGAGTTGTTGGGCCGTGTCGTAGATGCCTTGGGCAATCCAATTGATGGGAAGGTAAGTGTAACTAGGTGTTTACTACCTCTGCTATGTATCTATGTGATACAGACTGCAACAGTTTCTTTCCTCTTTTTTAAGGGTTCTATTGCACCTAAGACACGTAGGAGAGTTGGCTTAAAGGCCCCTGGGATCATTCCCAGAATCTCTGTGCGTGAACCTATGCAGACTGGTATTAAGGCTGTAGACAGCTTGGTGCCAATTGGTCGTGGCCAGCGTGAGCTGATAATTGGTGACAGGCAGACCGGGTAAGTTAAATGTCCAAGCCAAAAAATATTTCCTTAAACAAAGACTTGAGTGCAGTGTGCACCAATGTACAGAGCTGAACACAAAACTGTATAGAGGTTGGGAGAACTGTAGGCAGCTTAACTTATCAACCTCTGTGTTACCCAGGAAAACTTCAATTGCAATTGATACAATAATCAACCAAAAACGATTTAATGATGGAACAGATGAGAAGAAGAAGCTGTACTGTATCTATGTTGCAATTGGCCAGAAGAGATCTACTGTTGCTCAGCTGGTGAAGAGGCTCACTGATGCAGGTACAGATTTTTGAAAATGGTTGAGCCTGACAACTAGTGACATTCTGTTCTCATTATAATGCTGAATAGCGCTGTGACCTCTCCTAGTTGCAACTATAGACAGAATTATTTTTTTATTAAACGAGTGAACTACTTGCTTTTGTGGATGAGAACCTTTCTAGTTATCGGGGAGAAGAGGAAACCCCTCATTTTTGCTACATCGCATTAGAAGATTATTTTGAGGTCCCAAAACTGCTGAATTGCTTCTGGAAAAGTCAGGGCCTTTTTTTTCTTAGCAGAGTTGAGAGCTTCTTCTTGGTAGTCACACAGGCCTGGTGACAAGCTATGGCCTACAAGTATTTATGGACTTGATGTGTTTCATATGCATGTAAGTCAGTGTGAATGGCAGTTACAAATTTAAGTAGAGAGACTTTACTGCCCAAACATAAGGGATTAAATGATAGTGCCTTTTCAGAAACAATGATCTCATTGACCAAGGCTGCATATGTAACAGAGCTTGCAAGAGATCAGGCACCTTACCTCTTTGCCTGCTGGTCAAGCAGAGTCATACGTAGCAGGAAAAAAACCCCCATGTTTTGGGACAATAATTTGTTTGGGACTGTGAAACAAAGGGTAGTATTGCCTTGCAGCAGCCAGAAAACCATGGACTTTCAGGCTGAGTTAGTTCTAGAACAAAATTGTGTCTTAGTTAAAGTTTAAACTTCATTTTAAATGGGAAAGAAGTCTACGAGTGTTAGACACTGGCTGCTGTGGACTTGCTCTTGAAACTTCTTGAGTTAGTTGAGCTAACAGGCATGTTACAGTGGGCTTTCCTGTAACAATATAATGATGCTCTCTGGGCTTGCTTCAGCAACATATTTCTCATGTGTGTTGTATTTGCTGATTACAGGCATGATGAGGTAATATACTCAGTGGTGTGTCTCCAATTCTTTCCAGATGCCATGAAATATACTATTGTAGTGTCTGCCACAGCATCCGATGCAGCACCCCTTCAGTATCTGGCTCCCTATTCGGGCTGCTCCATGGGGGAATACTTCAGAGACAATGGAAAACATGCATTAATCATCTATGATGACTTGTCCAAGCAGGTCAGGAAACATTGTTTATAGGCCTCATAGTCTTAACGTTGGTGTTTGTAGCTGTAAGATCACCTCAAGTTTAGAAATTCAAAATGTTAAATGGGCTACTGAGGTCTGAAAGCTTTCTTGATACCATGCAGGCTGTTGCCTATCGTCAGATGTCTCTGCTGCTGCGTCGTCCACCTGGTCGTGAAGCCTACCCAGGTGATGTGTTCTACCTGCACTCTCGCCTGCTGGAGAGAGCAGCCAAAATGAATGATTCCTTTGGAGGTGGCTCTCTGACCGCCTTGCCTGTCATTGAAACTCAGGCTGGTGATGTGTCCGCTTACATTCCAACCAATGTCATCTCCATCACTGATGGACAGGTAGGACTTCTTCACATCCCAGGGTACTTCTGTGTAATTTATTGGCATGTCTTTGAGGAGGCTTCCAGGCTTCTGACCAAGATAATAAAACAATTCTCTCCTACAGATTTTCTTGGAAACTGAGTTGTTTTACAAAGGTATCCGTCCAGCCATCAATGTTGGTCTGTCTGTGTCCCGTGTAGGTTCTGCTGCTCAGACCAAGGCTATGAAGCAGGTAAGCATAAAACTGCTGCTCCTCCTCTTGCTAGAGATGAGCAGTGCATAGGTCTTCCAACCCATTTCACTCTAAAGAGCTGTGAATAGAGAGGGAATAATAAAGCTTTGGGTTCGTTAGTGTTATGAAACTATAAAAGAACAAACTGGGGATCTCTTTGATATTTCCATTGTATGTTGAGAGAGGCAGGGGAGAAAGGAAAATGGTATCTGCATAAAGATGTAGGATAAAGTTTCAGTATGCTGAGCTGGGTACTGATCTAACTGGAAATAGAGAATGCTCTCTTAACACCATACTTTTACTCCATATATGGAATTAAAGAGGTTTAATATCAGTGGTCACTGTTTTGGGGGGGGCATGCTTATATTAAAAGGTGGGATTTTTAGAAATGCATATAATCACAGAATATGCTGAGTTGGAAGGCACCCAAAAGAATCATCGAGTCCAACTCCCAGCCTTGCACAGGGCCACCCCCAAGAGTCACAACATGTCCCTGAGAGTATCATCCAAATGCTTCTTCAACTCAGGCAGGCTTGGTGCTGTGACCGCTTCCCTGGGGAGCCTGTTCCAGTGCCCAACCACCCTCTGGGAGAAGAACCTCTTTCTAATATCCAACCTAAACTTCCACTGACACAATTTCAGGCCATTCCCTTGGGTTCTGTCACTGGTAACCATGGAGAAGAGATCAGCGCCTGCCCCTGCTCTTCTCTTCATGAGGAAGTCGTAGACTGCAATGAGGTGTCCTCTGTCTCCTCCAGGCTGAACAGACCAAGGGACCTCAGCTGCTTCTCATACAGCTTTCCCTTAAGGCCTTTGACCATCTCTATTACGCTCCTTTGGATGCTCTCTAATAGCTTAATATCTTTCTTATATTGCGGTGACCAAAACTGCACACAATATTCAAGGTGAGGCTGCACCAGTGCAGAGTAGAGCAGGTCACCTCCCTCGACCGGCTGGTGATGCTTTGCCTGATGCACCCCAGGACACAGTTGGCCCTCTTTGCTGCCAGGGCACTGCTGACTCATATTCAACTTGCCATCAACCAGGACCCCCAGGTCCCTTACCACAGTGCTGCTTTCCAGCCTCTCATTCCCCAGTCTGTACGTACATCCAGGGTTGCCCCATTCCAGGTGCAGAATCCAGCACTTCCCCTTGTTGAACTTCATATGGTTGGTGATTGCCCAGTCCTCTCATTTGTCAAGATCTCTCTGCAGGGCCTCCCTGCCTTTGAGGGAGTCAACAGCTCCTCCCAGTTTTGTGTCATCTGTAAACTTGCTTAGTATCCCCTTCAGTCCTGTGTCCAAGTCATTTAATCATCTCTTAGAATACTGAGATTCACTTGTCTGGTATGGAAGGCAAAGCTGACTTGTGACAACTGTCACCTGAAGATAACCTGCAAACTCCTAGACACATTTAAAAGGTGATCAAACTCAGTCTGAATCTGTATCTTGTGTTGTAGGTGGCAGGTACCATGAAGCTGGAATTGGCTCAGTATCGTGAAGTAGCTGCCTTTGCCCAGTTTGGCTCTGATCTGGATGCTGCCACACAACAGCTGCTGAACCGCGGTGTACGTCTGACAGAGCTTCTCAAACAAGGACAGTATGGTGAGTGTCTTGAATTTAACAAGTCTGCATTTCATATGTCTCTTCTGCTAACGAGATTTGTCTTTGTGGCAGCACTTACTATGTCCATTCTGTGCACATGGTAAATGCAGACTTACTTGAATCATGTTGTATATGTGCAGTTGATTTTCAAAGAAAGGACTGTGTAGTACTGATGTGTCCTGATGTGAGAGTTACTTGATGGCATGAGTACTCTCTTTTCTGCAGTTCCCATGGCTATTGAGGAACAGGTTGCAGTCATCTATGCTGGTGTAAGAGGTCACTTGGACAAGCTGGAGCCCAGCAAAATCACTAAATTTGAGAGCACTTTCCTAGCTCATGTACTGAGCCAGCACCAGGCCCTCCTCTCCACAATCAGGTATGATGATTTATCTTGCTTCATTCCAAGGGTATTGACTTGATGGCTGGAGTGCAGATAATGGTCACTGAACGGTTAATTTAGTGTATCCCAGAACATCAGGCCTGTACCAGAACTGGAAGTTAAATGAGCCTTCCTGCTGTCTGGAGCTCAACTTCATGACTTTAGTTCTTAGGAAGTCCAGCTGATGCTTAAAATGGAGAAGGGGTGTTATGTTAGTGGTACAATTTCATGCATAAAACAGAAATGCTTTAATTCATCTGCTAATTTTGTTAGAAATGGGAAGGTTTGTTTGGGAAGCTTTTTTCTTTGTCTTAGGGATTGACCATATATCTACTTCTGCATCAGAAGTTTAACTAAATTCTTTCAACAGGACTGAAGGGAAGATCTCTGACCAGACAGAAGCTAAGTTGAAGGAAATAGTCACAAGTTTCCTGGCTACTTTTGAGGCATAAACTTACTGTTCATACCAGGCTCTTGTGCTCCAGTGTTCCAGCTCCATCAAAGATTTAAAAGTATGTGTGACTTGAATGTACAGATGTCAATGAGAATAAAAGTTCCCATGTAAAAAGGCTTGTATAATTCTGATTGCCTTCTGGTTGGCTGCTTGCACCTTTAAAACCACAGAGGACTCCCAGTGGCACACACTTACTTAAAGGAACTCTGAAAAATCAGGGACATCTTAACTCCTCAGGTGGATCAAACTCCCCTTACGTGAACAAGGAGGGGTAGTAGTTGGGTTCTGTGGCTATGACTGCAGTTCCCATCATGACAAAGCTGAGGGTTGCTCTTCCAGTGTTCATACTTTTTGCCAGGCAGCTGATCTCTGAGAAAGGCATGCAGCTGGGGAAGTGGTTTAGGCTTTCTTGTCATGGGTGGTAACTAGTTGGACCTCACAGGAATCTCTAACAGCCTGATACTGTGACAGAATATTTCTTAGAATTGCTGTCTAACCCATCCTGGTGCCTGGCTTTTGGAAGATGGGTTCTCTTGGAACTGAGGTCCTTGTGTCTCAGGGCAACTGCACATTTAGCTGCTAAAGTAGTAACTGCTAGAGGATTTAAAGGCTACCATCATCTGTAGTTTACTCTAGTTCTGTCAGTAAGTGTTTAGTGAGTTGGAGGGAGGGAGGTTATATACCAGAGTATTGCTTTTATTTCCCAACTTCTGCATGCCATGCGTTTGAACTTTCCCACATCCTAGATAGATCTAAGTTGCTCTGCTTTGTGTGGTGTATTCAACTTCACCTGGTACACTGGAGCTCAGTCCTTAATCCTTGGTGAGTTTTTATACCGCAGTTAGCTGTGATCAGGACTGTTCTTGAGGTTGTTCACTCTGTCCCCAGTTAACTTCCTTCACAGGAGCATCCTGCCACCCCGTTCAAACCTGCTGTGTTACAAGCAGTTGGAAGCATTCTCACACAGTTCCAGGCTAACAAACTTCTCTGTTAATGGCCTGAGTGCTTTGAGAGTGTGAGCTCTGCAGTACAGAAAAAAAAAACACTTTTAGTCCAGGAGTCTCAGACATCTTTCGGGGAAGAGTTAGCATGTTAGAGTAGGGAGGCCTGGGAAGGTCATCTGTTCCTTCATACTGTTAAAAACAAGACAGGAAACTGGAATTTGAGGCAATTTTTTTCAAATAATTCTGTAATAGTTGAAGTCTTCCAGGGTGTAGATCCTTTGGTCTTTCACCCTCTCGTTTCTTCTAAGCACAGCTCCAGAAGAGGTGATTGGGGGGATGCTTCACAGGTATGAAGGAATACGGTCATGGAGCATTTTTGCTCTGGCTGCCCAACATCACTTGTCCCTTCCAGGAGAGCTTTTACAGCTTGTGACTTTGTTCTTGCACAGTAACTAAACTTCAGTTACTACTTGGTGTTGCTGTGCCATGTTTACTTACATGCTGTTGTAGTTAAAAAGTGTGAAGTTCAGCTGTGTCTATGCGGTTTTGGACTAAGAGATGTATTTCTAGTAACATAAGAGATTAAATATTCTTAAGTTCTGATTTCTGCCTTGCTGCTGTGATGTAGGAAGGTGATAAATTCCTCATTAAAGCACCATGTGGTAAATGCATCCAGTCTGGTCAGAGTGAAGGTCAGTGGGACTGGTTTTGGAGGATGGGTCACGGGTCCTGAACAGTGCCATGGGCTCCCTTGGCTGTGGGGGGTGGGGTTAGAAAGCTAAGAAATACTGAGTGGAATCACAGAATAGTTTGGGTTGAAAGGGCCCTAAAAGACCCATTTAAGTTCCAAGACACCTTCCACTAGACCAGGTTCCTCTATCCAACCTGGCCTTGAAGACTTTGAGGGATATAGGGCATCTACAGCTTCTCTGAGTAACCTGTGCCAGTGCCTCACCACCCTCACAGTCAAGAATTTCTTCCTAATACCAAATCTAAACCTGTCCTCTGTCATTATGAAGCCACTCACCCTTGTCCTGTCACTCCATGCCCCTGTAAAAAATCTTTCTCTGACTGTTGTAGCCCCTTTAGGCCATTGATGCCTCAGAGATTTTTGGATTTTTTAACTTTTGTAGATTTTAGAAGTAGTCGTGTAGTAAATGTAGATTTTAATGTAGCTGTATTATATCCCTTACCCTTAACGTAGCAGTTTAGACTTACCCAACCCTATTACCCCATTTCATATCAATCCCTCTAAATTCCGTTAGTGTGTTTAGTTTTCCTTTCAAGGTAGAATTGTAGAAAAACACCTCTGTTTAAGAACATCGCACCCTAGGCCTGGACCAGAAGATATCATGCAGACACAGCAACCTTCAAGCCCAGAACTTTGGAGGAGCTCCAAGGACTGTACGTGCTGTGAAGAAGATGAAGATGAGGAAGAAGGGGTCCCAAAGACCCCAAATCCAATTCCTGAGGAGGCATACTGGAGCAGAACTGGGCAGAACTGGGGGTGGATAGATCTGGGATTGGATGGACCTTATTATAAAATCATAGAACCACTGTCTGGGTACTTGCGCGTCGTGTGTATTCCCCTGGGCCTGAGGCCTGATTAAAGGACCCACTCTTTATCTTATACACTAAATTGGCCTGGAGTCGTCTTCTCTGCAATCTTTTTAGGCAACACCATGAGGGTTTGTGCCCTCTTGGAAATGGGCACAGGGTTAGTCTGGCTAAATCAGCCTCAGGTAAAAATTAAGCAGATTTGTTTCTGTAAGTGGAAAATGCTTGGTTTTATGTTACTGTTTTAGCTGTCTATTAGGGAGGGATTTGAGCATACTGAAATCTTGAAACCATGACACCATTGCAAGCTCAACAAAACTGATATTTATTACCAAGAGGTGGCCAACAAAACGAACAAACCCAAAAGGGAGGAAGGAGGAGAGAAATAAGCCCCCAGCACGACCTCCCCAGTTACCCAGCTGTTGCCCATAAAGTTATCTTACCAACCTAACATGCCTATAATTACCAATAGCAGAAGCTGCATCCTTGGAGAGTCAGTAAGTTCACAAACTGGCAGGTGTCCCCGCCAAAGGCAGCGTTGTCTTTGAGGTGAAGCTAGCTCCCTTCCAAGAAAGCGCCATTTGCTTTTATATAATTAACTGAGTGACCTCAACCTAGGCAGGAGTGGTCATCACCACCCAGCCAGAGGCCCTCCATCCCACCCCCTCGGTTATATAAGTGCCTCTCTTCTGCGCATGCGTGGCTTTCCCTGAGCCTGCATACTGCACTTGGGGGGTCTTTTCCAAATGAGTTGGGGTACTACTTAATCCTCTCTTCTTCAGTCTCTCCTTCAAGCGACCTTGGAGGTGATTAGCCAATCACAGAACTGTCGCCGGAACAGAGAGATTTCTCTGAACAATTTTTCCTGCACTCTGTAGGCCTTGCTTGCCATGGAAGTGACAAATGTATATTGTTTATACTTATAGGCTGTGTAGGGTTGCCCATGCCAGACAGGTCAAAACTGTAGGACCAGATTTAATACATTCTTGGGCAGGATGAGCTCACTAGCCTTCTGGGAGTCATCCTAGGAGAAGGACAACTCTAATCCCAAACCCGGGCAGATGGAGCTCGCTTAGCCCTGTAAGACCATCCATCTAAGAGAAGGTCACTCTAATCAAACCTACGTCCTGAGGACCTCACTGCCACCGTCCAAGCTTGCTCGGCCCTGGCAGATGAACCTTAGGATTAAAGGGTAAAAGGAGAAGATGCAAAAAACGAGCTCGAGAGTCAGAGACACATCCTCATCGAGGTACAGGCAATGCTCTAACTTTATTCCAAAAATACACACATTATCAAGGGTCCTACAGGGTTCACACGCTCTATTCTAACTTTCTATTGGTTACATTCACTTTCACACACTATATCTATAACTTCATTGGCTCTACTAGTCAAGGCACATTTTCAGGCCCCCCCATCTTCTGGTTTCTCACGCTCTGGATGGCATCCTCCTTCCTTGTTTTTCTCTATGCAGCTTTCTGATATCTGCTGCTCAAGGACACACATCTGCTGCTGGAGAACACAGGTCCCTGCCGTCCGGCACGCAGGCCGGATTGTGCAAGCAGGCCTGATGCAGAATATGTCCTGCATCATCTAAGATTTTCTCAACAATTCCCCCTTTTTCTTTTGCACAATCCAGGCCTGACTGATGGTCTTTTGCTTGGTTCATCTCTTTGTTCCATGTGGTTCTTGAGAACTTTTATTTTGCAAATGAAACTTCATTTAACTCAGGGTTATGTGCCTCCCACTCTTTATCCAAAGGTGCTTATGCATATGTAAGGTAATATGGTTTACGCATTTGTGAGCAAAACCAGAATATATTAATAATCATATATTCATACATTCATATGCATACATTCACACAACTTTCATGCGTGATGGCCATCACTTCATGCTCTCACACAAACATACTTTTGAGTTGTATTTTGCTGTGTTTTCTGGTTGTGAACTGAGAAATTATCATTCTTGTGTTTTGCCCTCATCTGAGTAAGATCTAATTATGCATTTCTTGTTTTTATGAAAGTATAACTTGGAAAACATAAACATATTTCTGCTTCACGTTCAATTCAAAACCCAAATACATACAAACATTCTTATAGTTTAAAGATAAATATATACTCATATTTTTAAAGCAAAACACACACTTCTCTATGCAAATGGGCTTTTGGACTTCAAAGAGAACTTGTCAATAGTCACTACAAAAACTTCAAAAGCTCCTCTTCTCCACCATGTTTAAAACAATTCTGGCTATTTAGGCAAGCAACCTCAAGTAACAGTCAGCAAGACCATTTCATGAACTTATCTTTCCTCACTCTCCCCCCCCCTTTTTTTTTTTTTTTTTTTTTTGTACTGAAATTAAACTGTTAGGTTAGTTGTTGCATAAATAAAAAGCTTAGCTTTGTTGACTTTGAACTTAGTGTCCTGTGCAAGGACAGGTCTTTATATGATTTGCTTGTGGCATGCTGTATCTCAGGGATCTGTCTTATCATCATCTTCTTTTTCACTGTTTCTGTCAAATGTTTTTGGAGAGTTGTCAACTAATAGCAAAATACCAATTAATCTCAAGTTATACAAGATGGTTGTGTCAGGGATGAAGTTCCCGTCTATCAGCGTTTGCATCATCCAATTAAGCACAAATACATTCCCACCGCATGGTCTGTGGTTGGACCATGCCATTGTTGAACAAGTTAAGCAGCATATTGATGAAAAACAAGGAAAACAACATAGAATATCTACAATAAAGGACTAATAGTAAAAGGGTAGACAATAATATCTTTGCAACCATATCCATCTTTAGTGAAGAGATCAGAATAGGCTCTAGCTGTTCCTGCTTCATTGGGTCAGCCAGGGTCACTTGCATGCTATGCCGTGGTTGCAGGTAATCATAATCTCTTTGCAGTCAGCATACAGGGGGTCAGCATCCTACTGTTGAATGTAGATGTAATCTCCAAATTGGAATAGATGAACAGGAGTGTTTAATCTCACGGGTTCGGATTACAGAATGAATCTGTGGAATTTCTGCAAAATAGAGCCTAGACTATTAAACAATTTTCACAAAAGAATTTCAAATTTTCCCCAATCAGAAGATTGCAAAGTTGCAGCCTCTGTAAAGCAGGAGGGTTCTACACCCCCCCTTTTTTTTTTTTTTTTTTTTTTTTTTTTTTTTTTTTTTTTTTTTTTTTTTTTTTGAGTTCGGCCAGAGGAGGTCTCCTACTCAGTTGCTCGGCAACAAACTATCTCTATTGTGTGAGCCACTAACACCTTATCTCTTTCTCTGCTAAGGCAAAGGCAAAGTTTTGCAAGAGGGCTTTTTATCCTTTTTGTCAAAACCCTGCTTTTTTTTGTTTGTTTGTTTTCTGTTTGTTTGTTTTCTGAATACGATGTTTTTTCAGAAAGGTTTTATAGGGGTAAAATACAGCTAAGAATAAGGCATTTCACTAAGATTTTCGTACAAATACTCATTTCCCGGAAAAATTCCCTAAAACTGTCTGCAGACTAGCTTGCAGGTAAACGCAAGTCTTTGGGTTTAAGTTACCTACGAGTGAGTAGAAGGACTAAAGAGAGAGATTTCGCTTTTAACGACACCGTGAGCGCACAACGACACACCGGACAGACAACAGAGTCAACACGAGAGTTAACAGAAACACGGGAAAGCAGCCTTCTAGCCTGCTCCCCTTCTCAACAAGAAGTGATACTTTTCCGGGGTTGCTCCATCCCTGTTTCCCTCTGGGGCCGCTCCTGGTTTGTTGTTGGGGTTTTTTTGTGTGTTTTTTTTTTTTTTTTTTTTTTTTTTTTTTTTTTTTTTTTTTTTTTTTTTTTCTTGCACCGCTGCGGCCGGGCTGCTCTCCTGCCGGCTCTCGGGTACTCCTGCTTTACCCCCGCGGTGCTGCCTCGCCCTACTCTGCTACGCCGTGAGAGTCTTCCGGTCATAGCGTCTCTCTGGTGTTCGTCTGCACCACGATTCTGCACGGGGTGGCGGCGGCCACGGTTCGAATTCACACGGTTCGGTCGGGGCAGTGAGTGCCAGGCCGCGACGCACTCCCCCCTTCAGCAGGATGACTACACGGCCGAGAAGTTTCGTAGTAGCAGCGAGGGTTTTCAAGTCCCAAAGTCTATCTCCCAAACCCCGCCATTCCTCAAAGGCGAAAAGGAGAGGGGGCACTTTAAAGAAACCGTTTTCACAGGTCCAAGCAATAAGCTTGTCAAACACCTTCTCAGCTACTGTTTCACCTTGCTTAGCAAGGATAGCTAACAGCAGCTTTTTAGCTGCAGCAAACTCCGATTCCATGCTTGCAGCAAATGACAGGGGGAAGGTAGCGACCCTTCCTACCTCGGTTCGCGCCGACTGGCCCACGACCGAAACGCCTCTGTCCAGCTTCTATCAGCCTCTCACGTCTCCCACCGCGTCTCACCGCAAGGAGATCAACCGGCTCAGCCTCTCGCGTCTCCGACCGCGTCTCACCGCAAGGAGATCAACCGGCTAACCGCATTCTTCTACCGTTTCGCGCTTTTTATCACCTTTTCGGGCGCCAGATAAAAGGAGAAGATGCAAAAAACGAGCTCGAGAGTCAGAGACACATCCTCATCGAGGTACAGGCAATGCTCTAACTTTATTCCAAAAATACACACATTATCAAGGGTCCTACAGGGTTCACACGCTCTATTCTAACTTTCTATTGGTTACATTCACTTTCACACACTATATCTATAACTTCATTGGCTCTACTAGTCAAGGCACATTTTCAGGCCCCCCCATCTTCTGGTTTCTCACGCTCTGGATGGCATCCTCCTTCCTTGTTTTTCTCTATGCAGCTTTCTGATATCTGCTGCTCAAGGACACACATCTGCTGCTGGAGAACACAGGTCCCTGCCGTCCGGCACGCAGGCCGGATTGTGCAAGCAGGCCTGATGCAGAATATGTCCTGCATCATCTAAGATTTTCTCAACAAAAGGGTGGGTTCAGTTCCGCACATACTGCATCTCACCTAAAAAATCCACTGCGCAGGCTTGAAGGCTTTACCCACATGCAAAAAGTCCTGTAGCAACGGGCGAGGGTCGAAACGGTAGGTGAAAGGTGCACTGGCAGCCGCAGACCCAACCCTGCATGCAGGCGGTTCAGGATATTGGTCATTTGAGACTGACCGGAGATGACAGTCTCTTGGGGCAGCACCCTGAATGACCAAGCAGACTTATCAAGGACAGCACTGCTTGCTCCACTCGGAGAGGGGCCTAGAAAAGGTGGCCTAAACAAAGCTCATCTCCACTTTCACCCGGATGGTTAACCGCAGGCCAACGGGCATCTTCTTCCAATGTAAACATCAAAAGACAAAGGCATGCACCTGCCTCCAAAGGTGTACCTAAATTAACTCTAGCATGTTGGAACATCAGAACCATGCTCGATTCTGCAGATAGCGGACGTCCTGAGCGTCGGTGTGCCCTAATTGCCCATGAGCTGGCTCGTCTCAACATCGACATTGCCGCTCTCAGTGAAGTTCGCCTTCATGAAGAAGGCAGTCTCAGAGAACATGGTGCTGGTTACACCCTCTTTTGGTCAGGTAAGCCCAGAACCGAAAAACATCTCTCAGGTGTCGGCTTCATGATCAAAAACTCTATTCTTCCCAAACTTGAAAATCTGCCGACAGGTCACTCTGATCGCATTATCTCCCTACGCCTTCCACTCCACAACAAACAACACGTTGTCATCTTTAGTATATATGCCCCAACTCTCCAAGCTGACCCTGCTGAAAAAGATAAATTTTACGCTGACCTGCGCCGCCTTACCCAAAAGGTGCCTGCTGATGATAAGATCATTATCCTTGGTGATTTCAACGCCAGAGTAGGTAAAAATTTTGAAGCCTGGAAAGGAATATTAGGCAAGCATGGTGTTGGAAACTGCAACGATAATGGTCGACTCCTGCTAGAATTCTGTGCAGAGCAACAGCTCACCATCACTATTACTATCTTTCAGCAGAAAGATAGTCTGAAGACAACCTGGATGCACCCCAGATCCATTGGCACCTCATCGATTATGTCCTGGTGCGACGGAGAGATGTTCGTGATGTCCACCATACCCGCGTGATGCCCAGTGCAGAATGCCAAACAGACCATCGGCTGGTGCGCTGTAAACTCAACTTCAATCTCAAATTCAAACCTAAAAGGGGCAATATCCCAAGGAGAAGACTCCAAGTTAACAATCTCCAATCAGCCACAGTAAGAGACAGATTCCAGGCAAACCTTCAAACTAGGCTTGAAAACCATTCCACAGATTGTGCAGACTCCTCTCCTGAAACAATTTGGCACCATATTAAAAACAGCATCCTGCAATCCTCCGAAGAATCCTTAGAGTTCTCCCTCAAGAAGAACAAGGACTGGTTTGACGAAAACAATCAAGAAATCCAGGACTTGTTGAGGAAGAAGAGAACCGCCCACCAAGCACACCTTGCACTGTCATCCTGTCACGCAAGAAAAACAGCCTTTCGTCTCGCACGCAGCAAGCTCCAACAGAAACTCCGTGACATCCAGAATAAGTGCTGGATCGATCTAGCTGAAAAAACTCAATTATGCGCAGATACAAGTGATCACAAAGGCTTCTATGAGGCCTTGAAAACAGCATACGGGCCTACATACCAGGTACAAAGCCCTCTACTCAGTGCTGATGGGCAAACGCTTCTAACAGATAAAACCTCCATTCTGAATCAGTGGTCTGAACACTTTCAGACTCTATTCAGTACCAACCGTGTAGTTCTAGACTCAGCAATTCAGTCCATCACACAACAACTAGTAATGTATGAATTGGATACTGCCCCCACTTTGGGAGAAACCCTCAAGGCCATTCAGCAGGTGAAAATCGGCAAGGCAGCTGGGATTGATGGAATTCCACCCGAAGTCTGGAAATATGGGGGCCTTGCACTCCATACCAAATTTCACGAGTTCGTGGTGCGCTGTTGGGAGCTCGGCAAACTACCATCAGACCTTCGTGATGCAGTCATCATCACTTTGTACAAGAAGAAAGGAATTAAATCAGATTGCTCAAACTACTGTGATATTACTCTGCTCTCCATTGCTGGCAAAATCCTGGCAAGAATACTCTTGAACAGACTAATATCTACTATAGCAGAAGGAATCCTACCTGAAAGTCAGTGCGGTTTCAGAGCCAACAGGAGTACCACAGACATGGTATTTGTTCTCAGACAACTGCAAGAGAAGTGTAGGGAACAGAACAAAGGTATTTATGTAACCTTTGTCGACCTCACCAAGGCTTTTGATACTGTGAGCAGAAAAGGTCTGTGGCAGATTTTGGAAAGTTTAGGTTGTCCCCCCAAGTTCCTTTAAATGATCATCTCACTTCACGAGGATCAGCACGGCCAAGTCAGATATGGCAACACACTTTCTGAGCCCTTCTTAATTAAGAATGGTGTGAAACAAGGCTGCGTTCTCGCTCCTACCCTATTCACAGTCTTCTTTAGCATGATGCTCCAAAGGGCCACAGCAGACCTCGATGATCAGGACGGTATCTACATTCGATATCATACTGATGGAAGTCTATTCAATCTAAGGCGTCTGAAGGCCCACACTAAGACCTTAAACCATCTTGTCCGGGAGCTGTTTTATGCTGATGACGCCACCCTTGTCGCCCACACAGAAGCAGCTCTGCAGCGTTTAACATCCTGCTTTGCAGACGCTGCTGAGCTCTTTGGCCTGGAAGTCAGCTTAAAGAAGACAGAGGTTCTCCATCAACCTGCACCTCAGGAAGTCCCCCATCATCCCCACATCACCATTGGCCAATCAGAGCTCAAATCAGTCCAGCAGTTTAATTACCTAGGTAGCCTCATCTCCTCGGATGGTAAGATTGACGGAGAGATAGACAACAGGCTATCAAAGGCATATAGTGCTTTTGGAAAACTCCACAAAAGAGTGTGGCGTAATAAACACTTGAAGAAAAGTACCAAGATCAGTGTTTACAAAGCCATAGTGCTGTCTACTCTCTTGTATGGTTCCGAATCATGGGTCATCTACCGCCACCACCTGCGTCTCCTAGAACGCTTCCATCAACGCTGCCTCCGTACAATCCTAAACGTCCACTGGTCAGATTTTGTGACCAATACATCTGTTCTAGAGCAAGCAGCAGTCACAAGGATTGAGGCCATGTTACTGAGAACACAGTTGCGTTGGGCAGGGCATGTCTCCAGGATGAAGGACCACCGCCTCCCTAAGATCTTGCTTTATGGTGAACTTGCCACTGGCTGCCGCAACAGAGGAGCCCCGAAGAAAAGACACAAGGACTCTCTGAAGCAACACCTCAGCCTTGGCCATATTGATCAACATAACTGGTCTACTCTGGCCTCCAATCGGGAGGCCTAGAGACATGCCGTCTATAACGCAGCTGTCTCCTTTGAGAACGCACACAGGATCACCCTTGAGGAGAAAAGGCAACGCAGAAAGAACCGTGTCTTGCAGAATACACCATCTAAGGAGTCTTTCTGCTGTGCCTTTTGCAATCGGATATGTCTGTCACGTCTTGGCCTCATAAGCCACCAGCGTGCCTGCAACAAATGTGGATAGAGCCTTCCCAAATCTTCGTTCGCGAAGCCTAGCCATGAATGAATAGGCTGTATGAAAATTTGTGATGTTTATACTTGTTAGCTGTGTGTCTAATTATAAGGTTTGAGAACATAATATGTTTATAGTAAGAAAACCTTGAGAAACTAGAGGTAAAAGTACACCTGCAGATTTAGGAAAACCCCTAAAAGCAGATTAATTAGAAAGAGCTTTTTATGCCAAGAATGATTTCAGGTCACATGGACAGAGCCTCAGATCCAATAAACTGAGAGCATGAGACGCGTGCACAGACTGAGCTATCCAATCACCTTGTTGTGAGCATGTACCCTGAACAAACTAAACTGTATAAAAGTTAACTGATTTAAATAATAAATTGGATATTGCTTTGATTATATTGATCGTGTTGCTATGTCTCTATACCTCCTCATCGATATCTGGTGCCCGAAACGCAGGGACTTCCTCTTCGTTGAGTTCCGAGGGACGTAAGGTGAATAGAAGGAGGTGGGAGAAGCAGCCGTTAGAGGTGGCGTGTCCCCTGGCGCTAGGAGAAAAAAGCTGCATGCAATACAAGAGAAATCTTGCCCTGATCAGGTGAGTCGGCTGAAGAAAGGAGAACGGGGTCTACTCTTTCAAAAGAAGAGGCAGTGCAAACGCTCCTTTATTTAATTCTCTCTGAGAGAGATTCTAATTATGACAAAAAAGCCCTTAAAGGGTTACTAATCCCCACAGCTAAAGCTGCCTTTGAGGTATCCATTTGGGACGCTGTAAAGTGTCGCGACAAGGGAAGAGAGTGATGCTCAATATGAGAATCAGCAAATTTCGTTTATTGATCACTGCTAACAGCTTAATATATGCTTTATAATTAGCTCATACATATTGCAAAAGCTAAGGTCATTATTGGTTCTGGCTTAAATGTTGATTCCGCCTTTTACTCCTTTCTTTTGTTGACACAGGCGGCTCTCAGTTGCTTTTGTTTTGCTAATCACAACGTCCTGTTTACCAGCCAACTAGCATGTACAAAGACACTGTAGCCTTGCCATGGCTTTGCTATCTCAGATTTTCTCACCGGCCTAGACAAGCTGTGTTCTATATTCTAACAGCTCGTCCATAGCTTTAGCTATATCCATATGCCCTTGTCCTGCTAGCTAATTCTCCACAATAAAGGAACAGTTAGGGGAAAAATCACAAAAAGATATGACGAAGCAGCTCACTATTCTACATTGCGGCAGCTGCTGACTGAAACAGAGCAATTTCTAAGGACTGAGAGGCAAGTTACAGCTTTAGCCTATGCTGCGTTAGCAAGCAGCGAAACTGAAAGCAAAGAGAGCGAGTCATCTTATCAGCTTTTATTCCTTATGTCAACGATTGTGCTGCCGGCGAGTTTCAAAGTGCAGGCTTCTGCCCGACCGTAAGCCAGCGGCCCCAGCAGCAGTTCATCCTTAGCCCCGGAGAATTCCAAAGTGCAGGACGCCAGGGAGGCCACTGCTAGCTGCGCCTTCCATCGCGGCAAGCTCTCCACCACCCTCTCTGCCGCCGCTTTTCCCACGCCGCCGCCTAAAGCCGTGCCAGGCGCCGTCCTGCTGCTGCGAGGAGCCGCTCCCCCCGCTGCTCTCCCCGCTACTCCCCCGCCCGCGCCGAGCCCCGGCCGACAGTCCCGAACTGACGGAGCCGCCCCGGCGCCACCTTGGCCAGGAGCCTCTGCCGCCTCTGCCGCGAACCCCGCGCCGCGCTCTGCCAGCCGCTGCCGGCACTGCCACTGCGTCACCCGCACCCGCCGGTGCCGCAAACCCCACGCCCGCCGCCACTCGCCCGTCCATGAATGCGATCGCCGCTGCCACGACCCCGCCTCTGCCATAGCCCGTGCTGACCGACCACCGTCGCACCCTGATACGTCACCACCGCGCGACACAGACCCCGACCTGCCGAGAACCACCATCGCCCCCCGCCGAATCCAGCAAGAGACACTCTCGGTAAGAAGAAACGGGGGTAGGGAAGGAACCACGAACCAACCCACTCCCGTGCCGCCTTATCCACCGCTGCTGCCGTCTGCCCCCCCGTTCCCGAGTTTGACATCGAACTACGAGAACAGACAGAGAGACTCAAAGAACCGAGTGCAGCTGCAAGAAGAGTTTTGCAGACATCTGTGGCAGAACAGAAGTTAAAGCGACAAGAGCTCTCTGCACCTCCTCTGCCATTGCCAGCTCCCTATATCCCCATACAGGAGCAGGTTTCCCCAAGCCTTTTTTTTTCTTCTGTCGCTTCCACCACCCCCTCAAACTCTATTTCAGGGTGGCGGGAGGGGGTGAAACTGTGCTGGAAAGATCTGTACACCTACTGTTTAAAAGATCAGGGGCTGGCGAGAGTGGGAAGAGTCTGGAGCAGAGATAGAAATTCTGTGAGATGCTATGATAAAGAAAAAGTTTAGTTGTTAACTCCTAACGCATTTCCAGTTATAACAGAAGCGGGAGACAATAGAAGCTAAATCTATAATTACTCAGTATGGGTTAAGATCGAGTTATATTACATTTGTGTTACAGCATTTTAAGAATAAGTATTATCTCCAATAATAAGGACCTTTCTTTTTTTTTCTCTTAGCTCTTTAAACTTTATCTGAGATTCTAGTAGCAAGAATGCTTGTATAAACTGGAAACACTGAAGTCTGTAAGAGTCTGTACTGTTCCTTGCACTGCAGTATTCTAGATTTTTTAGTGTGGTACTTTACCATATACGCTTCCCAGATTTTGATATCCAGAAACGTTCCTATTTGTTGTGTATGTTTTTTTCAAATGACATGTGTTAATGAGAATGAGTAGGGAAAGATAAGTTTAGTTTATAGAAGCCACAAAGAGATATAATTTTGTTCTGATTGAGAAAACATAATTCTCTTGTGCTTTTTTAAAAAAAAAAATTTTTTTGTGAAAAGACCATTTCCCCTTTACCTTCATAGCATGATCTTTGTAGTAATCTTTAACTATTTGAGAAAGCTTTGAAGTTCTTGGACCCCTAGAAAAAATATTAGAGCTTAGTTTTTATGCTCCTTGTCAATTTGCTAGTTTAATATCAAAGACCTGACCTAATTTTTATTTCTTCTCTTTTTGCTGCACATATAATTTAGCTTTCTTAAGACCTTGTTATGGCTTAGATGAGAGTTAAGTTACAGCACTATTGATTGAGAGAGTTTAAACATAAAAAATGTTCCCTGAATGCTTACCTTGTTTGTATGCTCATTTGAGCTAAGAAAACTGAAAAAGGATTTTTTGAATTTAGGCAGATGAAACATTTTATAAGAAAAACAAATGCTGTTGCAGCCCAGAGCAAATGTTACCAAGTATGACTTATGCAAAATATGTCCTTTTTCAATGAGGAGTAGAAGTTGTAGACCCACTCTTTTATAACATTATCTTTGTGCTGACTTTTCACAGTAACATACTAAGCAGCACAAAACTCTCACTAAACACCTATAAACTCGGTCATATGTATCACATCTTACAGTTAGCAGAATTGATTATGCATTTCAAGCAAACTTTATCTAGAAATAGAAACTCTTACTGAGCTTTCTTTATCGGCTTCTATTTTCTTTATTTAACCTAATTGAAAGCCGCTTTAAAATGCATTGATGACATCACCATTTGGATAAGATTCTGAACTGATGGTTCTAGAATCCAAACTTTTGAAATCAATTAAAGTTCTTTTTGAAGCATGAAATTACCTTTTCTTGCAACTTCTTTCTTAATTTAAAATTGCTAATCCTATGAGACTGATAGTTCAGGCATCTACTTAAGACCGAAGCCTACTTTGCCCATAGAAATGACACTGTTGTGAAGCAAGAATAATAAATAAACAAATTTTAAATCAGTGCATCATTCTTATGTACAAAATTGCTTCAGTTTAATTATATCAGTGCAATACCACCTTCTTTTTTAGAACTGGGTATAGTACACATTGATCTTTCTATAAGCTGCTCTAGGCAATGGTTTTGTAACTGAAGCATTTAATACAGCTTGGATTGTCACACTTCCAGTATCATGAGTACTTCTGCAGTGCCCTAACATGAAACTGCCTTCTTTGCCAGGTGTTAGTATCTACTTGCAATCTGCATATGCAGAATAGATAAATAGTGAGAAAAATTCTCACTGTTGCAATCTTTGATCACTTCATCTGTAAAGAAAATATTTCTTTCTCTGTTATAGCTTTAACTTAGTTGGTATGATTTATTTGCATTCTAGAGATTTTAAGCAGAGAATGCTCAGTATTCCTTTTGATTTTACACTCACGAATGCTATGTATCACATTTTTGAATGAGACATTGAAATTTTTGAGTTGCTGAGAGTAATTAAGTCTGTAGAAAAGACTTTCTTTTTTTACAGTGTAATTAGATATGATTTTTATCAGTTCTTCAATCCTGTAATTTTATTCTTTCAATGGATGGTTCCTTAGCTTTAACAAAACTTATTGTTTTATAGTTAAGATCAATTGAAATTCTGGAGTTTTATTATACATCCCAAAGCAAATATTGATACATTACTTTTCTTTTGCAAATTGCATTTAACTGTAGACCTAAGTGATCTATAGGAATTCTTTTCTTTTTACCCATGTATCTTATTTTGTACTTATTAACTATCTGTACTTTTCAACTGAAACGGCTTTTGTAACACAGCTGTGAGTTGTAATCAGAAAAGTAATACAAGCAGTACATGATGATAAGACAACTCCGTCTTTTACTACAGTACCACAGGAGCTAACAGAACCATTTGGGAAATTTATTGATCAGTTGCATCATGTAATTAATACCCATCCTGACCTAGATGAGAACATGAAAGTAGAATTTTTGAACATGTTAACCTATAATTTTATTAGAATTGTTAGAAGATGTAGATAGTATGTAGCATACTCTGTTATGAAATAGAACTGTTATAGATTTTTTGTTATTATCACAAAGGTATTAAGTAAAGAGATTAATAATTCAGGAATTCTTATCACACTTTTGCAAAGTGAAACGGGGGAGGGAAGGCTGTCAGCCCTCCTCTATTGACCTGCAAAAGTGTTTCATGTGTTTAAGTTTTTTGCACACAGGTGTTCTCTGGTTATCTGCATGATGGATGAAGCCTTGGAAAGAAGCTGGTTCTTCAGAACAAGGTTGATGTTGTTCCTGCAGGTGAGTGTGACAACACCAGAAGTTGTTGTAGCTAACAGTCTCTTCAATATTATTAAAGCATAGTTTTTTCAGTATTATTAAAGCACAATTTTTCAGTATTATGAGCACAATTTTTTCAATACTTTTAAGGCACATAATTTTAGAAGTTAAGAGGTATATAAGTTATAGAGGGTAAGAATTTAAGTATAATGTATTGTATGACCGTTGGATTACTCACTAGGTATTGGTAAAAGAAAGTTTATCTATCTGGTTAATTTTATCTATTTAGTTAAGAAGCTTTAACATTATAAGATATTAGAGAATAATTATGGTTTCTTAGTTCATAAGCACAGTGACATGGAATTCAAAAGTATGTTTGTGTGAGAATGTGTTTGGATGATGGTGGCCACCGTGTGAAAGTGAATGAATGAAAGTGTATGCATGTATGTGTGTGAATATATGAACAAATACACAAACACCTTTGGACACAAACACCTTTAAATAAAAACAGAAGACACATAACCCTAAGTTGAATGGAGTTCTATTTGTAGAAGTGTTTTTAGATTGAATAAAAGCTTTCAAGAACAAGCCCTATATTTAGAAACATCTTTAAGCACAGAGTTAAGAGCACAAACTTTGAGATCAATAGGTTGTTAAGTTTGTTAATGGTAGTGGTATTATTATATTGTCATGGCTTGAGAGCTCCAAAAATCAAATTCCCTAGTCCAAGCCCCCTCCCACATCTCAACCCAGTGTGAGATGGTTTTTCCAGACACTACACGAGACTCAAAATGGGGAAAAGGGAATATGTTACAATGACTGTACAAAATAAATACTACAATACATTATATACAATCTTAATTATCTCTACCATGACATAAGTGTTTACAATGGATCAAATCTCTTCTCCCCTCCAAATAAAAGTCCAGGAGGGAAGAAGGAAAAGATCTTTTCTATTTTTAGAGCAGCAATGTCTCTAAGGCAGCAGGTTCTCTTCTTCTCATGCAGCAGCTGTAGCTGGATCTCTGCCAGTACACACGAGGGGGTATCCAAGCCCCTCGGCCACTTGTCTTCAAGCGAGGGTCTTATCGTCCGTGGGCTGCGTTCACCCAGACAACGGTCGCGTCACTACGGTCATACCACGAAGCACGGGAGTCTTCATGACGGTCTGTATCTTCAGGGGATTCAAGTCCCCTTTGCAGAGCTCTGTACTCTGTCTCAAGCAGCAGGGGGGGCCAAGGTCACCCCCTCCGCATTCCTTCTCAGAGCTTTTCAGCTCCTTTCTGCAAGTGCTGTAGCACTTTAAGACTCTTTCAAGTAATAGTCCATCATCCTCCTCTGTTCTCGGAGGTCTCAGAGGGGTATGGGGTTTTATTTCAGTTCTTACCCCAACTTCCTCTCTCTCTCTGTAGAACCTAATTCTCTCTCTGCTGCTGGCTCTCTCTCAGCTCTCTCAGACAACTCTGTGTCTTCCTTGCTCAGCTGCATGTTTGTTTCTGCTGCTTCTCCAGTTCAGTTCTTATCTATTGGCTTTCAGCCATAGCCTCTGTTCACTGCTGTCTCTGCCGCTGCTCACTCACAGTGGAGAAAACTTCTTTCAGCTTTCTAGTTACAGGCACCTAGCCCAGTCTAACACTGTTCCAAGTCCCTGTAGCCCCCAGCTGGGGGCTGGGGGGCCAGAGCCCCCCCAGGGGGGCTCCTGCTCTCACTCCTCGTGGCTCTACAACATGGCTACTTCTTCTACAACAACCACAACCACCTTCTCTTCCATTCTGCTTGTGATATGTTTATATTTTGCAGAAGTGCTCATTGGGTAAAACCTCAAAACTTCAAGGGTCACCACCCCCTGGTGTTTTACCATTTTATAACTGCAGGGGGAAAACTGTTTCCCCCCACCACATATATGTAATTGTATTTGTTAATATGTAACAGGTATGATGAAGAATGTTGCAGGAATGCAGTAAAAATTGTTCAAACAGAACTGGGGAATTGTCGCCGGAACAGAGAGATTTCTCTGAACAATTTTTCCTGCACTCTGTAGGCCTTGCTTGCCATGGAAGTGACAAGCGTATATTGTTTATACTTATAGGCTGTGTGAAAATATGTGATGTTTATACTTGTTAGCTGTGTGTCTAATTATAAGGTTTGAGAACATAATATGTTTATAGTAAGAAAACCTTGAGAAACTAGAGGTAAAAGTACACCTGCAGATTTAGGAAAACCCCTAAAAGCAGATTAATTAGAAAGAGCTTTTTATGCCAAGAATGATTTCAGGTCACATGGACAGAGCCTCAGATCCAATAAACTGAGAGCATGAGACGCGTGCACAAACTGAGCTATCCAATTGTAGCACTAAGTCTGATGAGAAACTTGTTTGAACATGTCTTAGGATGGCTCTTTGTGGTCTCTTTGTAAACACATGTTTCTTCTTCCCAACACCCCCCACAGCAACTGTTATCTCCCATGCAGGAATGTCCTGGGAAAGGTGTCCTGAGGTGTCCCATTGGTCCTTGTTAACCCCTTCCTGTGATTGGGTGTTCCTGTAAACCCCTTGAGACTTCTAATTGGTTAACCTGTGATTCTCCCTAACCCTATAAATGTGACATCCCCAACAATAAACGCTCTCCCTTGCTTCCTCTCCACGCCCGGTGTGCTGTCTCTGTGCCTGCCATGGGGCCACGTGGGTGGTGGGGGGAGGGGGGAGCACCTCTCCCCTCCAGGCTCGGGGCCTGAAAAACCCTGTCGCTGGAGTCCCCTTTCCCTGTCCCTCAAGACGCCGGAATGGTTCTTCAGATGGAAATGGAACTACAACTGGGCTCCCCCACGTCAAGGGTGGGGAAAGGGATCCAGAACTGGTGCCACCGTGTGAAGAAACGAATTTACTGAACTCTTCTATGAAGATAGGTGATTCCTAAGGCGCAGATGCGACATCTGTGTTCCCCGACGCCCCGAAGTCTTCCCCAATCCCCCTCAATCCGCCATAATTGGTGCCACGTGGTGAAGGCCAAGATTGGTTGAACTCTTCTGTGAAGATATAACCAATCCTAACGCACAAACGGTAGTTTGTGCTCAACGGTGGACCGGAGTCTAAGCGTCAAGGTATTAGCAGACGGCATCACCACAAGAGAGCAGCCTGTTTTGAATACCTCAACCTTCCTGAGGACATTCAGGTAAGGAGCAGACCCGACATATTCCCTTATAAGCAGACTTCGGCATACTCCCTAAACCTCTCCCCCTGTAAACCTGTAACTACAAGAAGCGTGCATGCCTCTTTAAGAGAGAAAAAGAAAGCTTAAAGAACATATCTAATTCCATCCGCAAGTCATCTAATAAGACTGTTTTGCTAACCTGAAAGATAGTCCCGTTTCTAACAAGGGACTTAGACCACGCCAGCACGGCGAAAAAAGGGTTAAAGCTGCTAGAAACAGCTCCGCAGCAATCCCCCTGCGCGGCTCCCGGCCCCGGGTCGGCCCCGCCGTGCCGCGGCTCTGGGGAAGCCCCTACATCAGCCGGCCCCGCTCCCGCCGCTCCAGCTCCCACCGGCCGAGCCGCCCGGGGCGCACCCCGCCCCGCGACAGACCGGACCGGACACCCGTGGTGCCGCCACCCCGCCGAGACCCCGGCGCTGCTGGTGGCCCCCGCCGATCCCGTCGATCCCGCCTGCGCCCTGCTCCTGCCGCACACAGCACCCCCCGTCCCGCCATGTGGCCGAGGCAGCAGCCGCCGCCGCAGCCCCTCTGGACACCAGGACTGCCTCCGAGGAACAGAAGAAAACAACCATTTGGACTCTAATGAAACTAAAATTAACAGCAATAAGTAGTTTGTTTGGTTCAGCAGTAAATTGGAAGTTTGTGTAAGTGAAAAACTTGTTTATGAATACATCAATAAAAACATTTTTAAATTCTGTTTTATAGGGACACCCTCAGACACTAAGAGAATGGGGTAAATTTAAAATCCATATATCAATAAAGACATATTCATCTTTAAGGAATTAAAAGGGGTGGGATGTAGCACTAAGTCTGATGAGAAACTTGTTTGAACATGTCTTAGGATGGCTCTTTGTGGTCTCTTTGTAAACACATGTTTCTTCTTCCCAACACCCCCCACAGCAACTGTTATCTCCCATGCAGGAATGTCCTGGGAAAGGTGTCCTGAGGTGTCCCATTGGTCCTTGTTAACCCCTTCCTGTGATTGGGTGTTCCTGTAAACCCCTTGAGACTTCTAATTGGTTAACCTGTGATTCTCCCTAACCCTATAAATGTGACATCCCCAACAATAAACGCTCTCCCTTGCTTCCTCTCCACGCCCGGTGTGCTGTCTCTGTGCCTGCCATGGGGCCACGTGGGTGGTGGGGGGAGGGGGGAGCACCTCTCCCCTCCAGGCTCGGGGCCTGAAAAACCCTGTCGCTGGAGTCCCCTTTCCCTGTCCCTCAAGACCCCGGAATGGTTCTTCAGATGGAAATGGAACTACAACTGGGCTTCCCCACGTCAAGGGTGGGGAAAGGGATCCAGATCCAATCACCTTGTTGTGAGCATGTACCCTGAACAAACTAAACTGTATAAAAGTTAACTGATTTAAATAATAAATTGGACATTGCTTTGATTATATTGATCGTGTTGCTATGTCTCTATACCTCCTCATTGATACAGAACACCAATTAAAACAGTTTATACAAGAAGCTCTCTCTCCAAGGACGAGGTACCCGTTTATCAGTACTTGTTTTCTCAAAACTTGACAGGGAAAGAACAAAACTTTTACGGTTGTCTGGGTCAAACACAGACCAGCATAAATTCACCCTGATACACTGTCCTTGTTTTAAAAGCAGAGACAGCAGGTCAGGGCAGCAGGTGTGATTCAGGCTTTCCAGCACAGTGTCTTATCTCAGCTGCTTTCATCTTTAAGCACTGCTCAGAGATTGCTTACCTGGCATCTCCTCTTGGGCAGTGGCCCATGATAAGCTATGAGTAAGAACAGGATGTGTATCATGAAGGGGGGTTGTGTCTTATGAGAAGTGGCAGAGGGAGCTGCGGGTGTTTAGCCTGGAGAAAAGGAGGCTTAGAGGGGCCTTTTTGCGCTCTACAACTACCTGAAAGGAGGTTGTAGCCAGATGGGAGTCGGTCTCTTCTCACAAGTAATAAGTGATAGGATGAGAGGAAATGGCCTCCAGTTGCACCAGGGAAGGTTTATATTGGATATTCTTCACTGAAAAAGTGGTCAGGCATTGGAACAGTCTGCCCAGGGAAGTGGTAGAATCACCATCCCTGGAGGGCTTTAAAGGATGTATAGATGTGGTGCTTAGGGATGTGGTTTAGTGGTGGACTTGGCAGTGCTGGGTTAATGGGTTCAGGGACCACTTCTGGGTGAGAGGGTGCACAGAGAGATGGGGGCAGCAGGGTCAGAGCCAGCCAGAGGCAGGGGTCACCCCTCTCTGGTCAGAGTTGTTTCCAAAGCTGCCTACATTTTTGGTCCTGGGGTGCCATTGCTGAAGGCTGAGCATCCTGGGGCAGTGAAATGCTGGCACAGGTTGCCCAGAGTGGTGGTGGATGTTCCATCCCTAGAAACATTCAAGACCAGGTTGGATGGGGCTCTGAGCAACCTGATCTAGTTGAAGATATCCCTGCTCGTGACAGGGGGTTTGGACTAGATGGTCTTTAAAGGTCCCTTCCAACCCAAACCATTTCATGATTCTACGATGCCCCGGCAGGCACTGCCCATCCACACATGTCCTGCAAGCTGTGGCTTTGCAACCTGCCCTGTGCAGCCAAAGTACATCCTGGCAAGTGGCTGTTGCTGTGCTGGAGAAAGTCAGTGCCAAGCTGAGAGTTTGATAATATTAATTGACTGATGGTGAACTCCTTGGAGATACCATGGCCAAAAAGGGTTCTTTGATATTAAGCTAATTCCAGACTAGGAGCAAGTCCCTTGGTGTGCTGCTGCCATCTGTTGAGCTGCAGAGAAAAAGCCACTGTTCGGGGCAGTTTATTCTTTTGAATCTGAATTGGGCTTTTGGAAATGGAGAAGTGCTGAAAAGCCACATATCTGCTGCAGAGCATCATTGCTGTGGCTGCTCAGTTCCTCTTGGTGTGCGGGCCTTCATTTCAGGTACTGAATAAATGGTAACCCTCTGCAGCGCTACAGGCTGGGGACAGAGTGGCTGGAGAGCAGCCAGGCAGAAAGGGAGCTGGGAGTGTGGATTGACAGGAAGCTGAACATGAGCCAACAGTGTGCTCAGGTGGCCAAGAAGGCCAATGGCATCCTGGCCTGTATCAGGAACAGTGTGGCCAGCAGGACCAGGGAAGTGATTTTTCCCCTGTACTCAGCACTGGTGAGGCTGCACCTCAAGTACTGTGTCCAGTTCTGGGCCCCTCAATTCAGGAAGGATATTGAGGTGCTGGAGCAGGTCCAGAGAAGAGCAACAAGGCTGGTGAAGGGACTTGAACACAAGTCCTATGAGGAGAGGCTGAGGGAGCTGGGGTTGTTCAGCCTGGAGAAGAGGAGGCTCAAGGGAGACCTCATCACTCTCTACAACTACCTGAAAGGAGGTTGTAGCCAGGTGAGGGTTGGTCTCTTCTCCCAGGCAACTAAGAGGTCATGGTCTTAAGCTCTGCCAGGGGATGTTTAGGTTGGATATTAGGAAGAAATTCTTTCCAGAGAGGGTAATCAGGCATTGGAATGGGCTGCCCAGGGAAGTGGTGGATTCTCCGTCCCTGGAGGTTTTTAAGATGAGACTGGATGTGGCACTTAGTGCCATGGTCTAGTAACCACGGTGGTAGTGGATCAAGGATTGGACTAGATGATCTCGGAGGTCCTTTCCAACCCAGCTGATTCTATGATTCTATGATTCTGTGACAACCAAGAAATAAATTACAAAATTTTGTCTTTTGGGGCTGAAAATCCCCATCTGTGAATGACACTTGGGTTTTCCCAGTTGATGCCTGGGAAGCAGCTCCCATCTTGCAGGATGGGGGAAAGGTGTGTAGGCCCTGGGAGGAGCAGGCTTCAGGTTTGGGGCTCCTGCATGTTATGGAGTGAGTGGGGTAAAGTGCAGAGCACCAGGCTCACTCAGCATCATTAGTGTGTTATCTGTCATAGTGCTGTCAAATATGTAAATCTCACATTGGTATCAAACCTGACTTGGAAAATCAAGCCAGCTTTGCATCTGGTAGCTGCTTCTCAGCTATTTGTTACCAAGAAATTTTCCACAGAACTCCCTTTGCTTTGCAAATGTACATGAGGGGAGGAATGTGAGGATGGTGGTAGCATCCCCTAGGCTGGGGGGAATAACTGTGATGCCAGGAGAGCTGAGTAGACATGGTTTGTTGTGCTTCAGTGGTGCATTGGATTGAAGAATAGGTCCTCATCACAGGGCTGGCTTCAGCTATCTGCTGGGCTTGTTCCTCTTCTGCTGCGATGGTGGTGCTTTTTGAAAGAGAGGGCTTGGTGGGAGAAAATACTGGGGCAAGAGCAGCCCCAAGGTGAGGAGGAGCTCTTTTAGTTAAAACCCATTACCTCTTGTCCTATTGCTACAAAGAGCATGGTGAGGCACAACTTTCATCTTGGGTAGTTTCTTCACCTGTCAAGCAAGACAGGGTCAAGATAGTCATCATGAACCTGGGCAGGTGGCAGATGCTTCCACGTGTACCCCGCTCTTTAGTGGTGATGCAGAAACATCTCTGCTGGCTCAGCTTCAGATCTGCTGGTCCAACAAAGTAGTCAGGTCTTTTTTCCTAAAATTAACTCTTCATATCACCCTGCCTGCAGAATCCCTAAATACTGATAAAAATCTACGTTACTATGGTGGGGGCAAATTTTGCAGTGGTCAGGACAGTCCAATGAGAAAGGGGAAACTTTGGGAGGACTCCAGAGGAGGGATGCTCCAACTGATGGGACAAAATCTAAAAAATAACCAAACCCTCCCAAAATCTGAAATAGTTTTGGTATTGCATCTTCCAGCTTTGAAATGAAACTGGTCGTGAATAATGACTGCTGAATTTCTTTGTGTAGATAAGCTGCAGTCCTCCCTTGCTCTGCTGGGGTGATGGGCCTGTGCCTCAAGCTTTATCTGGGGACTGATTGAAACAGGAGGCCAGGCCCAAAAGAGTTAACTAAGAAATTTGGGCCTACTAACAAGCTACCAACATCCAAAACGATCTGTGCTCGTTCTGTTCTACTTACTGGACCAAAGCTTAAGAGAATAGTACAAGAACATGCAATAGGCCGAGAGGTAATAAATTAGAGATGCAGTAGGATAAGGTAGACATTTGAATAGAAGAAATAGGCCAGGAGCCAGGGCTTTTTCCAAGCTTCAGTGAGCAGGTCAAGAACAATGGAAGAGAAGAAGGGTCAGGCTGAGGAAGATGAGTTTAAGCCCCCAGACCCATGGAGGAAGGATGGAAGTACCCCAAAGATTGAGGGCCAAGAGAAGCACTGCCCCAAACCCTGCCTGAGCTCCACCTATACTCCACCTATTATTAATATGCATAGATAGATGTTGTAATCACTTGAATATACATTTAATCACATTTGAAAATTGTATAAAACTGCTGATTTTGTGTGAAGCCTTTGAGCAAGTTTTTCCAGCAATAGCTGGCTTGCTCCCAGCGCTGCTAATAAATACCTTTGCTGCTCAAAAGATCAAAGTCTCTGGGCAGTTCATCATACCCGATTTTTCAGATTCATGATTTAGCTTTAAAACCCAGCAGTTCTGTTCTTTTCAGTGGGCATGTGTGTCTGCCCCTGCACTGGAACCTGGTCCCTGCCAAAGTTGATGGCATGATGCTTATGATGTGCTGCATTGGTAAAACATGGGGCAACTTTGCTCTCTGCATTCAGATTTGCTTATGCTCTTGGGTCTCAGCACAAGATGATAAATTTCCTTAAATAAAGAGGTTTGCTCTTTTGCACCCTGCTGCAGCTCCTGTTCACCCAGGGGCCAAAGACTGGAGATGCCCGAAGCTGCACATGCAGCTGAATGCCCCCTCTTGTGTGTCACTCCCTCCCACAGCCCATGCTACCTGCAGCTGCCTGCAAAAGAGCTGTTTAAAAACAAAAATACGCCAAAGATCATGTTTGTTTCCCCTTGCCCTTCCTGTAGTGATTACCACGAGTTGAACAAATGTGGGGTTTTGTTTTCATATGCTTTTGCAACCTGCTGTTCTTTCACTACATGTGGTCTCTTCTTTCACTTTATTCATTTTTCTTGGTACGTGCCTGGTTCTCCCCAGGCCTGCCCTTGCAGAGTATTTTGGATAACCCAACAGCAAAGCTTTAGGTCTCATCAGAGCACTTTGGTCCTGTAAAACTACATGGGAAAAATAGAAATTATGATAATGCTAAAAACACTTTAGATCTGATCTATGGGCTAACAGCATGCAACTGGGAGAGTGGATTTTTGGTCATTTTGCTTTTAATGAGACAAAACCAATGCTCTTATCTCTGCAGTGTATTTAGCAATGTCATCTGCAGTAAAAGCTACCCTGGCATATTAAATTTTCTAACAAAGCATGTAGCAAAGTGTCTGAAAACACTTTACCCCCCCCAATGCATAGGAAAGAGCTGTTGCATCTCTTTTTGCAATTGCACAAATGGAGTGTGAGGGAAAATAAATGCTTTGCCCCTCACTGCAGAGCAAGGGAATGCTGGTATATGCAAAGGAACTGGCGATTCCTCCCTGCTGGCCCCTCTACCATGGGTTACAGGTGATATTTTGTCAGTGCTGTGACTGGCTGTATTTCTTCATTGCCATGATGCTTTTTTAGGGTCGTGTGGAGGGATAAACTCCTTTTCTTCTGTGTTCCTGCTGTTGGGGGACAGAGGGGGCTGCCAGTCCCGGGCTCCTGGGTTTATTCACTGTCTGATGACTAATAATGTGATGTTGGCTGGGCAGTTTCACTTCCCCTTACCTCTGCTTTTCTTCTAAATGAGGACTGACTTGGCAGAGTGTGGAGTATTTACAAGATAATGGACACCTTGTGAACAATCCATACTGCCAGCTCTGAGGAGCAGTAGGTCTCACTTGACATAACTTTGGAGGTTATTAAAAGAATAGTTTATAGTTGCAAACTGTGTGAAAAACTGTGTGTTTATACTTGCAAGTTGTGTGAAAACTGTGTGTTTATAGTTGAAAGTTGTGGGAAACTGGAGATAAAGAGAAAACTGGAAAGCCCCTGGAAAGTCCCTAAGGCGGATGGATAGGAGGGACTTCGGGCGGCACAAATGACGTCAGGACACGTGGACAGAGCATCGGGACCAATGAGCTAAAGGCATGAAACGTGCACAGACTGAGCTATCCAATCGCTTTGTTGTAATCACGTACCTGGAAAGAGCTAACTGTATAAAAGCTAACTCAAATAATAAATTGAACATTGTTTAATCATATTGATCGTCTGTGTGGTGTTTCATGAACTCTTGCCGTCCATAGCAGAGTTTATTGGCAGCATTATTAAATCCTCAGGGTGTCGTTTGAAAGGAACAAGGTGGGGTTTGTGGGAAGAAGTAATTGAATTGAGGCAGGATGGTCCATTGCTTTTGGTGTCTCTGGGATGAGCAGGGTAGCTGCGTTGGTGTAGGGGACGAAAACTTCAAATGGAAAATTATTAATCAAAAAGCTGCTTTTTATAGGATGCCAGTCTCAGGTGGGTGAATTTGCAATGTATCCTTTTCCTCCCTGCCATGAGTTTTGTCTGTCCTGTTGTACCCACCTGATTATGGGATGGGGAGGAAATGCAGCCTCTTGCAACATCTCCTGCTCTCCTCACCCTGCTCCCTGCAGGCACCAGCACAAGCATTTTCTTGATCTCAACAATCTCTGCAGGTGTTGTGAGTGATTTTAAAGCTGTACTGACTGTGAGCAAGGATAGCACAGCCATTTATTGTTGCATAGTGTTTCTGACTACTAAAATAGTCATCCAGCTTTGCTGTGTTTCTCCAAGTGGATAAGGTTGAGGAGAGATACTAAGAGCTCTGAATAAATAAAGGTCTTTGAAGTGGTGGTCCATGAGTAGTGCAAGTGCCCCAAACCTTTAATTTTTGAGAAGGTTGGGACAGACTGCTGGAGAGTAGGAAGGCTCTGCAGAGGGATATGGACAGACTGGATTGATGGGCTGAGGACAACTGCATGAGGCTCAACAAAGCAAAGTGCCAAGTCCTGCACTTGGGTCACAACAACCCCATGCAGCACTATAGGCTTGGGGGAAGAGTGGCTTGAGAGCTGCTCAGCTGAAAGGGACCTGGGGATGCTGGTTGACAGTGGCTGAACAAGAGCCAGCAGTGCGCCCAGGTTGCCAAGAAGACCAATGGCATCCTGGCCTTTATCAAAAATAGTGTGGCCAGCAGGACCAGGGAAGTGGCTGTCCCACTGTACTTGGCACTGGTTAGGTCACACCTCAAGTTCTGTGTTCAGTTTTGGGCCCCTCACTCCAAGAAAGACATTGAGGTGCTGGAGCGTGTCCAGAGAAGAGCAACAAAGCTGGTGAAGGGTCTGGAGCACAAGTCTGATGCAGAGCAGCTGAGGGACCTGGGGTTCTTTAGCCTGGAGAAGAGGAGGCTCAGGGGAGACATTGCTCTCTGCAACTCCTTGAAAGGAGGCTGTAACCAGGTGGGGGTCAGTCTCTTCTCCCAAGTAACAAGTGACAGGACAAGAGGAAATGGCCCCAGGTTGCACCAGGGAGGTTTAGATTAGCTATTGGGAAAACATTTTTCACAGAAAGGTAACAGATCTGAGTGTGGACTCTCCGCTTGAGGTTTTCCGGAGAAGAATTCAGTCACGCAGTCCCCCTTTGGCAGGAGGAGAGAGTGACCAAGTTTCCTCTTGGTGTTCTGTGGCGAAAAGACCTTTATTTCGAAACTCCCACGGTTTATATGGGCTCGGGGGGGCGGGCAAGAAGAAGAGCTGTGATTGGGTTGAGGTCCGGGGGGAAGGGAGTGGCTTGAGGGCTCTACTGACCAATGGGAGATACAGGAGGATCGCGTTCCAGTAACAGAACCAGGGACTTGGGGAAAGGCGGGCGAGACAGCCTCTCCTGTTTGTGCAGGGGAGGAGTCCGCGATCAGGGAGGGGAGACTATGGCTCCAAGTGGGGGGGTCATGCGGGTCGGGGGAAAATACACAGTTTAGGGAGAGAACCCGTACAATAAAAATTGCAAGTAACCATTGTTTTTCTGCTTTGCTCGATCCCGGGAAGTTGCTGCTGCCACGGACCCGCCACTAAAGCTGCTCTTTCCAAGCTTCATAGTCCTGATGTTCACCTACAATTCCTCTGTTTTTATTTATTAATGAAATGCAAACTTGTGCAGCATTGTGCATTACAAGACCCTGGAAACATTTGGCTACACACGGAAGAACACAAAGAAGGATTGCTAGCACAAACAGGCCTAAGAGTAAAAGTAATAGAAATTTCTTCAGGGGCTGTGAGAGTCCCTTCAAGGAAAGCCAATCAAACATATCGTCCCAACTAACCTCATCAGACTTTAGGATTTGTTGGATGAGGGAACAGGGTTTTTTTATGTGGGAGTGGATAGATTGAGAGTGGTCAGAGAAATTTAGACAGCACAGTCTCTCAAATTCATCGCAGCCATGTCCATTAACTAGCAGTAGGAAATCAATGGCCGCTCTATTCTGTAAAGTGGATTTCTTAATCTGTTGGGAATCTAGTAACAGGTCTTCTAGTGCTGCACTAGTTGCATTAGCCTCCTTGGCTAACCAACATCCCATTTTCGTGAGCAGATCTAAGGCATGTGTTGTGCCAATGACCAGAATTATTATGCCTCCCCAGAGATTCTTGCTGTGGGACAAAAAGTGGAGGTCAGAATCGCAATTTTCAGTGAATTGTTGTAAATCTTGAGATTTGAAAAGGGGATGTTGCTGAGTCAGGGGGTGAGGGGCTCGTTGAGGGACTGTGTTTGTGAATGGTTTTCCGCTTTTTTTAAATCGCTGGACTGCAGGTGAGTCCAGTTTCTCAGAGTAGATGGTGATGTCATGTTTTGTGATTGTTTTAGGGGGGCTAATGGCTAAGGAATGGATTATCTTTGCAGGATTATAGAGTGATAACTGGCCTAATGTGCAAGGTCCCCCAACCGCTCCTTTAGGGATTGATTTCCACACAGATAAGGAACACTCCCTTGGGGAGGGCAGAGGGTAGTGGGGGGGTTTCAATTTTTTCTTTGCGCCAGAATTCAAAGTTAGAATATGCTCCATTGGATGTTACATTAAACTGATTTTCACCTTTCCCCTCTGTTTTTATATTGAAATAGAAACAGTGGGCTGAGGGGAGGGTACCTAAAATTTGTAATTCTTCAGGATAATCATCTAAATATTGCAGATCTGTCTCAGCCTTTGGGGGTTGTGGGAAGCAGGACACAATTTGATTTCTATTTTTTTCCAGATCATTGCACAGAGGGGAATATTGATTTCGAAATCCTGTCCATTTTTGAGAGGACCAGGGAACTGCGACCAAACATGTTTTTAATGGGTTAGAGGGGTCTGAGACGGAAAGGCACAAGGAATCAACATTTAAAGACTTAGCTAGAGAAGTCCACATGTTTCCAGGGTCTGTAACTACCCAATCTGTAAGGGAAGGATTTGTAGGAGAAAGCTGATTCGATGAGATGACAGGATGGCTTAGGATGGCGAGGATGATGGAGATCATGATGGTACTTAGTCGCTGTTGTGAAATTTCACCAGACGAGATGGAACCCACTTGGGACCGGAACCTGTGGAAATACAAGCATGCCCCCTTCCCCAAGTGATAAGAGGAACAGGGCCAACCCATTCACCTGTTATTACATCTTTATAAATAACCCTGGCATCAGTACGGACTTGATTCCAGTGCGAATTGAAGTGTCTTTCTATGGGTGAGGTGTCCTGTTCTAACCTATTTAGGAAGTTAATGACGTACAAGGCCTTGTTTAATTTCTCTTGGGGTGTGAGCCCGATGGTTGTGTTTTGTTATTTGGTTAACATGTTTTTTAGTGTTTGGTGGGCACGTTCTACTATAGCCTGACCAGTTGGAGAATGGGGGATGACTGTGACATGTGTAATTCCCCACATATTAAAAAATTCCTTTAATGATTGAGAGGTGTAGGCTGGGCCATTGTCGGTTTTCACAGTTTTGGGGATGCCAAGGATTGATATGGCAGACATGAAGTGTTTTTTGACATCTCAAGCCTTTTCTCCTGATTGTGCTGTTGCTGCAATAGCACCAGAACATGTGTCAATAGATACATGGATGCACTTTAATTTTCCAAATGGTGCATAATGTGTTATGTCTGACTGCCAAATATCTAGTGGATTAATTCCATGAGGATTTACTCCCTCCGATGGTAGGGGAGTAAATCTTTGGCAATCTGGGCATGCAGAGATAATGGCTCTAGCTTGAGAGAGTGTGAGTTGGAATGTTTTTGTGAGGGATTTTATGTTCTGATGAAAAAAGCTGTGGGACAGTTTTGCTTTTTCAAAATTATTTTGGACCACAGCAGTTTGTGCCAGGTGTCCTGTGTCAGCTATTTGATCTGCGACACGATTTCCTTCTGTGATGGGCCCTGGGAGAGAAGTGTGATAGCGGATGTGGATTATGTGGAATTTGTGTTTGCGCTGACTAATTTCATGCCATAGTGATTTGAACATGTGAGCTAATTGTAATTGGAAGAGGTCCTTTATGTAAGAGTTTTCAATTTGTCGGACCACTCCAACGACATAGGCCAAATCAGAAACAATATTCAAAGGCTCTGGAAACAGTTGAAATGCACGCATTACTGCAGAGAGCTCCGCTATCTGAGAGGAACCTCTTACCTTGTGCGTGTCAAATACCCACTTCCCTGCTTTTTACCAGGTGACTACTGTGTTAGACGTCCTACTCAAACCATCTGTAAAAACAGTTCTAGCATTCGTTAGTGGGAAAGGTGAATAATTATTTGTTAGCTCTGGTTGGGTGAGAGATAGTAGCTGTAGAAAAGGGATAGGTGGGAGGTGTACTAAAAATTGACCCTTAAAGTCAGCAATAGCTAACTGGAAATCGTCACTATGAATCAACAACTGGGTTAACTGAACAGTAGACAGAGGAACATATATGACTTCTGGATCCCTTCCCAAAAGTTCCCACAGCCGCAATCTGCTTTTGTGACACACCTTGGAGAGCATCTCAGGATATGTCGTAACCAATTTAGAAAACTGAAAGCTTAGAAAAACCCATTCCCATAACAGAAAGTTCTTGCCTTTTAGATCTAATTGTCCCAGAACAGCATAGGGCTGCTTGATACCTTTGAAAATTACTAACACAAGCGGTAATCCACACACTCTTCACTTAGTCTGACATGAACTCAGCCTTTGATTTATGTCCTGTAACACTGCTCGGGCTTCCGGTGTCAGGTGTTGAGGAGATGTCAGGTCCGCCTCCCCTTTCAGAAGTTGGAATAGTGGTTTTAAAGAGTCTGTTATTATACCTAGGAGAGGCCTAATCCAATTAATTAAACCTAGCAAGGATTGTAAGTCATTCAAGGTGTGGATGTTGGAGGGTAAGGCAACAGTCTGAGGTTGAATCATGGTGTTATTGATGTGAAATCCAAGGTACTTCGATGGCATTGTCATTTGTTCTTTTTCCAGTGTGATCTCAAGGCCATGTCTTAACAGAGCAACTTTCACAGACAAATGAACTTGTGCGAGCTGTTCCTTGGATTCAGCAGCCAGGATATCGTCTATATAGTGGTACAGGATGGTATGTGGAAATTGCTGACAGATTGGTGACAAGACGTCTGCAATGACTCTTTGGCACACAGAGGCACTGTTTCTCATCCCTTGAGGAAGGACGGTCCAGTGATAGCGTCGAGATGGTTCTGCTGCGTTGATGGAGGGTACTGTGAATGTGAACCTACGAGAGTCTTTAGGGTGTAAAACAATGTTAAAGAAACAGTCTTTGATGTCTATAATAATGATGGGCCATTCTGAGGGTATCACTGTTGGTGATGGGAGTCCGGGCTGGAGAGCTCCCATGGGTTCTATGATTTTATTAAGTTCCCTTAAGTCCTGTAGTAACCTCCATTTTCCATTTGATTTTTGTATTGTAAAGATGGGGAAGTTCCAGGGACTATCCGTTGGTACTAGATGTCCCTTTTCCAATTGTTCATTGACCAGTAAGTTTACTTGTCATAGTTTCTCTCCCTTCAGAGGCCACTGGGATACCCAGTGTGGCTCATCCGAGAGCCATGTGAGGGCGGGAGACTGCAGCTTACCAGTGGCCCTTAGACTAAATTTGATGTGGTTAGGTGGATTCCCCATTGCCCTATAATATCCCTTCCCCAAAGGGTCATGGGAATATTAAGGATGTAAGGCCTTGTAGAAGCTGTTTTACCTTCAGGACCTTCAATCAATAGCGTGCAGGCACTTTGGAGTGGTGACTGGGCTCCTCCTACCCCTTTGATGTTGATGCAGAGCTGTGTCATGTTCCATTCCTTAGGCCAGTTGCTTTCTGCAAAGATGGTGACGTCCGCTCCGGTGTCTAGAAGACCCTTAACTCAAACACACTGGTTAGAATTGGGATACAACACAGCACAGGTTAGCATAGGGCGGTCAAGTAAAATTGATTGTGACCAATGAACCAAAGGCATTGAGTCCAAAGTGTTTCCCCCCACCTCAGTGGGGGTTAGACTGGCAATCGGTGTATTTGTGTCAAGCTCCATGGGTGGAAACAGAGCTTTGACAGTTACTTCTACTACTTTTGGGTTGTCTAGAGTTATTGATTGAGGGACAACTGTTAACCCTGTATTGGCGGACGCAACATTTCCTGTTAGAATATATTGTCCAGCAGGTAACTGTAATTCCGTTGTTGGCCTCAGGACGGTCTGGTAGCTGTTGTTGTTTATGGTGAGTTGGTGGGGAGATGCCAGCTCCACCCTAAGGATACTTGCTCTGGTTGTCCATCCGGGATCGAGGGGAGCAACTGAGTGTGGTTGGCTTGTGGGGCATTTTGTGTCATAGCGCTGCCCCTGGTGCTCGGCAGTCCGTTTCCCAGCATCGAAGCCAGTTTCAGTGCAGCCCTAGGTGAGAGTGGTCTGCCATCTTTGTCGAAGAGTGACCTACACTCACTTGCCCAGTGCAATCCCTTTTTGCATCAGGGACACAAGCTGGGAGGTACTGTAGGCAGTCTTGCTTTTAGCTGAGGGCAATCTTTTTTAAAATGTCCAGGTTGTTTGCACTGGTGGCATGTCGTCTCCTTCTGCGCCACCAGGACTTCAGCCAGGAGGGATTTGTTATAATTTCCAGATCCCACATTATGACATGCTTTAACCATGTCCATTGGAGTGGGATCTTTAAGAGTCCTTAGTATTTGTTGGCAATCATCATTAGATTGTTCTATAGCCAATCTTAAAAATAGTGCATCTTGAGCTTCTGGGTATTTGACTTGTTTTGCAATAGCTGTCTTTAGCCTTTCTGCAAAGTCTATGAATGGTTCTGTTGGGTTTTGTTGTGTATATGAAGGTGTAGGTTTGGCTGCCTCAGCGATGGTTTGAATAGCTTGGAAGGCTAGATTTTTTGAAGTGTCTAATTCATTCATAGGAATATTGCTTTGGACCTCATTGGAAATATAGGGTCCTACTCCAAAGAGCTTATTAAAAGACTCCAGGACTGGGGTCTGTGTGGTAGCAAAGGTTCGCTGGGCATGTTGGCGAATGCGAGTTTGCCATTCATCCAGGAAAAGTGTTGCTTGCATGTTAGTGAAGAAAGCGTTTACTAATTCTTTTATGTCATTTGGAGTTAATGTGTATGCAGCGAAAAGTGAATTTAGTACCCTTATTACATAAGGTGAGTTTAACCCGTAGTCAGTAATAGCTTGTTTTGTATCCTTAAGAACTGGGAGGGGGATGGGTTCCCAGACAGGACGATTGTTGGGATGGTAAAATACAGGAAATGCTTTAACTAAATTCAAATCATCAGCTGTCGACGCTTGTTCCTTTATGTAAGACCATCTGCTTCTCTGGGCACTGGCTCCGGAGAAGCCAGGACCATAACTACAGACATGTTGGCATGTATCCGGGGACAGGGAGGTGGAAATAGTTGGGGTATGGGGGAGTGGTGGGCCTTGTGGGGGACAAGCGCCATCTATTGGTGTGGAGGAACAAGTGCATCCACAGGGTGGTGGTACTGAAGGGGGTTACAGCGCCAGCTACTGGCGCGGCGGTATAAGTGGCACTGTCGTGGGGAGTGGGGTTTTGGAAAGCAGTACATGGGTGCATTGGGGGCGGGGGGATAGGGGGTTGGGGATGGAAGAGGGGGGAAGGGGAAAAGGGGTGGGGGTGGAAGGGAGGGTGGGGGTGGGGGGGGGGCGGGGGAGGAAGGGGAAATGAAGTGTCCACTAGATCGTGGCTAAAATTGGTCGGGGGGGGGAGACAACCTCTCCTGTTTGTGCAGGGGAGGACTCTGCAATCGGGGAGGGGAAGACAATATGGCTCCAAGTGGGGGGACCGCATGAGTCGGGGGAAAATACACAGCTCAGGGAGAGAACCCATACAATAAAAAACGCAAGTAGCCGTTGTTTTTCTGCTTCGCTCTATCCCGGGAAGTTGCCACTGCCACGGACCCGCCTCTAAACCTGCTCTTTCCAAGCTTCATAGTCCTGATGTTCGCCTACAGAAAGGGTTGTCAAGCATTGGGACAAGCTGCCCAGGACAGTGGTGGAGTCACCATCCCAGTGACAGGACCTGAGGGAGTGACCTGAAGTTGTGACAGTGGAAGTTTAGATTGGATATTAAAAAGAGGTTCTTCACCCAGGGGGTGGTCAGGTGCTGGAACAAACTCCCTAGGGAAGTGGTCACAGCACCAAGCCTGCCTGAGTTCACAACAGGGACATGGTGTGACTCTTGGGGATGGCCCTGTGCAGGGCCAGGAGCTGGACTCCATGATCCTTGTGGGTTCCTTCCAACTCAGCATATTCTGATTCTGTGATTTCTTGCACCAGGTATGAAGTCCTGAGAAATCCCCCCTTCTGCTGCCCACACTTTCATGCCAGTTCTCTGCATACTCTTATCCTGGTTTTAAACCATTTCCCAAATCTCTCCATTCTGCCATTATTGCTCTTCAAGTTTCTAAAGTTTCTCATTTTTTTGTCCTAAGGTGTTTCTGGGCATGGGAATGAGGAAAGAATAGGGTAGAGTTAATCGACCTTCATCCTAGCTCACCTACATCATTGTAGCATGTATCTTTTTTTTTTTAATAAGCATCAGTACAATATATGTTTTTAAGAAGTAATTTGCATGAAAGCAAATTTTCCTTCATAAAGTCTATGGGAAGTATGAGTAGCATTGCAGGGCTAAGAGCCCTGGGTTGGAAGATGGGACTTGACCCCATGGGTGGTGGAGGCAGGACTTCTCAATGGGGGTGATGTTTTGTGTGGAGTGAAGAAGCTAGCCCTGTGTGATGTGTTGGAGGGCATACAGTGGTAGTGAAGGAGGACCTGGTACGGAAATGATCTTTGCAGTAGTGTTTTGAACTGATGTGTGGGACAGTGTTGCTTTTTGCAAGGCCAAAACAAAGGCTGTTGCAGCAGTGGTTATTGGATGCATCCATCCATTACTGTGAGAGCAGGGATTGAAACCCATAGCTCAGCAATCCTGTGTGCAGAAATGTCTGATAAATTCACTTCCAGCCCAAGTGTAGGCTCCTATATCTATATGTGAGGGTGATGCCCAGAATAGTGCAAGCCAGTGCTAACCAAGATCCATCTCTATGTCTGCAGAAACTGGGAGTAAGTATCTAAAAGGGGCTACAAGGGAGCTGGAGAGGGACTTTGGGTAAGGGCATGTAGTGATAGGAAAAGAGGGAATGGTTTCAAACTGACAGAGGGCAGGTTTAGATTAGATATTAGACAGAAATTCTTGACTGTGAAGGTGGTGAGGTACAGGTACAGGTTGTCCAAAGAAGTTATGAATGCCCCATCCCTGGAAGTATTCAAAGCTGGGTTGGATGGTGCTTTGAGCAACCTGATCTAATGGAAGATGTCCCTGCCCATGGCGGTGGGGTTGGAAAGAGATGGTCTTTAAGTTCCCTTCCAATCCAAGCCATTCTATGATTCTATGGGAGAAGCAGTAGTAATATGGGCTCTATCTAGAGACTTGGAGGGTTTTTAGTGTTTGATTTTGATGCCAATATTTGCCCCCAAAAAGGCGTGAACAGAAAAACTGCTTAGAACAAAGTTTGTAGCCTTAAGCAGTGAGGTATATTTAGGCAACGTTGGAGAGTAGCCAGCTCGCGCTGGACAAACTGCTCTGCCTCTTCAACGAAAAGACATGATTATATACTATTTTTACAGGTGATTGCAAAATTTTTACATGCATATTCATATAATTGCAACATCTAATTATAATATTCATAATAGGCGGAGTTTGGACGGAGTCTGGGGTGGAGTCGTCCTTTTGGGGTGATGTTTGGTGGTCGTTCCTGTTTCTTCATCCTCAGGGGGTCATATTTTAGTCCTCTTCCTCGGCTGAACTTTTCAACTGTCTTGGTTTTTGCTGACTCCATGGTGAATTTTGCAAGACTCTTGGACTCAAACCTCCATTTCGCCCCTTATCTTACTTAAGTTAGGTGTGTGTGCATCATGGTACCACCTAATCTCTAGGTTCTGGCAGTACATCCTAGCTAAGTATTGGCAAATTCTTTGTGCTCTCGTTTATACCTATATTCTGACTTTTACCTATATTCTGAATTTAACTCTCTACCTGCTTTCTAGGCCTTGTCTGGCTTCATTTCCCCCCTTTTCTTAAACTTACGAATTCTTTCATCAAGTTTTAGTTTTGAGGGTGCTGGTAAGCTTGTATCATTGCCCAGATTACTTGTGTCTTTTTGATTATGGAATTTAGTTTACACCACAGGCACACATTCAGAAGGGTTAGTAGGAACATAGCTATTGATATGATCAAGATTGGGTGTATCAAGTAGTTAAAGACTTGGGTTGATGTTGGGGAATATCCTGTTGTAGTGGTTTGGACTTTGTTTTCCCCCAGAGGCTAAGAGAAGTGGTAGACCCCAAGGGGTGGAAACCCTTAGAAGTTTTGAAGTTCTGCCCAATGGGCGCTCCTGCAGAAATGTAAACATATCACAACCAGACCGGAAGAGATGAGTTGTAGTTTTTGGTGGTTGAGGAGAGGTGGCCATGTTGTAGAGCCACGAGGAAGGGGCTCTAAGCCCTTGGGCCCTCTGGGCCCTCCCAGCCCCGGCTGGGGGGCTGCAGGGACCTGGAACAGCATAAAACTGGGCTAGGTGCCTGTAGTTATGCCGGGAGATGTTTTTCTCCATGGGCGCAGAGCAGCAGCCGGGACTGACCAGAGAAACGGTGGCAGAGAGCCAGAGATAAGGACCTGAACTAAAGGAGCAGCAGAAGCAACATGCAGCACCGCAGAGAAGACTCCTGGAAAGGGAGGAGAAAGAGAGCCAGCAGCTGAGAGACAGAGTTTGGGGTAAGACTGTACCAGATTCCCCAAAACTCCCTTGGAGACCCTCTTTAGGAGAAGAGGGACATGGACTCCTATTTTGGAGAGCAGTTTTGGACATGCAGCACTAGAGAGAGAGAGGAGCTGAGAAGCTCAGAGACGTCCCGGGATGGCCAGATGGAATGCGGGAGGAGTTGACCTTGGCTCCCCCCCCCTTGCACTGCTGCCACAGTGGCAGCCTGAAGGCAGGGCACAGAGGCCCTGCAAGCAAGGAGCTGAGTCTCCTGCAGATACCAGACCGTCACGAAGACCCCCCTGTGTCTTCGTGATATGACGTGGTGATACGACCTTGTCTGGGGTTACGAAGTCCACGGAAGACCCCTCGGTTGTGAGGCGATGGGGCCGAGGGAGTTTGATATCTCCCTCGTTGAGTGCTGGCAGAAAGCCAGCTATCAGCTGCTGCATGTGGAGAAGACAGACAGACTGCTGCCTCAGAAGATGCTGCTGCTCAGAGACTGGAAGGGATCTGTCCTTCTTTCCCTCCTGGACTTTTATTTGGAGGGGAGAGGAGATCTGATCCATTGTAAATACTATATGTCATGGTAGAGATAGTTTGTGATCATGTGTATAATGTGATATGGTATTTATTTGTACAGTCATTGTAATATATTCCCTTTCCCCCACTTTGAGTCTGGTGTGTTTTGTCTGGAAAAAACCCATCTCACATTAGGTTGAGATGTGGGAGGGGGTAATGGAGCTAGGGATTGGATTTTGGGACTATCTCAAACCATGACACCTGTAAAGACATCCCACCAGTGGTGTTTCCCTACTTGTTCAATTTTGGTTAAGATATTCTTTATTCTTGTCGAATCATGCTCTACTTGCCACAGCATGCGTTGCGTGGTTCTGTTTACTTCTAGGACTAGCTTCTTTAAGTCGGGATGTGTGAGCATCGCTTTGAGAAGGTTAGTATCCATGCCTATCTGTAGTCTTGGTATATCATGATATAAAGTATATTCTGTGTCAATTAGTTGTTGAGTAGTCACAGGAGCGGTATAGTTAAAGTCGCAGCCTACAATCCTAGTAAAGTTACATATGCAAAAGTTAGTTATTATTGGTTATTTCGTTACAATTATCTATGGTGATGTCACTACAAACAGTTCTTACACATGCACGTACATTACCTACATAAAATACTTGAGATTGCGCTTTACTGTGAGGAAGCATTTCAAAAGTACATACACTATTTTCAGCATCTAAGCATAAGTCTTCTGCTTCTACTATAGCATTTTCGCAGATATATCCTAACTGTCCTCTAGGGATACATGCTTCTGTGCTAACTGATTGCCACTTATTCTTAGCATTATCATAACTAGCCCAAACATTATGATCCACAGGTCTAACAACAACATTTTGATGTATAGCTCCTAAAGTTAAGACAGGAAAAATTACTTTCTCCTCTGTAGCACTAATAGTGAGAACATAGGCTTCAATGTGTTCGTAGTGTGGATTGTAAGTAAAATTCACTAACTGCCACCAAGCTTAGTGATCTTTCTCGAATTGACTGGTAGAGCTATTCCTTAGTATCATTTCTCTTATTTCTTGAGGTAGTGTACCTGACGTTCCTTCTCTCAAGATTCCTGCTGGTACTGATTGTACCCACTGTTGTGTCTGGATGCACTGGATAGCCAGTCCCATTTCTTTGCTAATATTTTCAGTGTAATCTACAATTTTAAGGAAATCTTCAGCAGTGTGATTAGCTACTAAGGTTAGTAGTTTGACTGCCAGTGACTGGATTTCTGCCATGGTAAGCATAGATGTACTCAAGGGAACTTTAAGTTTTCCCAGATTAGAAGTGATAGTACTTAATTTATTTATTAGTACTTCTTGATCTATGGTATTTAATATGCCTAATCCAGTGCCGACCCACCCAGTCACATCTCTTTGTGTTCTCTTGGGGTGTGATCTAGTTGCTAGCCATGCGTTCCAGCCCTTAAGGCTTTGCTGTATATAGGGTTGACAATCTTTTTGCAGGGGTGTGATGTCTGTTTGGATGTTTATTTGGACTTTCTTTAATGAATATGTAGGGTCTATCAGCAATTTTAATTCATTTGATTGTCTTATCACTTGTGGCCCTACAAAGGTCAAATTGTGTATCCCTTTACAGCTTAGTGATGGAGTGGTGGGAGTGCTAGTGGTTTCCTCAGGTGGGTCTGTGATAATTTCAAGGGTAGGTTTAATATCGAATGTCCAACCTCTGGTTCTATTCCCACTCTCTCGTTGGCAGATGACTGTTACTGGTTGATTCAACAAAATCCTAATCTCGCATTGTGACTCTGCTTCTTTTTCCTTTTTTTCCTTATACCATTGACAGAAAATTGGTCCTTTTCTTATAATCCAAGCAGTATGAGCTTCACTTACTGGGCGACTGTATGTAATTGAGAAGCTTTGTTTGGATTCAATGGCTAATTTAACCCCATCTACTTTTTCGGCTGGAAATGAAATTTCACCTATTTGTTCTTCTGGGGTATCTAATCCTCGACATCCTATTTGAACATTATCTCCTCTTCGTCCTAATAGAACATTACTTCTTTTCCATTGCCTTAGTGTGTATGGCCTGCTATTGAACATAACATAAGTGACATATGGTGGGTGTTCGTATATGGCAGGTGAATAGGCATTAGACCAAGGCCACTCTGGGATAGGGTTTCCGGGCAGAGTAACATTTATCGCAAGTCCAATAGTACTTATCGAGAGTCCAATGGTCAGCACTGCGAAGATGAGGGAGAGATCTGGATTAATTATGTCGGGTCTTCTCGCTTGTCCTCTGGAGCTTTCTTAACTCGAGAATAGTGGATCCATGTAGGTCGCTCCTTTATCCGAATCGAGGTGAAGGTGGTTAGCAGCACTTGGAAAGGTCCCTCCCACTTCTCTTGTAGGGATTTTCCTAAAAGATTCTTGACATACACCCAATCACCAGGGTTAAATGGATGCAGTTTACAATCAGGCTGTTTGGGTTGGTGTTCTACTACTACAGCGACATTTTTATCAAAATGTTTTCCTACAACAATTACATAATCATATATATACTGATTACCTATTTGATCTACAACATCACTATTTACAACTTGCATAGCGTAAGGTCGTCCATACAGAATTTCAAATGGACGTAAAAAGTCCATAAAAAAAGAAAAAAAAGACTTAAAGACTTAAAAAGTTTGTGCTTAGGGAGATTAACTGAAATGTTACCATCAAAACCTGCTAAGGCAGCTTGGAACTCAGCGTCCTCAGCCAGCATCCAAGCTAAATTGTCCTTCGTGGTTGGAATGTAGATAACTGCTGGATCTTTTCCATCTAGTTCCTGTAGTCGAGCTCTGCCTTTAATAACAAGCTTAGCAAACATTTCATTAATTGTCCATACAGTTTTATGTGGGGTGTGGGGCAGAAATAGCCATTCTAGAACCAGCAGTGGGTCCTTTTCAGTCTGGTCCCACTGAAACAAGACTGCAAATGGCTGATACCTGCTGGGAACTAAGGCCAGGCAGATTTGCAGTTCAGGATCTCTCCTTCTGCTCTGCCTAGATTCTATCGCCTTGGCACAATTGTCTAACGCCTGTTTGGCCTCTGCTGTCAGAGCCCTATTAGACGTCAGATCAGAGTCCCCCTTTAGTAACACAAAGAGAGGGTGTAGCTCCTCTGTGGTTAAACCTAGAATAGGCCTTAACCAATTAATAGCTCCCAGGAGTTTTTGCAACTCATGTAAGGTTAAAGTGTCTTTTACCTCGAGCTGCAGTGGCTGTGGGGAAATCTGTTGTTGCGTGATCCTCCATCCAAGATAGCTCCAGGGCTGCGATCGCTGGATTTTCTCTGCTGCAACCTGCAAACCTGCTTCTTGGACAGCATCAGTCAAAGCAGTAACAACAATTTGCAGTTCATTTTCTGTGGCCATGCTTATTAAAATATCATCCATGTATTGGTATATTATTGCAGAGGGGAAACGCTTTCTGATGGGTTGAATAGCATTTGCAACTACTGTTTGGCATATGGTTGGACTGTTCTTCATCCCCTGAGGGAGAACAACCCAGTGATACCTTTGCATAGGCTGTGAGTTGTTTAATGCTGGGATGGAAAATGCAAACCTTGGGGCATCTTCGGGGTGCAGGAATATGGTAAAAAAGCAGTCCTTTAAATCAATTATTGTCAGAGGCCAGTTCGCTGGGAGCATAGCAGGTGAGGGTAATCCTGGTTGCAATGCCCCCATAGACTCAATGACTGTGTTTACTGCCCTGAGATCCTGAATCATCCTCCATTTGCCAGTTTTTTTGGGAATGCAAAATACAGGAGTGTTCCAGGGACTATTTGTTGGCACAATGTGTCCTGCTTCTAATTGTTCCTTTACAAGCATTTTTAAATGTTCAAGCCTTTCTTTTTTCATGGATCACTGGTCTACCCAGACCGTCTGGTCACTTTTCCAGACTAGCTTAATCGGTGCTTGGGACGGCTGACCAATGGCCCCTATTGAAAAACCTGGCTGCTTGCAGGAGGTATTTGCATTACTGTGCCAAACTGTAAAAGTATATCACGTCCCCACAGAGGGCAAGGGATTGGGGCTATGAATGGAGCTACCTTTGCTAATTGTCCCTCTGGTCCCAAGACAGTGAGTACTTGAGCACTCTGTCTGGGTCTTTGTGTGCCTCCCACCCCCTGAATGGTTGCAGCTGGGCAAACAGTAGGCCAGTCAAGTGGCCATTCGGAGTCCTTTATGATGGAAACATCGGCTTCCGAGTCCAAAAGGCCTGTAAATCGGTGCCCATTAACTTGGCACATCATGAGTGGCTGTGCTGCTGTGATGGCTGCTGCCCAGTAAACCTGTGGTTGTCCCGTGCTGCCAAAGGCCCCTGAACCCCTCTCCCTCCCCCCCTCCCCTGCAGGCGACGCACTGTAGAAGGGGATTAACTGAGCAATCTTCTGTCCTTTTGGGATGAAACAGGGGGGTGAAGGGGTCCATGCCATTATTAGAATCTCGCTATGAGAATCTGAGTCTATTACACCTGGTAACACAAACAAACCCATTCTGGTGGTGGAGGATCTTCCAATCAGTAGTGCGTGTACCCCTGGATTAAAGGGACCCCAATGTCCAGTCGGGATTAGCACTACCTCAGTGGAAGTTATGAAGACTGTGTCCCTGTTGGATAAATCCAGCCCAGCGCTGACTGGGGTGGAGGGGCACAGAGCGCTGACTGTGTTGGGGGGGCACAAATCACCAGCCTGTTCCCTTGTGTCGCATGTGATTGCTGTATCGGGGCGTGCGACAGTGCCCCTCGCCTCCAGTTTTTTGGCATCCTCCTTGCTTTGGGTTGCTTTCGAGGTGCCACTGCTAGAGGTTTCTGAGGGCAGTCCCTTTGGAAGTGGTCGGGGGCCCCACAAATGAAGCAACCTTCTCTGGGTCTGGCTCCCTGCTGTGTCCTTAACTGAGTACTCAGTGCTACTGCCAGTAAATCTGTTTGGTGTGTTAAAGAACCCACCCCTTGGCAGGCACGAACTAATTCTGAGATGCTACAAGTTTCCTTTTTAGGAAGGGTTTGCAGAACTCTTTTACAATCAACATTAGCATTTTTGAAAGCCAGTCTTCTGCTAAGGATTTCTCTGGCTTCCTCATTTTCAATCTGCCTATACAGAACAGATTGCAGCCAATCTAGGAATTGTGTGTAAGGTTCTGTTGGGCCCTGTATTATTTTTGTAAATGACAAGTTTGCGTCTCTGTCTGATGTGGGTAGTTTTCTCATTGCCCGCATGGCATGTTTTGCTATGACTTCGTATACTTCTCTACTGTACCCGGTTTGTGCATCTATGGAACGATAATTCCCATCCCCTGTGATTTGGTGTGCTGATACCCCTGATTGTCGGTCATTAGCATAAGCGGAACAGATTTCTCTAAAATCGTTCAGCCATACATTGTACTGTGTGTTAGGGAGGCTTATTTGTAACAGGGTTCTCCAGTCATGAGGCATGAAGATGTATGTGGAACTCAGTGATTCTAAAAATGCAAGCGTGTTAGGGGATGATACACCAGTTTCTCTTATTAACTGTCTCAGTTCTTTGGTTAGTTCATGTGGCAATGGTTGGAACCTGCGGCTTTGACGTGGACCGATAATTACTGGACATGCTTGTATAACTTGTAAGTCCCCAGTACGCAATGCCTCTTCTCTGCACAAAGCCCATCTATCGATTGTACCCTCTCGGTATGTTGCTTCATCCCTTGCCGGCAGAGCTATCCCGAAATCCCCCTCCTCCTCCCCCCATTCCTCCCATCCCTCCCCCCCTGCAGATCCGGCGAAAGCGGCTGCCTGTGGGTGGGCGGTGGTGGTGGTTGGGGAGTACGGTGCGGGGGCGGGGAAGGACGGGTCGGTGTCTGTACTGCGTGGCGGGCGAGATGGTGGTGCCCACCCCTGGGCGCGTGCTCGGCGTTCATGCGCGGGATGGGTTGGCAAGTAAGCTGGGTTAGCCCCCCCACTCCCGTCACGGGACCCCCTGCTGCTGTCCCACAGACTGGAACCTCACATCTGGGGCCCCGCTCCCTCCCGCTGATCCGTGTCCCTTGGGCTCCCAGTTCCCTTCCCCAGAGTTGAATTGTGAACGGCTCCACCCCCTCCCCCCGCCGAGCTTTGTGTGTTTAAACTGCGGCGCGTAAAAGTGGGGCTGCTGGTTGCAGCGTGAGTGGGGGTGTGTGTGTTCGTCGTTCTTTGGTGGGATCTGCTTAATGCAGTCATTATAGCTTGCCAGGCTGGGTAAGCATGGTTTGCTTGGGAGTCTCTTCCCTGAGCCTTGAGTTTGATAAGATTCCCTATTTTTTCCCATATGTGAATGTTGAGGGCTTCAACCAGAGGTAGTTCTGGTACGGCTGCTTTAACGAGCTGCACCAACTCTGATAATTCAGCCTTTGTAACCTGAACATAATAAGGATTCAGCAGAGCAGCCAGTGCTTCTGTGTCCCGTGATAGTTCGGTGGGGAAGAAGTTTCCCATGTTACCTTTGAGACTCGGCACTGCTAGCGTGCACTGCTGAAGAGGGTCTGTTGGTTTGTTGATTTGTGTTGGTTCTCTGTCGGTTGGACTGTGGTGTCCCATCGGCAGTGGCTGATGTCCCGGTGCAGGCGGCAAGCGGCGGTGCAGAGCAGCGGCAGGCACGGGCAGCTGTAGCGACGGGCGCGGGGGCTGGCTGTAGAAGCGGCAGCTTGTGGTTGCGGCGATCGGCGTGCAAAGCGGCAAACGAAGCGGCGGCGCTGGCAGAGGCTTCTCAGTCACGTGGCGGCGGCTCGGCATGGGTCCGACTCCGTCTCCGGTGAGCGCGGCATCCGCAGCGGCGGCGGTGGCGGGGCGCGGGGCGGGACCCACGCAGGCGGCGGCAGCGGCGGCTCCGGGGGCTCCCGCAGTTTGCTGGGCGGCGCGGGGGTCGGGGCGCGCTGTATCGGAAGGCGCAGTGCCTCCTTAATGCGGCGCAGGGCTTTTTTTTCCGGCAGTGCTTTTTAAGCACGCTGCAGGGTCAGTCAGTAGCGGTGAGCAGGCGGGGAACCGCGGCCAGTTTCTGCTGGACAGAAAAATGGAACGGGGGCTCCGCGGGGGTCAGCGGTGGCTAGGTTGGTAAGACGCGGCAGTGGCAAAGCTACTTCTTGCACGTGGTCCACAGCACTCGGTAGCGGAGAGCTGCTTTACCAGATGACCGACACTCAGGGGACTGACAGGCTTTTCCCTGACGATCTTAAGGTGTTCCGCGGCCCGGTTCTCCGAGCTGCAGGCACGTCTCGCCCAGGGAGCAGTCTTAGACGTGCGGAATGCGTCCCAGTCAGACTCACCGCTTTTGATGTTGCGTTGACCTTCTCTGCTCTATCCGGTGGCTGCTTTGACCTCTCGGTTTCTTCTTCAACTTCTTTCTTCTCTTCTTCCGTGCACTATCCTAATATTTTTTGAGCTCGCTAAACTAACTGTCCATCTCTTAGGTGCCCTAAGACCATGGTTAATTGACGTCAAGGTTTTTTGTGGTAAAGACTCCCGTCTCCGAAAAATCAAGATGATCCTGGAGTCACCAGCTGATTTCCTGATTCAGGAAAAATATCTAGCTTAATATAAGTTAAAAATGTCCCTTTCGGATCGCCATATGTAGCAGGGGACCCTTGTATAACAAGGAATGAGTCAACTCTTCGTGGGTGGTGAAACAAAGAGAACTTTATTCAAAATTCTCACTCTTATATCCCTGTGTACCATGTGACTTCCTCAACCAATAGAGTTATATGTGACTGCGCATGTTCCCTTGGACCCATTGCCCTGGCACATCCCTTGTGCATCCAGATACGCCTACCACACCTAGGGATCGCTGTCCTCTGGAAATCTCATATCCCAGGTACACTACTTTTTCTTGCACCAGATGTGCTTTCTGTTGAGAGACACAGTACCCACTTAAACCCAGGAAATTCAACAGAGAAATAGTCCAGTTAACACATTCTTCTTCTGTTTCAGTTGCTATTAGTAGATCATCTACATATTGTAGAAGAGTACCATCTCCCTGTGGCCTTTCCTATTGTTCTAACCCTTTGGCTAATTGATTTCCAAAAATTGTTGGGCTGTTTTTATAGCCCTGGGGTAACACTGTCCAGGTTGAGTCTTTCTCCCTTTGCTAACAGATTCCCATTCGAAGGCAAAAACCTTTGGGCTTTCCGGGGCTAAGGGAAGGCAGAAGAATGCATCTTTTAGATCTAACACTGTGAACCAAATTAAATTGTCTTTTAATTTAGTTAGGAGTGTATAAGGGTTGGCTACCACTGGATGTAGCGTCTTTGTTATTGCAGTTATGGCCCTTAAATCCTGAACTAGCCTGTAAGTTCCATTTGGTTTTTTAACTGGTAAGACTGGTGTGTTATGGTCTGATTCGCACTCTATTAATAACCCTAATTCTAAAAATTTTTCAGTTACTGGTTCAATTCCTTTTCTATCCTCTAGCCTCAGTGGGTACTGTTTCCTTACTACTGGTCTTGCTCCAGGTATAAGTTCAATAATGATAGGTGTTGCCTGTTTTGATTTCCCAGGTACGTCAGTGGCCCATACTAACGGGTATGCTTCACTCATAATTCACTCGATATTGTGGCTATCAGGTTTTGGTTCTATGCAGCTGATCATCAAGCTTAAAGCTGTGATCAGATGTTCTTCATTTACCTGGAATTCAAATTTGTCTTGGTTAAATTTTATTGTTGCTCCCAAATTTTCTAATAAATCTCTACCTAGTAGAGGCTTTGGTGAATTTGATAAGTACAAAAATTGATGGATCTCCATTTGTTTTCCAATTTTGTATTTGATGGGTTTTAGAAAATAAGCTTTTTCTGGTTGGCCTGTTGCTCCCACAACTTGTACAAACTCATCACTCTTTGGTACTAGTTCTTGATTCAAAACCGAAAATGTAGCTCCCGTGTCAATCAAAAAGTCTAGTTTCTTTTCACCTTCCCCTAGCTCCATTGTAACCAGTGGGTCTGCTAGGGAACGACTCACCGGTCCCCTTCAGTCACTATCTTGATGTGCAATGGTAGTGTCTGCAAATCCTTCTTTTCTTTGAGGGCAGTCTTGCTTCCAGTGGCCTATTTGTAAACAGTTAGAACATTGATTCGGCCCTATTCTGGTTGGCTGGGGTTTGAATCCTCCCCTACCTCTGAGGGGGTAGCCGCGACCCCTACCACTGGTATTTGCTTCTGGGAATCTTGTGTTCTGGGCTGCTACTGCTACTGCTACCACTCTAGCGAGCCTCTTGTCTTCTTTCTTCTTTTCTTCCTTTTCTCTATTGTTGTATACCTTCCAAGCTTCATTCATTAATGTCTCTAAATTTCTATTCACTGAGTGCTCAAGTTTTTGCAGCTTTTTCCTAATGTCTGGGGTGCACTGTCCCATTACTAATCCCAGTAGTTGTTGTCTGCCTTGTTCTGATGCTGGGTCTAAAGGGGTATACTGTCTCATAGCTGTTCTAAGTCTGTCTAAAAATTCTGAGGGGGTTTCATCCTTTCCCTGCCTAACCTCGTACAGGGCTGCCCAGTTAATGGCTTTAGGTATTGCATTTTGTAGGCCTAGTGCTATTAATTTCCTGTATTGCTCTAGCCACTTATAGTGAATTGGGTTGTTTGCGTCCCAGTTTGGATTGGTACGTGGGAATACAGAGTCTAGGTCCCCGATTATTGCATTAGCATGTGTCCTTCCTGTTTTTATCACAAGCTCTCTCTCTGTTGCAGTCAATTCTGATAACATGACATCTATATCGCTCCAATCTAAGTCCAGGTTCTTTACCATTAGCTCAAATATCTTAGCAACCCCCTCTGGATTTTTCCTAAAATTCCTTGCTTCCTCTTTCCAGCTGTTCAGATCACTAGTTGTGAATGGTGCCTTTATTCGTCCTTGTTCTCCCTGAATAGGCATTATTCGCCGGAGGGGGGCTATTGTGGCGACTCTGGTGGGAGCTTCTTCGGCCTCAGCTCTCGCTTCCTCCTCTTCTTGGGCCCTAGCTTTTCGTACCATGGACCTAGTGTAGTGTGAATGACTAATCTCTTCCTTTGGATCTTCCTCCACCTGGGTCTCAGTGTTTGTTCTGTTCTTTTTCTTTTCTCTTTCCCCGTTCCTGCTCCTCGTCTTCTTCTGTTCTTCATGTGTTGTTCTCGTCGTCTATCTGCACCACTATTTTTAATTTTTGTGACCCATTGTCTTTTGTTATCTGAATCACTGCATTACCTTCCTCTTTTTCCTCACTGCACCTTACTTTGGGGGAGCTACTTTTTCCCCTATCGCTCTCTGATCTTGGCGTCTCATAGCCCTCTGCTTCTCGTAGGCTGCTTCCTGTTCTATAGCTTCTTGATTTGTTCTTTGGTGTGCTGCTATCCCTATTTCCGCTGCTCCTTGGTCTAGGTGGGCTATCTCCTTCACTGTCACTTTCTAGTCTTGGTAGGCTATCTTCCTCCTGGTGACTTTCTGATCCTCTCGGGCTGCTTGACTCTTGTAGGCTGCTTCCCCCTTGTGGACTTTCTATTCCTTGTCGACTACTTCCTTCTCCGCTGCTTTCCAACCTCCGAGGACTGTATTCTGTTTTGTCCCCTTCTAGTTCCTATGAAAGTTCCTTCACCCAGCTAAATTCTCTTGCACTAGTTTCTCTTTCTCTATTTTCTCTTTCTGTCTCTCCTGATTTTAGTAATGGTACCCCATGTCCTGGTGCATAAGGTTGGTATTCCCACAAACTTATTTCACTTTCTTTCCTGCTGTCTTTTCTTTTTAACTTAAGGCACTGTTGCCCAATACTACAGGCGTCCCAACAGTGCTCCTTCGGTCTGAGATTTTTCTTATCTTTTTCCAAGGCCAGGACCAAAGGATCTTGAGGTGCGATATTTACTTCACATTCTTTCTGCCATTCAGGTTTATTTCTTAGTGTGAAAAACATCTCGCAATACAAAACTTCGTCCCACTTTCCCAAGTGATGGAGGAACAGCATAAGCTGTAAAATAGTGTTGTAGTTTAGGGTGCCTTCAGGTGGCCACTTTTCGTCATCATCTAACTTGTACAAGGGCCACCACTGGGTGCAATATCTTATAAGTGTCTTTTTACTTATATTTCCCCCTGGGACTCCTCCTAGATCTTTCCAGTGCTTCAATATACATCCTAAGGGGGTTTTCATATATATGTCTTTACTCTGTTGGCTTCCCATTATTACGGGAGTTAATATGTATTTGCTCGGACCAGATGTTGGGAGCAATTGGGGTGTTTACCAGGCAAACCTATAGGGTGTCTTACCAGATTTTCTCACTATTCTAGCATCAGTAATATACCAGCCAACCCAGGGATCGTTCCCAAACCGGTGTCCCCTCAAGAAGATCTACTACTAGAGGGTCGTATTCTAACTCTCCACTTTCTTGTTCCAGTTTGTCTATAAATCCCCTTATGTGATACTCTATTAAGTCAAGCAATTCTTGTCTCTGAATTCGTGCTTCTAAGTCTAATCGAGCTAGGCTCCCACTAATGTGGTCTAATTGAGTAGCTTTCAGTATGTCAGTGAATTGTATCTTAAACTGAAATACTTTTCTTATCCTATTCCACCGCCTCAGAACATTTCTTATTCTATTCCACAGTCTCAGGCACACAATGTCCATACGTTTCGCCTGTCTCTGACAGATCTCCTCGTGGAGGGACGGAACTGCAGATCTAGGCTCTGCAATCGCTTCGCAACGATGTTGCGTCTCACACACAAGCATACCCACACACTTTAAATAAAAGACTTTCCTACCTTCCTGTTTTATTTGGGTAATCTGCATTACCAAATTGGGTCACGAGATGGCACTGCAGACCGTGAAATACAGGTTTGTTACTGACCGGGTTGCCAAGATGTCACTGAACTGTAAAATATACCTTTTTACAGAAAATGCAGCCAAGAGGTTATATATACTTGTCTATGAGTGTTCCGACAGTAAAATCTTATCCATTTAGTTTCTGCTAAATCCTGATTTGACCAACAGCGTATACAGTAGAAACTGAGCTATTTCTTGTGTCCCTCTTGGACCTAAAATATATTTCCCACAATTATTACACAAAGTTCTCACATATAATGAACAATAACAAAAAGGACAGATTTTAATCCTAAGGTGTCGGCGCACTAATAAACTCCCGTCTATCTGTACAGGATTGCAATCACTTCCCATGTAAAGCTCTGAACCATTTCATAAAATATGCCTTTACAAAGTACTCTTTTGATACACAAAACACTTTTCATAACGGTCTAAGATACAGGAGGCAAAAAAACCAACAGCAATCAATATATCACAAATAATAGAGCTCTTCATTGTATTTCTTCTAAGCTTCTGTTAATTGTTAGCATGAGCAATAGCAGTTGGAAACACACAGCAGCACCTTATCTCTAACTACAGCATTCCAGAGATTCTTTAGCAGGACCAGAGGCTTCTCTGGGTCCTAGAGCCTCTTTTCTCAAGAAAATCAAAAGAGAACACTCTCAGTGCTTAAAATAATGCAAGCAAAAATTAAAGCAAAACGAGACAAGTTCTAAACATAAAAGACAAACATGACAATGTTGTCCCTGGGACTCGAACCCAGCTTGCAGGACTCGAACCTGCTACTCCAAATATCTGGAACTAGAACTCAGCTTTTAGGGTTAATGCTGAGGCGTCCCTCCGGACCCTTTTTCCGGGTGACAGCCTCCTGTCCCCTTCAAACAATAAAGTGTTTTTCCTTATAAACTACAATTACAAAAGTATACATACCTCTTAATTTGGAGGAGGAGGTTCATCCGCCGGGACGTAGAGCCAAGGGGTCCGGGAGTCTCTGCTGACAAAATTCTGTCAGAGGGACCCCGAGAACATCCCTGGGCCCCCTGGATCGGCGTCCTGGGGAGTCTACCTCTCCTGCCTGACTCACCAAAAATAATGCCAATATTTGCCGCCAAAAAGGCGCGAACAGAAAAACTGCTTAGAACAAAGTTTGTAGCCTTAAGCAGTGAGGTATGTTTATTTAGGCAACGTTGGAGAGCAGCCAGCTCGCGCTGGACAAACTGCTCTGCCTCTTCAACGAAAAGACATGATTATATACTATTTTTACAGGTGATTGCAAAATTTTTACATGCATATTCATATAATTGCAACATCTAATTATAATATTCATAATAGGCGGAGTTTGGACGGAGTCTGGGGTGGAGTCATCCTTTTGGGGTGATGTTTGGTGGTCGTTCCTGTTTCTTCATCCTCAGGGGGTCGTATTTTAGTCCTCTTCCTCGGCTGAACTTTTCAACTGTCTTGGTTTTTGCTGACTCCATGGTGAATTTTGCAAGACTCTTGGACTCAAGCCTCCATTTCGCCCCTTATCTTACTTAAGTTAGGTGTGTGTGCATCACGGTACCACCTAATCTCTAGGTTCTGGCAGTACATCCTAGCTAAGTATTGGCAAATTCTTTGTGCTCTCGTTTATACCTATATTCTGACATACCTTTATTCTGAATTTAACTCTCTACCTGCTTTCTAGGCCTTGTCTGGCTTCAATTTCATAAAGTTAGAGGTGACAGCTAAGCTCCTAGGAGGAGATGCCATATGGTGTGGGGCCAGCTGTACTTAGACCAGTGGGAAGCAATAGGATGTGGTACACTGAACTCTTCTGTGAACTCTTTTCTCTGAAAATCTTGTCCCAAATTGCCACCACTGTTCTCATTCTGGAGCCTCTTACACCCCTAAAAGAAAAAGATCTTATTTCATGAAGATGCACTTACACACGTGCTCCTAGCTGAGCCATTGCTTGTGCAAATGCCACTGGAAATGGCACTAGCCGTGGACTGCGCTCATGAGGATGTGACTCCTGTTCTTGTGTTTTCAGAGTATAGATCTGATGAGCATAGTTGGCTATGACAGCATCATTCAACATCTGAATTATGGCAGGAAGAACTGCAAAGAGTTTGAAGACTTTTTGAAGGAAAGGTAGGGAGCTGCCCCAAACCAGGTTGGGTTGAGCCTGGGAAGTAAGGTGGTGACACTACTTCTACTCCTTGTATTCCTAGTTTAGTTTCTGTCATGTCCAACTGTTTGCTATGTTAAAACACCTTTGATTTCTGACTGATGAGGAACTTCTTGTTTTCTTACACTGTCCTTTCCTTGAGTGGCTGGTGCTGTGGTATGAAGTCCATGCCCGGGAATCCTCAGCTGTGAGGCAGCAATGGAGCCCAGGGCTCTATGCTCACATTTTGAACTCTGTTACAAAGAAAGAGGAATCAGGAACAGTTTAATAATTCAGTCTTATATGTTGTCAGACATCTGTAATGATGCATTTGCAGCTGTTGGTGGCCTGTCCAGGCCACACGCTCTCCCATAAAATTCACCTTGCAATTCAGCTTGCAGAAGATCAAGTGAAGACCTTGGCATAGGAGAGGCATGACTTTGTCCTGAATTGGTACATTATTGTTGCAGTTTGAGACCTCCAAAAATCCAATTTCCAAATTTCCAAGCCCCCTCACACAATTTGCTTCAGTGTGAGAGGGTTTTTCCAGACATAATATATCTACTAGCATGGGGAAATTATATCAAAATTTATTGCTACACAATAAATACTATAATACATTATATACAACAATTCTAACTATCTCTCCTATGGTAAAGCAATATATTTGCATAAGATCAAGTCCCTCCTCTCCCTCCAATAAAAGTTCAGAAGGAAAGAAGAAAAGGTCTTTTCCACTTTCAGGGCAGCAGTGTCTCTCCTCTTCAAGGCAGCAGTTGTAGCTGGAGTTGTCGTAGCTGGAAAATATCTCTCTCTCTCTCTTTATTACAATGCAGGGGTTTTTACTCACCCTTCTTGGCCCTTCGGCTCCAACCGAAGGTCTCATTTATGGGTTTCAAGGGAAACAGCTCATTATCACCATAGTCGACATTCACGAGATACAGGGGTTAAAGCTCAAAGTCTTTAATCGTCCGCTCCGTGAAAGGTTTCCAGCCCCCAGGGACAGACTCTCGGGAGACTCCTCTGGGGATTTCCACCCCTCCTCCCCAGGGTCAGAACATTTAGGGGCTCTCAGTTCAGTTTTTGCCCCAAGTGTTCTACCAGACCTCCTTTGCTCTGTCTCAAACTGCCAACGTGGCAAAGGGCCGGGGGAAAGGAAGACCACTTGCCCCGCATTCCTTCTGGTCATCCTGGTCCAACTCCAGGACCTCTCTGCATTTCAGGACTCCCTTCAAATGGAAGTCGACCCCCTCCTTCCAAAAGGGGTCTCAAAGGTTTGGGGAAATAAAGCCCAGTCTCACCCCAAACAGTCTCTACTGAGCTTGGTCCTCTCTCCGTCAGACAGCTCTATGTCTCTCAGTTTGGCTTCATGCCATCTTTGCTGCTTCCCTCTTATCTTCTTGGCTTTCAGCCACAGCTCTCTACTCAGTGCTGCTTATGCTGCTGCTTCAGTGTCTCTGGCTGTCCATTCACAGCGAAGAAACTTCCCCCAGCTCTTGGCCACAGTACTCGGCCCAGTTTAACACTGTTCCGAGTTTCTGCAGCCCCAGCTGGGGGCTGGGGGGCCTTGGCCCCCAGCGGGGCTCCCTGACCCCTCTCTCCTGGTGGTCTCAAAACATGGCTGCCTCTCTTCCCAGCTACATAATCTCTTCTTTTCTGGCCTGTTGTGATATGTTTAATTTTGCAGGGGCGCTGACTGGGTCAACACCAAGAACACCATCCCCTGGGATTAACCACTTTCCAACTCCAGGGGAAACCCCTTTTAAACTCACGACAACTATGGACAGGACAATTTATGTTAAAAAGAAGTAGTAGCATTAGATACCGCATTTATTAATCAGAGGATATGACCTAAGTAGAGGTTCTGTGGCTAAAAAGGCACAACTGAGATGGTCTGGCCATGTATTTTGACTTTATGGTTCACCTGGTTAGCAATGGCTAAATATGAAGAGCACTGTAGAACAACCCTGAATTAATGTAATTTTGGTATTGAGAACTGGAGAAAACCAACGTCTGACTACATGACTTGGTACAGAACAGTCTGGAACAAATGTAATGGGGATGAAGAGGAGGAGAACCTGCTGTTAAAAGTGTCTAATACAGGCAACTATCAGCCTTAAGCCCCTAATGGTTTTTTTATTTTTCTAATATTTGTAAGACTGGTAAGAATTGTAGGTTTTAAAAAGCAGAAACCCCTTTGTCCCTCGTTCCTTTCCCTTGTTTACACATTCCCTAACCCTTTTACCCCATTCTATGCCTTCTATATCAACCTACCCCTGAATCCAGTAGCAGTGTTTAGTCTTTTGTCAAGGCAAAGGCCTAGACTGTTTGGAGAACAGCATATCAGGGCCTAAACCACAGAGTACGGTCAAAAACTAGGTAACAATGTACCCTTTGTACTCTGATGAAGCTGAAGATGATGAAGTAGGTGGTCCCAAAAAGACCCCAGACCCAATTCGCAGGGGGAGGGCCCGGGGCGGTCCAGAGGAAGGGCCAAAGGGTGGACACATCTGGGATTGGATGGATAATGTTATAAAATGTAACCTTTCGGGCACGGCCGGTGCGCGCGTCTATATCACCTATTGCCTTGGCAAATAAACCCTTGGTTGGAACTGCAGGAGGAGCAACCCCTGGACCGCTTCTGATTGGGCAGGCAGGAACCATCAGTGGACCCCCTGGTGCGGATCAGGCTGCACCAGGAGGGATTAGGCAAATTAAAGTCTCTGGAGAGGTTAGCTCGGGTCCAGCGGGAGCGAGTCCTGTCGGTTTAGTTGGAATGTGCACAGAGGTGCAAATGAGATCAACCTTTGTTGGAGGTGCTGGCAGCGCGGCAGAGCTGAGCGAGAGTTACGCAGACGCTGCGGGGCTGGCTAGCCTAGGGATAACAACAAGAGAAACTCCTGGCCCCACAGGGGCAATGGCTGCGGGGTCTGCCCTGTCTGTTCCAGCGAGCAGGGAAGCAGTTTGTAGCTCTGCAGCAGCTGGCAGCTTTGCCGGAGTAGATAAAGTTGCCATAACAACGGCAGAAGTGAACTCGAAAGCAGAGAAACTAGTAACAACTGAAGTTGATAGCTGTATTGGTAGCAGTGAAGGGGGGGCGACGGCCCCAAATGAAGAGGCATTTTTGAGAACAAGTAGCCCAGCACCAGGGATGGGTGCTCAGGCAGCTGGTTTTATTGGTGGTGATAGCGATATAAGAACTGTAGGAGCGGAGCTGCATGCCCCAGGTGCAAGAGATATGAGTTGGGTAAAAATGTATGAGACCAAGCAAAGAGCAGATGAGTGGCCCACGGAGTTTCTGAATAGATTAAAGGATGTCATCAGAAAATATACGGATATTGATCTAGAGTCATATATGGGAAAGAAAAATCTGGTATACTTGTTTGTGGAACAGTCCACAAAAGATATAAGAAGAAAATTACAAAAAGCACGTGGTAGTGAAAGGGACATCGATGAATTATTAGATATAGCTTGGGCAGTATATCAGAACAGAGAGCAGAAAGCTAGTGCGGTGGGCGGTGTGTAACAGGGAAGGGACTAAGCCAAAGGGAAAACACAGGTTCGAGAGATACTGGTACGTGAATAAACCAAACACCGTTGCTAGTTGGCAAAAATAATAGCTATTTATTAGGAAAAGGTGGCAAACAAGGAAAAAGAGAGAAATCAAAACAGGCGCCTGAGGGAGAAGGATTGGGGCGGAGGAAAAAGTGCACCAAAAGACCCTAGGAAGAAGGCTTCCCCCCCATACTCACCAAGGTATCACCTGTAAACAAGTCTTACCCATCCTAACCAATAATGAAATCCCCCTGCAGCAGCTGCGGGTTCATGGGGGGTGGCAGGCTCCCACTTCAAGCAGGCGTCCCCGCTGAAAGTAACTTGGTCCATCGTGAAGAGCCGGTCCCCCCAAGAAGTGTCTCTGCTTTTTTATAAAGTTTTTTGAGAGCACCTGCCCCGGAGAGGTGTGGCCAGCACTGCCCCGTCAGGGCTCTGAATCCCACCCCTTCTGTTATGTAAGTGCACCCCTCCTGCGCGTGCGTGAGCACCTTGGAAATCCCCTGACGCAGGCGCAGTGATTTTGGGGGGGGTCTTCCCAATTGAGTCTGGGGGATGGCCTTCAGCACCATCATCAGCTTAAAGGAGGCCCCTGGCCAAGCACAGTGTTTCTCCCAAAACTCCAAAGGTGTGAACAATCCTCTGTAAAAAGGAGTTCCTGGGAGTACAAATGCTGCTGGAAAAAAACTTGGAAATGGACAGAACAACACTGTTTACAAATTAAGCAAGCGATAAGTCTGGTAGGAAACAAGCAGTCTATCTTTCTGCGTACACAGTATACTGATCAACATAACTAGTCTGCTTTGGCCTCCACCGAGGAGGCTTGAAGACACCCTATCCACAATGCTACAGATGTCATTGGAAAGGCACACAAGAGGGCCTTGAGGTCAGCAATACCCCCCATGACAGCTGAACCAGCAAGGTAGCAACATAGACAACTCCTGATTTAAATCCTGGAAAACAAAGAAAAGCTCAAACAACCCCCACTACTGTCATAGTAGATACAAATGCAATTATTTGATGGTCTGAGGACCCCATCCCGGCACAAGCCTGCATTACTGCACCAAGGATAATACCTTTGACAGTTTGTATTAGCATAACCCCTAGCTAGTTACGTAACTAGCAGCTTTTGTAACCAAGTATCTCAAAACCTGCTTCCCTACAGCAACTGGCAGCCTTTCCACGGATTGTATGAATGGTTCCTGAGTACCTGGATGCATAGCGGTGCACCTTGCTCTATGCCCTGCTAACCCTGCAGCTTACATTAATGTTTGCTGGGTTATGGTCTCTACTCGCTCCGAAACTGGCGATCTCTTGTGCAGCTCACACAGTTAAGGAACAGTATCAGTGGAAAACTCTACCTAAGATTCTAATTTCATCATTGTTCATTACACAAATCACAACATTGGGTATGGACAAGACACCTGAGAGACAGACACACGATGACTGAACCATCACACCCGTTAGTAGTAGTTAGTGAACACAAATGAACCATATTTAGGATATGCTCTCTTCTATGTGATGTTCAGGCTGGTCATATGCTGCTCAGCATCCCTTTTAACTCCATTCAGAATTCTTGCTGCTCATGATAAGCTTTGTCACACATGTCGGAAGCTAGTGGGGTCCTGTGGGAAAGAACACACACACAAAAAAAACCCCACACCCCCCATACTTCTCATACTGATAATTTCATACCAACCTGTAGTATCTGGTTGTGATCCCAGTTCACACGTGCCCACCGCGTGAACTAAATAGCCACCGCGTGAACCCAAGATTAACACGATTTTTAAACTTTCAGGAACCTAAAATCATAACGACTGGGAGGTTAACAGTTTTGCTATCCGATTCATACTGGACTCAGCAGGGGCGGGGCCGGGCGCGGCAAAGGCCAGGGCCCGGCCGGGAACTGGGTTCCACAGAGTCCCAGCTCGGCAGGGGAGGGGCCGAACGTGGCAGAGGCCAGGGTTCGGCCAGGGACTGGGCCCCGCAGAGTCCCAACTCGGCAGGGGCGGGGGGGGGGGGGGGGCCGAACGCGGCAGAGGCCAGGGTTCGGCCCGGAACTGGTCTCCGCAGAGTCCCAGCTCGGGGGGGGGGGGGGAAGGCGGAGCCGAACGCGGCGCGGGGCCGCGAGGCGGCTGAGGGGAGAGAGGCGGAGCCGGACGCAGCGCGGGGCCGCGGGCAGCTCGGGGGGGAGAGGCGGAGCCGGACGCGGTGCGGGGCCGCGGGCGGCTCGGGGGGGGGGGGGGGGAAGCCGAGCGCGACAGGGACTGAACTCGGCTAATAACCTATTCCAACGGGGTCCTGTTTACCACAACAGCCCTTCCCCGGCTCAGCCCACTTCAGGGGCGGCGCGTCCCCCGCGGCTTTGCTACGCCTCTCCGGGGCCCTGTTTTCCAGAACAGCGTTTCCCCGGCGTAGCCCGACAGAGCCCCGCCCACTTCAGGGGCGGCGCGTTCTCTGCCGCCCGCGGCCAGAACTACCAAAACAAAACAAAAAGAAAAACCCCACCGCCCCGGGACCCCGCTAATGACCAGCGGCGCGTTTCCCGGGGTCGCTGTCAGAGCCCCACCCTCTCTCTCGGGGCAGCGTTCTCCGCAGCGACACAAAGTACACAACAAAAAAACCCCCGGGGCCCTGTTTTCCACAACAGCGTTTCCCCGGCTCAGCCCACTTCAGGGGCGGCGCGTCCCCCGCGGCTTTGCTACACCTCCCCGGGGCCCTGCTACCCAGAACAGCGTTTCCCCGGCGTAGCCCGACAGAGCCCCGCCCACTTCAGGGGCGGCGCGTTCTCTGCCGCCCGCGGGCAGACAAACTACCAAAACAAAAAACCCACCACCCCGGGCCCCCGCTAATGACCAGCGGCGTGTTTCCCGGGGCCGCTGTCAGAGCCCCACCCTCGCATTCGGGGCAGCGTTCTCTGCAGCGTGTTCCCAGATCTGGGGTCCCTACAGGACCCCCGCCCCCTACCAACGGTGAGTTTTCACGACCAGAATCCCACCCTCGTCACCAAATATGTAACAGGGAAGGGACTAAGCCAAAGGGAAAACACAGGTTCGAGAGATACTGGTACGTGAATAAACCAAACACCATTGCTAGTTGGCAAAAATAATAGCTATTTATTAGGAAAAGGTGGCAAACAAGGAAAAAGAGAGAAATCAAAACAGGCGCCTGAGGGAGAAGGATTGGGGCAGAGGAAAAAGTGCACCAAAAGACCCTAGGAAGAAGGCTTCCCCCCCATACTCACCAAGGTATCACCTGTAAACAAGTCTTACCCATCCTAACCAATAATGAAATCCCCCTGCAGCAGCTGCGGGTTCATGGGGGGTGGCAGGCTCCCACTTCAAGCAGGCGTCCCCGCTGAAAGCAACTTGGTCCATCGTGAAGAGCCGGCCCCCCCAAGAAGTGTCTCTGCTTTTTTATAAAGTTTTTTGAGAGCACCTGCCCCGGAGAGGTGTGGCCAGCACCGCCCCGTCAGGGCTCTGAATCCCACCCCTTCTGTTATGTAAGTGCACCCCTCCTGCGCGTGCGTGAGCACCTTGGAAATCCCCTGACACAGGCGCAGTGATTTTGGGGGGGGTCTTCCCAATTGAGTCTGGGGGATGGCCTTCAGCACCATCATCATCACTTTGTCCTCCAACTGCCCCTGACGAGCAATTGACCAATCACAACAGACCAATTAAAACAGTTTACACAGAAGCTCTCCCTCCAAGGCCAAGTTCACTGGTTTATCAGAAGACTTGGCAGGAGAAAATATAAACTAACTGCAGGTGGCTAAGGTCAAACACAGACCAAAAAATAACATCCCAACTTCGTCCCGATTCAGCGGTGACACCGGTATAAGAACAGCCGTTACTGCGGCAACGGAACTCCCGGCTCAGTGAGCAGGGGAGCCTTCTGGAATGGCCGTTACCACGGCGACGGGACTGGCTGGCGCGGTGAAGAAAAAAGTGTTGCCTGTGTGTGATAGTGAGAATGCGTGTGACAGGAAAAGATCTGGAGACGGAGAAAGCGAAATTAGAGCAGGGAGCGATCCCGAAACTTAAAACTGTAGTGAGCACAGAAAAGCGGGGACAGGAAAAGCTAGTCCCAGTTGAGGAGGTTTTGGCTCCTATTGGTATGGTCCAGGCAGAGACGGCAGATGCGAGTGCCGGGAAGGCTATGAGACCGTTGAGCGCAGCAGCGCGAGAGAGCTGCTGACTTTGCAGGAGTGGCGAGACCCACCTCTGCCTCTGCTGTTTCGGGAACTGCCCCAGATGCGACAGGCGCGACCAGAGGTCGGCAAAGAACAAAAACACCGAGAGGTGCAAGAAAAGCGGGGAGGGTACCTCCCTCCCCCGTAACATCTAACCGCACGCAGGCAGCTGTAGTGAGTGCAAGTAGTATAGGAATTTTAATGCCACCCGACGAATTCATAGTTGTAATAATAAAGATGCCTGCTCCCATAACAAGCGGAGCAAACCCGAGAGCCAGAGCGGCCAGTACCCAGCCTATTCCAACGTATAAGAAAGGAAGAGAGAAATCATGTGACCGTCACAGGTGCCGGCACCGCTCTGTGAGTGCTGGAGCAAAGTTAACCGCTGGCACAGAAAGAGTGAGTCCAACTGTGAGACAGACAAAATATAGGTTCAGTACAGGAGCTACTGCCGCCTCTGCAGATGGAACGGGAGCTGCAGAGAACGCACAAGCAGATAATTTCCTAGCTGCAACTCATAACACCTTAGCAGCTACAAACAAAAGAGCGGTATCAGTGGCTAGAGTCCCAGTCCAGTCTAACACGGGACCCTTCACTGCCCCCATCGGACCGAAAGGGGGGAGGGGAGGACAAAAGCAGTGTAAATTCCCGGCGAACCCAAAAACTAAAACCCGCCGGTGCAATATATGTCACAAAGTACTAAGGTGATACTTTGAATACTGATCTATTTTAAATGTAAACTAACCATGTGTCAGAAGTTAAATGTTCACAGGCAGTTCGTTCCAACAAACAACCCTGGAAGCTGTACCACTAAAAATTCAAACTGAGAAGCCATGAGAACAACTTTTATGCAGGAGTAGACACATGTCTCAACTGCAGAAGCAATACACCAGACCAAGAGTGAGTAGATAAAGGCCTTCTGACACAATTGAAATCAATTTGCACTAAAAGGTGGTACAGAAACGTATACATATGTTATAATTATTGCGTTTATTTGTTACTTTCTGTTTTATATTGTTTTAAGCTTTGCTTATTGTTAGCTTAATTGCTAAGAATTGAAGGCTTATATTGCTTTTGTTTTGTTACATGAATTGCTTCGAAGCCTGCAATGTTTGTACTTGCACTTATCTCGTTCCAACGACAATTTTTAAACATCTATGTCTCTCTGCAGCCTGTGGAAGAATTTCTCCTGAAGCAGTTTGATGAAGGGTCCGTAAAATTTGCATATGATTGTGGAATCAGTTTATGTTTTTAAGATGTTTTTTATCTAGTGTCATCTAGGAGTGTGTGTGTAAACCTGAATTTGCAAAGGAAGTCCTACACTGAAACAGAGGACGGATAAGAAAGTGGCATCAATGCTGTAGTGAAAGGCAGCAGAGCCGAGAAACTACAGAGTGACCCTTTGCCTAGATGCCATCACAGCTTCTGTAAAGCAGCGGTACTACTATAGCAGGTTCAACACCGCATCATGGGAATCCTGCTTCTGACTGCTAACCAGGAATTACAGCACTGGTTTTGTGAACCCTCCAATAAGACCCTAAAAACCTGGCTTGCACCATTGCATACAATCCTTGAGACAATTCGGTAACATCATTGTTGGAATAATAGGTTTAAGTTGCTTAAATAGTTTACCGAAAATGCTTCTTAGCTTTATTGCTTGTTGATATTCATATATCTATAAATGTACCTATTTTAACAGGTGAGGCAGCTTTTATCCATGGAGGCAAGGAGTCCCTGTAAGACTACTCCATGAGGTAAAGATGATTGACTGCAGTCTGGGACAGGTTGGAACAGGACAACCTGCCCCCGGTAAGGCCTAGAATTTGTCCAGAGAGTATAAGCTCTCTGTGGTGGGCTACTGGCACTGCCAGGGTGCTGTTTGCATCCAGACACAGTCTGCTTTCAGGTAAGCTCTTGACTGGCCTATTAGATCTGTGACTGGCAGTTAATCACTTTATGTGATAAAAGCACAAGCTCCTCTCTCAGAAGATTGAAATGCAGAAATTCCAAGATCCAAAATTCCTGTGAAATTGTCATCAAACAGAGAGTCACACTTCATCAACTCCCTAGTTGCATAAAGAGGTTTGTCTGTAGAATTGTTTAATGTTTTAAGATCTGCTTTGCAGGAACTGCAGAGATTTATCATGTCACCTAAGTCTGTGAAGCTGGACACTCCTGTTCATCTGTTCCAGCCCAAAGACTGAGTTTATGTTACACTAAGACTGAAACTCCTGCAAGCCAAATGGAAAGAACTGTTTTTAAGTCCAGCAGACCATTTTCAACGTGGACAGTTATCATCAAAGACCCTGAATTTCACCCAAGAAGAAGAAAAACCTCTGTTCCTGAGACGAGTAGAGCAACAAAGACTATTACAAGAACTGTTAAAATAGTGTTTAAGTTTACTTCTCTTGTTTGTATTGCTTAATCAGGAACTATGAATTAAGTTCAAAACCCAAATTTACATTTGGTTTAGCAAAATGCATCAGACATTCTTTATAAGTGAGTGCTGAATTTGCACTACGGATTTGGCTGAAATTTGGCAACAAGTTTAAATTGCACATTGGTAATTCTTAAAGATGTTTCATTAAGTCTATTTTCATAAACTTACTTCATGGTTACCAGGCTGGATCTGAATAGAGCAGCCATTCATGCTAGTATAAAAACTGCATAGCTTGTTATATAGTTAGTGCTATGTAGAGATTGAACAAGATCTTTGAGTCTTGTTTAATCTCCAAAGGGGGGAACTGATGCCTTAAGCCCCTAATGGTTTTTTTATTTTTCTAATATTTGTAAGACTGGTAAGAATTGTAGGTTTTAAAAAGCAGAAACCCCTTTGTCCCTCGTTCCTTTCCCTTGTTTACACATTCCCTAACCCTTTTACCCCATTCTATGCCTTCTATATCAACCTACCCCTGAATCCAGTAGCAGTGTTTAGTCTTTTGTCAAGGCAAAGGCCTAGACTGTTTGGAGAACAGCATATCAGGGCCTAAACCACAGAGTACGGTCAAAAACTAGGTAACAATGTACCCTTTGTACTCTGATGAAGCTGAAGATGATGAAGTAGGTGGTCCCAAAAAGACCCCAGACCCAATTCTCAGGGGGAGGGCCCGGGGCGGTCCAGAGGAAGGGCCAAAGGGTGGACACATCTGGGATTGGATGGATAATGTTATAAAATGTAACCTTTCGGGCACGGCCGGTGCGCGCGTCTATATCACCTATTGCCTTGGCAAATAAACCCTTTCTTATCTCACCCCTAATTAACTGCTCCGGAGATTTTTTCAGAACCAAAATACACCGGCAACACCTAAGTAGAGGTTCTGTGGCTAAAAAGGCACAACTGAGATGGTCTGGCCATGTATTTTGACTTTATGGTTCACCTGGTTAGCAATGGCTAAATATGAAGAGCACTGTAGAACAACCCTGAATTAATGTAATTTTGGTATTGAGAACTGGAGAAAACCAACGTCTGACTACATGACTTGGTACAGAACAGCCTGGAACAAATGTAATGGGGATGAAGAGGAGGAGAACCTGCAGTTAAAAGTGTCTAATACAGGCAACTATCAGCAAGACAAGAGGGCATGGTCTCAAGTTGTGCCAGGGGAGGTTTAGGTTAGATATTAGAAAGAATTTCTTTACAGAGAGGGTGGTCAGACATTGGAATGGGCTGCCCAGGGAAGTAGTGGATTCTCCGTCCCTGGAGATTCTTAAAAAGAGACTGGATGTGGCACTTAGTGCCATGGTCTAGTAACCGCCGCGGTAGTGGATCAAGGGTTGGACTTGATGATCTCGAAGGTCCCTTCCAACCCAGTTGATTCTATGATTCTATACATCTGTCTAGGCTGTAATCCCATGTTCCAGGAAAATTTGGGCTTTCCAGCTGCCTAAAGAACCATCCACTGAACCCTTAGAACCTTTACCCTTCCTGTATTGGGTCTGGCTGAGCTGGAGTTCATTTCCCCACAGTAGTCCTCACAGTGCTGTGCTTTGTGTATGTTATCACAGAGGCATTACTATTACTCCTAATTAGCTTGGCCTTGGCCAGCGGCAGGAAGTTCGTCCTGGAGCTGGCTGACATTGACTCCATGGGACAGGGGAAGCTTCTAGCAGCTTCTAACAGAAGCCACCTCTGTACCCCCCACCCCGCTACCAAAACCCAGCCACAGAAACCCACTACATTCCACCCCTTGCCTCTGTGAATCACATATTTAAGAATTTTAAATTCCACATTCATCACATAACCTTCCCTTACATAAACAAAAATAACAACCTACCAAAACAGAATGTAACGAAAATTCCCCCCACCAAACATCAAAATAACATCACCATAACACCAAACTTAAGTGGACAATTTACACAAAATCCACCCCTTGTACCTTTACCACAATTACAGCAAAAATTCCCCACGATCATTTCATTCTCTAACATTGTTCAGTACTTGTTTTGCCCGTTACCTCTCCCAATTATTATCCTTATCTCAAAATCCTCATGGCTTCCTCGTATGGGCCACCAAAAAGACTGTAGTGGGTTGACCCTGCCCAGATACCAGGTACCCACTAAAGCTGCTCTCACTCTCCCTCTGCAACTGGACAGAGAGAGAAAAAAACAGCTAAGAATTCATGAGTAGAGATAAGAGCTGGGAGAGGTCAGTGACTGATTACCTTCACAGGCAAAACAAGACTCAAAGTGGGAATAGTACTTAAATTTATTACTAACAGGATAAGAGCCAAAGAGTGAGAAATAAAACAGTCTTAAAAACACCTTCCCCCCACCCCTCCTTCCTTCCATGTTCTCCCTCCTCCCCCCCAGCAGTGCAGGGGGACGGAGAATGGGGGTTATGGTCAGTTGTTGTTTCTGCCACTGCTCAGAGAGAGGAGTCCTTCCCCTGCTCCCATGGGGTCCCTCCCACGGGAGACAGTGCTTGATGGACCTCTCCAGTGTGAGTCCATCCCTCGGGCAGCAGTTCTTCCCAAACTGCTGTCCTGTGGGTCACTCCTCCATGGGATGCAGTCCTTCACAAATGAGCTGTACTGATGTGGGTCCCCCACAGGGGCCACAAGTCCTACCTGGGAAAAACCTGCTCCAGTGTGGGCCTCCCTCTCCACGGGCTGCAGGTCTCCGGCAGGACCCTGCTCTATCCTCGGCCTCCCACGAGGTCACAACCTTCTTCATGCATCCACCTGCTCCAGCATGGGCTCCTCCATGGGCTGCAGGTGGGTCTCTGCACCCCAGTGGTCCTCCATGGGCTGGAGGGGGACAGCCTACTTCACCATGGTCTTCACCACAGGCCGCAGGGGCCACAGCTCCAGTACCTGGAGCACCTCCTCCCCCTCCTTCTGCACTGACCTTGGTGTCTACGTTGTTATTCCCATTTTCTCACTCCGCTCTCCCCTGGCTGGAATTTCTTCTGCGCAACAATCTTCTTTTCTTAAATATGTTATCACAGAGGCGTTACTATTACTCCTGATTGACTTGACCTTGGCCAGCAGCAGGAAGTCTGTCCTGGAGCTGGCTGGCATTGGCTCCACCAGACAGGGGAAGCTTCTAGCAGCTTCTAACAGAAACCACTCCTGTAGCCCCCCCGCTACCAAAACCCGGCCACAGAAACCCACTACATTTCCTTACATTTCTGCTCAGCCTGACATTGTTCCATGCATTCCACAATTTTACCTTTCCGAAACCTTTGAACCCACTCCTTCCCAGCCTGGGAAGGGGCACATTTGTATTTTTGCAGCAGATTATCCATGACAACCCTGCTCGCTGCACCAATTTTAATCTCACCTGCAAAGAGGGGGGCTTGCCCAACCCTTAGAGAGGGGAGATTTTCTCGACCCTCAGTAATTTATTTGTCTGTCAGTGCCCCTGGGAAGCTGGAACCCTGATGTCCAACCAGTCTGTCAGCATCCCATAAGGGGGACCCTTCACCAAACATATTCACAAGATTGGAGGGCGATTTGATTGCCCTTTTCAGGGGGACTAAGCCAACAGCATAAGGGAGACGACTTAGCAGGCCTTCCCAACGTGTTATCCATCACCGGTAACTGTTAGCACCTTATAAAGGACTCACTCTAACAGTTTACGGAATAACACTCTTTATTAATACAAATTGTGACAATAAGGTTTGTAGGTAGTTGGTGAGTGTCTGACTGCAAAAACATATTTAAAGCAATCTACTAATCAAACACAAGCTCTAATACAAAGCAGTCTACTAATATACTATAGAGCAAGCAGAAGCTCTATTCCTAAAAGCAGCATTTAATGCACGTAGAATATGGTTCTTACCCAATAGGTATCCCTATTGGGGGGAGACAGATTCAGCCCATTGACTGATCCCAGCAGTTTTGGTGGAGTCTTCATCCAATTTCCCCCTATTCTCAACTTACTTTTTTACTATCTTTTTAGGTTTAGGTGGAACTTAAGTGACTTTAGTCATAGGTACTTCATTGGGTAGTCGTCCTTGGCATCTATCTCCCTTGGTGGACAGATACTGTATGGTCTTTGAACTACAAAGTATCACCATGTTCCCCTCCCTGCAAGGATGTCTATGAAGGGAGACTGCGGCACCTCCATGCTACTCCCCCCTCTGTTCCATCCTCCATAGCAGGTGCTTATCATTGTTTAGGGACCACGTTCCATCCGGGGAGCAGCAGCTGCATTTTACCCTGTAATTCTTAGTCTCTAATTTTTAACCCTATCCATCATTCCACAAAGGCGAAGTGCCAAGTCCTGCATTTGGGTCATAACAGCCCCATGCAGCACTACAGGCTTGGGGAAGAGTGGCTTGAGATCTGCCTGGCAGAAAAGGACCTGGGGTTGACAACTGTCTGAACATGAGCCAGCAGTGTGCCCAGGTGGCCAAGAAGGCCAATGGCATCCTGGTTGGTATCAGAAATAGTATGGCCAGCAGGACCAGGGAAGTCATTGTCCTGCTGTACTCAGCACTGGTGTTTTGCCAGGGGACAAGGGTCAGCACAATAAACACAGACACCAACTTTAAAGAATAAATGTATAAATTTACTATAGTGCAAAACAGCAAAGAATTACAAAAGAAGCAAAGAATTATAAAAGGATAAGCTTAGCAATGCACCTAATCATTACTACAAAGAGTATCTATAGTGATTAAGAAAGATACATCACCAGTTACCCCTTTTAATACATTACTATATGCATCATTCAGACCCACACATCAGCTGGGGCACTCCTGATCACAGTGGTAACTGGGAAATCCTATGCAGTGCGTCCACGCATAGGTGAGGTCTCTGCTGAGAAAAGGGTCCAGCTTTTATATTGTTAAACAAACAATCTTACATCACTTATTTAGTGTGGAAAGTATCTGGCTTTCTTCTCTCTTCGGTTTTCACCCAAAGCCTGGCCAGGGCTCAGAGGAAAATCAAGGCAGTCAATTGGGACCATCTACTATCGAACAAGGCCAGCCATCTACTTCCATGGGCTTGACTAGTCTCTAAATACAGAAAGATAGATACATTCATATCTCATTAATGAACAGATACAAATCTTTACTAATAAGCAAATACCAATATATCTTACAAACAAAGCATACATGTTTACATAGGTGTAGTCTTACGTATTTTACTGATGATTATACAGAACTTTGGCTAATAAGCAGATACATGGCTAAATATAACACTGGGTTGGAAGGTTCTCTAGAGGTTGACTTTGGCTCAGGGCCTGATGTTCAGGCCTCAGCACTTCAACTGGTGAGGCTGAATCTTGAGTTCTGTGTTCAGTTTTGGGCCCCTCACTCCAAGAAAGTCATTGAGGTGCTGGAGTGTGTCCAGAGAAGGGCAACAAAGCTGGTGAAGGGTCTGGAGCACAAGTCTGATGAGGAGCAGCTGAGGGACCTGGGATTCTTTAGCCTGGTGCAGCAGGGAAGGATGCTGAAACTGAAACCATACACTGTTGAAAGCTCAACACAAACAATATTTATTACCAAGAGGTGGCCAACAAAATGAAAAACCTGAGAGAGAGGAAGGAGGTGAAAAATAAGCCCTCAGTATGATTCCCCCAGTCACCCAGGTGTTGCTTATGAAGTTATCTTACCGACCCAGAATGCCTAGAATTCCCCATAGCAGAAGCTTCATTCTAGGAGAGTCAGCAGGCTCACAAGATGGCGGACATCCCCACGAAAGGCAACATTGTCCTTTGATGTGAAGCTTGCATTTCCCCCAGCATGAGCCATCTGCTTTTTATCCAATTTGCCGGTGACATCTACCTGGGCAGGTGTGGCCAGCACCACCCAGCTAGAGGCCTTCGGTCCCTCCCCCCATTATGCAAGTGGCGTGGGTACTTTGGAATTTCCCCACGCTTGCGCGCTATACTTCAGGGGGTCTTTCCTAAATGAGTCTGGGGGCATACATCATCATCCTCCTCTTCACTTTCTGCTTCAAATGCCCTTGGAGGGCCATCAGTCAATAGTAAGATACCAATTAAGTAGTTTATACAAGATGCTCCCTTCAAGGACAAAGTTCTATTTTATCAGTGCTTGTTTTCTCATAACTTGGCAGGAAAAGAATAAACTTTCACAAGTGGCTGGGCCAACCAAAGCCCAAAAAACAGCAGCATCTAATTAAGCACGAATACACCTGGAGAAAAGGAGGCTCAGGGGAGACATTGCTCTCTGCAACTCCCTGAAAGGAGGCTGTAACCAGGTGGGGGTCAGTCTCTTCTCTCAAGTAACAAGTGACAGGACAAGAGGAAATGGCCCCAGGTTGCACCAGGGAGGTTTAGATTAGATATTAGGAAAAATTTATTTACAGAAAGGGTTGTCAAGCATTGAGACAGGCTGCCCAGGGCAGTGGTAGAGTCGTCATCCCTGGAAGTGTTCAAAAAACATGTGAATATGGCACTTCAGGATGGTTTAATGGTGAACACGGTAGTGGTGCTCAGTTGGTGGTTGGACTTGATCTTAAAGGTCTCTTCCAACCTTAACAATTCTATGATTCTATGATCACGCAACCTTGGGTTCACTCATGACTGGTTTTGTGGCCAGAGGGAAGTACAGGTACTTCCTTGAATCAAAGCCATCCAAATCTTCAAAGCCCAGTGTGTTACCACCCCACAGAAATGCTGCGAGTGCTGTGGCCTCTGTGGTTGGCTCCCTGAGTGCATCTGCCTTTCCCAGTGTAAAGAAAGATATATGCAGGTATCCCCCAAAAATGCCAAGGCAGTGGAAAGAAGTCAAAAAGGTTTATTTCTAAGTCCAGAACACAAAAAAACTTACAAAGGAAACCTGCACCAGGCTGTGAAGCAGTGCTGGGCCTGGAAGAGACAGAGAGAGCAAGAGTAAGACGCCTCCTCCTTCTTCCTTTTTATTATCTCTGGCACCTCCCACTGCAGGGGCCTTCAGACATGTCTGCAAGAACTTATCTTCTCTTGTACCCGGGGAGTCAACTTCTCTGGAATCCAGGAAGAGAAACAAATAAAACTGTCTCTGGGAAAGATGCCTTGTTCCAGGCAGGAAAGCTTCCTTAAGTGAAAAACAAGTTCTACCTTCTCATTACAAATTCTTCCAAAAGGGTATTTACTCCTACACCCAGTGACCCATGGCACCTTCTGCTTCCTACTTTGTTTCTATACTTTATACGTGCCCAGTCTGATATTCTCTGGTCATTTATTTACAGTTTTATATTGATGTGTCACATAAAATGTTTCTGAAATCTTTATCATACAATACTAATAGGGAGAAAAGTTGTCAACATTTCCAACCACTGGCCAACGTACCATGTAGAAGATGTTCATGTCCCAAATGATACTTTTAGAAGGTTACCTGAAACATTTATCATGAAACTCTGAATTTTTAATAGCATCCAATGTTCCAGAAGATGTAATGTAGATCTCAGATCAAGTGAGCTGTGTTATATTTTGATGCCTTAAGCCCCTATTAGGTTTTTATTTTTCTAATTTTTGTAAGTTTTATAAGTAGTAGAAGCAGCAACCCTCATTCCCTTTCCCTGTAGTACAAGTAGTTTACACATTCCTTAACCCTCTTACCCCATTCTATGCTCCCCATATCAAATCTACCCCTGAATTCAGTGGCAATGTTTAGTCTCTTGTCAAGGCAAGGCCTATGCTGTGTAGAGAACAGCCATATCAGGGCCTGAACAACAAAACGGAGTCAAGAACTAGGTGACTATGTACCCTTTGTGCTCTGAAGATGGTGAAGATGAAGAAAAGGCCCCCAGACCCAATTCTCAGGGGGTGGACCCGAGGCGGTCCAGAGCAAAGGCTACAGGGTGGACACACTTGGGATTGGACGGATGGTATTATAAAATGTAACATCTAGGGCACAGAGGTGCGCGCGTCTTGTAACATCTATTGCCTTGGCACAATTAAACCCTTTCCTTATGTCACCCCTAATTAATTGATCCTGAGTTATTTTTTCGCATCAACATTCCATGGCATCAATTTGCTGAGAGGAAAAAAGTTGGAGGTGTTGTTGTGGTTTAGGAATGGTACTCCTCAATTTAGTGTTCCCACTGAAACACTCCAAACCATGCGCCACTCACTCTCTCCCCCTCCCCCTTCCTCTGTGACAGGATGGAGAGGAGAATTCAAGGCACGAAAGGGTAAATATCACAGGTTGAGATAAGAACAATTTACTAGAAACAACAATGAAATAAGAAAATGAACAGTAACAACAACAATATTAATAACAGAGTGTACAAGATAGATGAATGATTCATATGTGAGTGCTCACCACACAGAACCCAGAGCTACTCTGACTGCTCACTCTGCCACTAGCCCAACCAGAAGGGACCCATCCCCCTCTGCCCCCTGCATATGGCCTGAGGTGGTATAGAATAACCTCAGGGTCCTGGCCATGCCCCTCCTGGCTACTGCAAAAATTAACCCTGTCCTGGCTGGAACCAGGACAGGTGTAAAGAAGGTAAATAAACCTGTTTTGAGCTACTTTGTCTAACACTGAGTAAGGAACTTGCTATCTGGTTTGGGAGAGGTGCTCTACTGATGCCTGTGCCTGGCTGTGCTTTCTCACTGTTTTTAATGCTCTGCTTGTGTTTTTCAGTGCACTGAAGAGTTCCCTGGATGTTTTCAAGCAATGTAAGTCATTCTTCATGTTTGTCAGGACACTTGGCAGCACCAAAGCTTTCAGGCAACTGCTTGGGAAGAAAATAGCAGAGAAACCTCTAAACCTGTGTGGTGCTGGGGTCAGGCATAGGCTGTACTCCTGGTTTGGCTCATCCCAATCTGTGGGGTTTGGGACCAAGTGCTCCAGGGCATGTGTGGGAGAGGGGACCCATAGGATGTCCTTTTGGGGATCTCTTGGGCTTTCAGGTCTGGCTGCAGCTCAGAAGTCATGTTTGTGTTGTACATCAGAAGTTGTGCATGGGAAGCTCATCTGGAGTTTGCTGGATCTTGCCCTCTGCACATGCATACACAGTAAGTAGCACCTCAAATCCTATGTTTGGTTTTGGGCCCTTAACTCCAAGAAAAACATTGAGGTGCTGGAGTGTGTCCAGAGAAGGGCAATGGAGCTGGGGAAGGGTATGGAGCACAAGTCTGATGAGGAGCAGCTGAGGGAGCTGGGGATGCTTAGCCTGGAGAAAAGGAGACTCTGGGGGGCCTTATCGCTCTCTATAACTACCTGAAAGCAGGTTGTAGCAATGTGGGGGTTGGTCTACCAATTAACAAGTGACAGGACAAGAGGAAATGGCCTCAAGTTGCATCAGGAGAAGTTTAGATTGGATATTAGGAAAAATTTCTTTATAGAAAGGGTGGTCATGCACTGGAACAGGCTGCCCAGGGCAGTGGTAGAGTCATCATCCCTGGAGGGATTTAAAGGATGTATAAATGTGGCACTTGGGGACCTGGTTTAGTGGTGGGCTTAGCAGTGCTGGGTTAATAGTCAGACTCAATGATCTTAGAGGTCTTTTCCAACTTTAACAATTCTATGATTCTAATTTGAGCATCTAAAAGATGATGCTTTGGCAACCTTACATTGTCCCTTTGTTGACATGTGTCACAGCCTGCTGGGGTACCTGCAGCCCGCACCCATACATTCTGCTGTCTTGTGCAGAGTCCACTCTCTGTCCTAGCCAGGTTTGTCTGCTGTCCCATCCCTTGGTGGACCTCCCTAAGGTCTACCCTCACAGCAGCTGACTATTCATAGCTCTGGGTTTGAAACAGCTCTGGGGGTTGAATCATGACCTACAATTCAGCTCAGCTCCCTTCATGAGTTCTCTGGGGTGGTGTTTCGCGGTATGGCCGCTCACCTTCAGCAACATGAGCCTGAGATTTTTTTAGCATTAGTTTTTCTGTGCCCTAAGTTGGTTGTCTGCTAGCCTGGGGCAATGCTTCCTTCAGACAGCCACTTTGGGGTGCAATGTGTTGAAATATGTTTGAATTCACCTGGGTGAGGGGGAGATGTGACTGTTCCTGTTTGAATAACTTCTCTTGATAGGATTTTTCTTAAACTAGAGGGGAGGTCCCAGCAAGACTGATCCTTACATAGGCAAGCACTGCTTGGAGGCTGCTTTAAAAGTGCTGCTGCTTTTATATGTTTCTGCAAGGGGATGTATGATGTGGGGTCAGTTTGGTGTCAGCTACAGCAATTGACTTGAGCAACAAAGTCTTTTTAGGAATATATATTTATTTTTTTCTTTGAAGAGATAGTGTGTGTCACGGGTGACAGTGGGTCTGTCAGCACCTTGGCACATACTGACAAAGCAATAGATGTTGACCAGATCAAAGTATACCCCTGAGATGGACTGAAAGAGAGGACTGAAAATGGAGGCCCTGATCCTGACAACATACTGATGCATCCTGAAGAAGCTGTCTTGTGGGAACAGAGAATACTGTCTCATGAGAACAGGAGCACTGTCTCATGAGAACAAGGACCTGTTTTGAATGAGAGTAGTTGGGAAGAACATCAACATGAGAGAAAAATAAGAGCAGGTGCTCGGGACTGTTGTGGGAAAGAACTGGGCTGTTTTGAGAAAGAGCAAAGTTGTTGTGAGAAAGTAGAGTTTAGAAAATGCACCTATTAGCTGTAAGAATTCTGGTGTGAAAGTTTGAACTGTCCTATCCGTGTGCATTACGTGTGTTCAAAAACTGTACTTAAGGGGCTGGGCAGCAGCCCCGGCTGTCCCTGCTTTTTTCTTGGAATAAACTTTGCCGGAACCTTTTTTCGTGTCACTTTGGCCGTTCCGACATTATCAGCGACATCTGGCGACGCCGACGTGATTGCAACGTTGAAGACGGATTTATCTCCAATTGTGGAGCTGCCGTGACTTCCCTCCTAGAGGGGGAAAGAGCAGAGGATTTTCTCTCCTAGAGAGAGATTGGACCTGTGGGGCGAGGCACAGGGGGAACGGAGCCCGGTGAAGCTTGAGAGCGGGGCTGGTTCCCGCGAAATGGTCCGGACCTGAACTTTTTGACCCTCATTAGGTAAGCTAACGGGGGTGCCACCGGGGACTATATTTTAACAATGGGACAGCACATAACGAAGGAGGAAAGTGTAGTTCTATCTCCGTGGAAATTCCTCCTTAACCGAAAGAATGTCAAGGTTGCTGAATTTAATTTACGACGTGTGCTGTTATAGTACTGAAAATAAGGCTTTGAAGCTACTACGTTAAGTTGCATTTCACGTGTTTGCCTAACACTTGCTCCGTGAGACTTTGAAAGATTTAGAAGAGTATGGGAGGCAATGATCTATGCAATAATTCATATAAGAACTAAAACTCTGAAATGCAGTTGCCCAGAAAGATAAGCAGGTTGCCGATGTAACAAATTGTCCTTGAACTACACCTCCAAGCAAAAAATGCAGAGAAATTTAATAATTCACTCCCGGAGACAGAAAAGAAGTAAGGACCCCCCCTCTCCATTGCCACAGCTGCAGAAAAAAAAGTTTTTCCACCAGATAACTCCACCAAGAAAACAACTAAGAAAAGAAATCCAAATCAAGATATATAAGCGAATGTCATGGTTTGAGATAGCCCCAAAATCCAATTCCCTAGCTCCATTCCCCTCCCACATCTCAGCCTCATGTGAGATGGGTTTTTCCAGACAAAACACACCAGACTCAAAGTGGGGGAAAGGGAATATATTACAATGACTGTACAAATAAATACCATATCACATTATACACATGATCACAAACTATCTCTACCATGACATATAGTATTTACAATGGACCAGATCTCTTCTCCCCTCCAAATAAAAGTCCAGGAGGGAAAGAAGGACAGATCCCTTCCAGTCCTTAAGCAGCAGCTCCTCTTCTGTCCTCCATGCAGTAGTAACTGGGTTGTTGTAGCTGGATCTCTGTTCAACATACACAAGGGGGTCTCCAAGCCCCTCGGCTCTCCTTCGGTCCAAGCGAAGGCCTCACCTGTGGACTGCCAGCAGGGACAAGACTCGCATCACCACAGGCATATCACGAAATGCCGGGGCATCTTCGTGAAAGTCCCTTCCTCAGGGGATTCAAGTTCCCGTTTGCAGAGCTCCGTGCTCTGTCTCTCAGGCTGCCACCGCGGCAGCAGTGCAATGGGGGGGGGAGCCAAGGTCAACTCCCCCCGCATTCCATCTGGTCATCCCGGTCCAGCTCCGTGACGCCCTGAGCTTCTCAGCTCCTCTCTCTCTCGTGCTGCATACTCCAAGGCTCCTCTAAAATAGGAGTCCATGTCCCTCTTCTCCAAGAGGGTCTCCAAGGGAGTTTTGGGGGATCTGGTACAGTCTCTTACCCCAAACTCTGTCTCTCTGCTGCTGGCTCTCCTTTTCCTGGCTCTGTCTTCCAGGAGTCTTTTCTCTGGTGCTGCATGTTGCTTCTGCTGCTCCTTCAGTTCTGGTTCTTATCTCTTGGCTCTCTGCCACCGTTTCTCTGGTCAGCGTCGGCTGCTGCTCTGCGCCCATGGAGAAGAACATCTCCCGGCATAACTACAGGCACCTAGCCCAGCTTTATGCTGTTCCAGGTCCCTGCAGCCCCCCAGCCGGGGCTGGGAGGGGGGCCAGAGGCCCCAAGGGGCACAGAGCCCCTTCCTCGTGGCTCACAACATGGCCACCACTTCTACAACAACCAAACTACAACTCTTCTCTTCCGGTCTGGTTGTGATATGTTTACATTTCTGCAGGAGTGCCCATTGGGCAGAACTTCAAAACTTCCAAGGGTTTCCACCCCTTGGGGTCTACCACTTTTTCAGCCTCTGGGGAAAATCAAAGTCCAAACCACGACAGCGAATGGAGAGGGACAGAGATAAATTAGAACAATGGGGGCTGGGCAGAAAACAAGACAGCAAAGCCCGTCCCTGTATAAGCCTTTGAACTTAAGAGTCAGCATCTACCTCCTTTTCTTGCTTCTTCGCAGCCTGAGTTACTTATTTTTTTGTTCATGTACTAATTGGCTGTTTCAGTCTCACAATGTGTGTAAGATAAAACACAGAAAAATATGCAACAAATCAAGTTTGGTGTCATGGAAGCCTGAAGACGACGATCCCTACCGGGGGGTGGAAAGAAAAGGGGGGGCAAAAAACTGCCTTCTGATATTTCTGTTAATTCTTGTGTTAACTGTAGTGTTTGTTGAATGTGTTTTTGTGAGCTCACAATATTATTGTTACTGTGTGTGTGTATGTGAAGAAACAAAGTTCTTTGCCCGGAGAAAAAGGAAAAAAGAAAAGTAAAAAGCCTTCCCTTGAAAAGATTCAGCCTTGCCAGGGAAAGAAACAGAGTGTATTTCACATGATAGAGATGGTCTGTTGCTCGGTAACTAAGCAAAAACTTTATTCGCTCACTCAGAGCTGGGAGGAGGATGAAAATATCCTGGTTTGTAAAAATTGCAACTTTGTAACCTTCTGATTGGAGAAAGAAATTGTCTTACAATTTCATAACATAGTCTCACTAACTGTTTTCTGAAGTTGTTCATTAAAATAACCAAAATTGTTTTAGAATGCATACATAAATGTAAGGGAGAAATAGAGTTTTTAAAGTAACTGCTGACAACTGTCTGTGATAAGAAAATTCCAATGCATGTGGGGGGAGCGGTTCTCCGGCAGAGCTCTAAGCACAGCTGCGCTACCTTCCCTCTCCCCCCCTGCTCAAACAGCTCTGTAAGCATTCTTTTGTTGCTTCTGTATTTTACAGATAGGTTTTTTGAGATTGTTGAAGAAGCTTTAAGGTAGACTTATTTGGTGGAATACCTAGCTCAAAAATATCTTATTTGACAGGGGCAGTTTTTGCCAGAGCAAAAAAGGAAAAATAAGTAAACTGTTTCTAGCTGGAAGTTTCCACCTTTGTGGAAAAAGAGATAAAATCTAAAGATGTAATACAGGAACCTGCCTAACAACAGACAGTGTTTCAAGTTTAAACTGCATCTGTCCTAGTCTCTTGTGCTAAGCAGCAGAGGTGTGTCCCTGTTATCAGGTGACAAGCTTAAACCAGAACTTTTGCTGCTTTGCAAGGTGTGCATTTTGGATCCCCTGGTATACTCTTATGAGCAAAACCTTAGTTTAAAGCAACCTGAGTGAGTTTTACTGTGGCTTTATGTAAATTGCTAAAGTTGAGAGCTACTTTAAGAGTGTTAACTTCTTAAATACATCGATGTAAGTTAAACTGTTACACCTATTTTGTTTAAATAAGATGTTTAAAGTTTTCACGCATATCCCAGAAAAATATATAAATATCAGCAAAAATTCAGAATTGACTGCTTATAAATCCTAGCTGATCATATCGTTTCAGAGGCTGGGTGAGACTACTTAAGTTTTAAAAAGGACATGACTGTTCTCCAGTTTCATTTTTTACATTCAGAGAGGCAGGAATCTGCCCTATGAATTTGTGAATCCTGTTAAAATCCCAAACCATGCGTGGCTTGATAAAGGAAAAGTAAGAGATACAAAACTATATTTAATCCAATTATGCAACTAAGACCTTATAAAAATCAGTAATCCCATCCTCTGAAAGATTTCCATATGCTGGGATTTTGAACAGCCAATTGTTTCTTCATAATGAAAGCTGCTATTTGCTTTTATTGAAGTTACAGTGACCTTCCTGAAATTCAGTGTTTTCCTTTACAATAGGAGAGAAATTTTCTGCAGTACAACATGATAAAATGCTGCTCAAAATGATAAAAGCAAAATAAAAGTAAATACAGAAGTTAGAGACCTAAAAAGATGAGCAAAAACTACATGTGATTGTTCTAACCAATGTTCTTTGAGAAGCAGGATTGAAGAATGCTCCAGGAAAAAATTCATAAAACCAAGCCATAGAACCTATCTCCTACAGAGAGAATTATACTGCAAAGAATCATCACTAGGCCTTCAACTTCAAAGAAAAACTGCAAAATTACCCATGATACCCACTTAAAACTGACTGAACTATTAATAACAAATTTGTGAGTTTTTTTTTATTAAAGGTGAAGAACAACTAAAAGAAGCAGATGAACAAGAGCTGAGAGTCAATTACGTCCCAGACATCAGAGACGACTTGGACTGACTTCTCACAGAAGACCCTGAATTTCAAGCTGTATTAGCAGACTGTAATAGTGATTTATTTATTCATTTTTCTAGGTACCGACTATAGCCAGAAATCATGTGTTGCTGCCAATCACACATTACTCATGTAACTCAGACATTGGTTTAATTCTCCACAATTTAGGAAGTTTTAAAAAACTGTAAGGACAAGTGATGTAATCTGCTGGTTTTCCAGAGCTAAGAAAATTATGCAGAGATTCCTAACTCACTTATAGGACAAATTGTTGTCAAGAAAACATTTTACACATCAAATGAACATTTTAAAATACAAAAAGGGGGGGAAAGAGACCATGCAGGTGCATAAACAGATGCTAAATCGGAGTAGATCTCATTTAAATTTGTTAGGCCTTATATTCCTTGTATGTATTCCTTTTCAAGCCAGGTACAGTTGTTGGACATGACTGCCAAAGATGACAAACTGAGAAGTACACAGCCAATAACTACTTAAAATATAAAGTGTGTAATTAAAATGTAAAAGTATAATAGAAATTCCAGCTATGTGTGAGTGAAGTGTGACTGAGGTGGCCACCAATGAATGACTGAAGAGAGATTGTGTGAGAGAGAGAAACTGCGTAGATATATATGTGTGTAGACTTAAAAATACTTTACAGGAGTGTCAAGATTTTGAAGGAATGTGTTGCATGAATTTGTCGGGCCATAGTGAATCCATACACAGAAGCATTCAGCTTTTGAAAGAAGGTGTCCGCAAATTACAAATTGATGATGGATGGGATTGGTTAAATAAGTTGTTTGGTAAATGGGGTTTGTCTGGTTGGCTGTTATCCATCATAAAAACAGGATTGCTGATTTTGGTAATTATTGTGGTTGTGCTATTAATGATGCCCTGTTTGATCAGCCTGTTGCAAAGGGCCCTGCAGCAGACTGTTAAGGCCATCTTTGTCGCACAAATACAAAAAAGGGGGAATTGTCACGGGTGACAGTGGGTCTGTCAGCACCTTGGCACATACTGACAAAGCAATAGATGTTGACCAGATCAAAGTATACCCCTGAGATGGACTGAAAGAGAGGACTGAAAATGGAGGCCCTGATCCTGACAACATACTGATGCATCCTGAAGAAGCTGTCCTGTGGGAACAGAGAATACTGTCTCATGAGAACAGGAGCACTGTCTCATGAGAACAAGGACCTGTTTTGAATGAGAGTAGTTGGGAAGAACATCAACATGAGAGAAAAATAAGAGCAGGTGCTCGGGACTGTTGTGGGAAAGAACTGGGCTGTTTTGAGAAAGAGCAAAGTTGTTGTGAGAAAGTAGAGTTTAGAAAATGCACCTATTAGCTGTAAGAATTCTGGTGTGAAAGTTTGAACTGTCCTATCCATGTGCATTACGTGTGTTCAAAAACTGTACTTAAGGGGCTGCGCAGCAGCCCCGGCTGTCCCTGCTTTTTTCTTGGAATAAACTTTGCTGGAACCTTTTTTCGTGTCACTTTGGCGGTTCCGACATTATCAGCGACAAGTGTGGGACAAGGTCATATCCAGCTTGTACAAACCCTTCTGGAGGAAGCAAAGGAAATGGAGGATTTCAGGAAAAAGCAAAAACTGCATTGGAAAAAGGTCAGATGCCGCAGGAGCATGCATCTTTGCCACAGGGTGTTGATCCTGCCCCAGCAATGGGCTGCTTCCAGACGATGTCTCCCACCATGCCTCAGTTCCCTCCATTCCCCTGGTGCCTGCTGCTGCCAGGAAGTCCTGAGCTCTTTCCTATGTGTTGCAATCGTGTTAGCAAACTGTGCAGCAACCTCTGACTTCCTTCTTCTCACTGTCCCATCTTCTCCTTTGGGTGCTTTTTGGGGCCAGCCATAGCAGGAGCTCAGCTCCAAGGACACCAGCCTCAACCAGGAATGTTTTTAAAGCATCTCTATAGTGCTGTATGATCTCCATAGAGTCTGTTAAAATGGCCAAGCCTTTTAACTTCTGGCTTGAGATTCCTTTGTCTGGAAAATGAGGGAGAACTGCTAGAACCAGGGGCTGGTTTGTACCTATCAGACGGGAGCTGGCTTCCCAGTTTTGCCAGACCCTATGGAGATGATACAGTACTATATATTGTTAGGATTTCATTTGTAGAGCTCCTTTGCTGTTATACGTTTTAAGTCCCTGCTTGAATTTTCCCATTGCCACCATGTGAGGGCACTCGCCGACTGTAGGAGCAGCTGGACAGACAACACCAGCCACCTAGATGATAAAAGAAGAAGTATAAAATAGTAAAGCAAAATATTGTGGTCTTGAGCAAGCCAGAGCTAAGAATAGCGCGTGTGAAAGCATGACAAGGTCAAGCTGGAAAGCCACTTGAGGCATGATTGCTTCTGTGACTGAAAACAGTCACGTGGGCATGTGTGGTATATGTCCTGATGCAAAACATCTGACCTGGCTTGATAGCTCGGATCCCTATATGTATGACATATATATGGGGCAATGAAGAAACGGAATTAGTTCTGCCTGGACAAAGTCTGTCTCCGCTTGAATTCATTCGCCGCAGTTAACAACAAGAAAAAAAAGCAGATAGCGTCCAGCACACACACACACCCTGCCCCACAGGGAAGGAGCCACTGCTTTAAGGTGTGTGCCACTGCGGGACCAGGGGTGGCAGGGGAGATCAGATCCTGCACGAACTGGTACGGGAATGGGAAAGATTAAAAGGGAGAGCTGTGTCTCCCATAGCTCGCTCACTCTCTGGCGCGGACTCATTATGGAAGCTCCCCTGGCTCCCTGCTGCCTGGAACCGCCGTGTGTCCACCGCCACTGTGGCTCTTTGTTTCTCCTGACTGGCATTCTGACAAGGAGCTGCCTGCAAGGATTTGGGAAAGAAACCTCTGCCTGGCTTCTGCAGCCCCCATGTCGGCTTGCTGCTGCAGATCTGGCTGTGCTTGCCACTGCCCCGCACCCACCACTGCAGCTCTGGCATGGCTCTGCCGCTTCCTACTTGCTGTAGCCATCTGCCTTGCACGGAGCTTCCTCACCGTCCTGACTTTCCAGTGTCCCACGCCTGCTGGACCCGCACTGACCATCCCCGGAGCCCCCATGTGCGCCTGCTGCAGCCACGGCAGTTGCCAGAGCCAGAGCCGCTCAAAGCATCCACCACCACTGCATGCCAGCTTCCTCAGCCCACTGCCGCCGGAAAAGCCCGCCAGTGCCACCTTCTGGCTGCAGCTGTAACTGCACCGAAGGAAAGCCAATTACTGGCTCAACAACACAGAAATGGACAAAGTTTTTTTCTGGGTGATATTCTTTCTTTGTTATTGTGTGTTTGTTGTTTCATTTTTGATTTTTTAGTAAAAATTGTTACTTTCATTTCTAATTTCCTCCCTCGTGAGTCTCAATTTATTTTTAAATTTACATTAGGTCTGGGAAAAAAGGGGCTCTCTCTTCCATCTAAGGTCATGCTTCCCTGGCAATATTGTCTTTGACCCAAGACACTTGCATACACAAATGTAAGCTTCGATAGAAGCATAAAAGAAGCATTTTGTGAAGATGCTTTGGGTGGACGACGGTCCTTAAACCAATCTCAGTCTGGTCCGTGTCTCTTCCTTTCCTAAGCCATGTAGTGCATCCTGGAGCTTCGATGGTCAGTGATGTGCTGACTCCAGGTCTGTTGTCTTCACAGATAGAGCTGATAATGGAGGTGATTCAAAAACAGGAATTTACAATACAAGACCATGGAGGTAAAGCAAATGTGCTGCGGTTTCTTGCCATATGGGTTAATGCTAACACACACATGCACAGCTCTGGGGAAGACTTAAATGCAAGGGTCTTCCTCCTCTGCTGTGACTCTCAACACTGTGTCTGTGTGAACAGGGTGTGCTCAGAAAAATCAAAGAGCACATCAGGGACATGGCCAGTGCTAATCTTGCAGAGTTGCATATGAGTGATTTAGAATCATAGAATTAAGGTTGGAAAAGACCTTATCATTGAGTCCAACCATAAATCCAGCACTGCCAAGTCCACCACTGAACCATGTGCCGAAGTGCCACATCTACATGTCTTTTAAATGCTTCCAGGGACGGTGATTCCACCACTTCCCTAGTGTGGTGGGTCTGGCTGAGCCGGAATTTATTTCCCCATAGTAGCCCTCACAGTGCCGTACTCTGCATTGGTAGCTAGAGGAGTGTTGATAACACACCCATGTTTTGGCTACCGCTGAGCACAGCGCTGTAACATTCCTTCTTCAGTCGAGGGCGAGATCCTGGGAGGGGACACAACTAGGCCAGCTGACCCACACTGACCAAGGGGATATTCCACACCATATGACGTTAACCCAGATATAAAAGCTGAGGCAAGGAGCAGGACCAGAGGCATTGTCTCTGATGGCTACCTGCTGACAACCATTACGCGTGCTGGAGCCCTGCTTCTCAGAGAAGTGGCCGACCATCGCTGCTTATGGGAAGTAGAGATTACCTGCTAGCTTCTGCTTTGTGCGTGTGGAAGCTGCTTTTGCTTATTTTTTTTCTTGCATCAATATAAACTGCCTTATCGTAACCCACGATTTGTGTTGTTTTCTTTTCCCACCTTACTCTCTCTCCTGTCCAGCTGGGAAGGTGAGGGATAGAGTGGCTGGGTGGGCACCTGGCGTTTAGTCAAGGTGAACCCACCACACCTGGGGAGACTGTTCCAGTGCTTGACAACCCTTTCTGTGAAGACATTTTTCCTAATATCCAACCCGAACCTCCCCTGGTGCAACTTGAGGCCATTTTCTCTTGTCCTGTCACTTGTTACTTGGGAGAAGAGACCAACCCCATATTGCTACAACCTCCTTTCAGGTAGTTGTAGAGAGTGAGAATGTCCCCCCGAGCCTCCTTTTCTCTGGACTAAACACTCCCACCTCCCTCAGCTGCTCCTCATCAGACTTGTGGTCTAGACCCTTCACCAACTTTGCGGTCGGGGTAGGGAAAAAATATATAAAAATGGAAAATATACCCTGGCCACATGGCTGGCCTTTGTGTGCAGAGAGACCCCCCTGTACATGTACAGGCAGGTACGTCATCAATCAATCAGGAGGGAGGGTGACACCTCCTCCTGAATTCAAAAAATTACCTTTTAAGGTAAAATACCTGTTACCTGTTGAATATTCAACATCTTAGGTGGCCAAGGGTACAAAAGAATGCATTTTTTCAAACCGCGTGTGCTTTTCCAGGTGGGTGGCTTGGGATTGCACCCAGCACTGCAATAAAGGATTTCTTGCTGCAATTTTCCTTGTCCTGCAATTATTTTTTTGCCATTTCATAAATTGAAAGCAGAGATTTTTCTCACACCAACCGCAAAGGTTCCCCGGAGTCAGGACCCTCCACCTTACAACTTTCACGATACACCTAAAAAACCTTTGGAACTAAATGAGAAAAGAAACCCCCCCCCTTCTGTTTTTCCACTAAATTCATTTGCTTATAATAAAACCAGGTTATTTATTTCTCATAGCTGGGCACTAGGACAGGGATCAGAAGGGTAGTAGTGTCTAGCCCTCTGGGCTGAGCCAGCAGCCCCACTGTGGCTGGAGGTGCCTCAGGTGCTGCAGGACAGGCTGTCCCGCTCCAATGGCACTTCCAGGTCCTGCCATGGCATGGGTAGAAGAGACCTCATACTCCCGATCCTCAGTAGCAGGGGCTTGGCTCCTCACTCCACATTCCCTCCAGTGATATAAAGGAACTTTCTAACACTCTTTGTGAGTATTAGGAAGCAGCATTCTTTATTTACATGGATGCATGAGGAGATTAGATCCTCCAAAAGCATGCATACCAAGTTACAAAAGCATCATGCCTTTATTTAGCAATCTAATGAATAATTCATGCAGTCCCCAGATCTGTCTCTCCCATTTCCCAGAACTGTTCCTCCCCTTGACATGACTCCCATTTTGAGTTGGCGGTCCTTTAGGGTGTTCGTTCTGTAGTCTTCCTCACGCTGCCCTTTTCTTGAAATCTTACTTTTGGCACATCATTATGCCCTTTAGAACCAGTGTCCATGCCCTTTGGAACAGTGTACAACCATGAGGACAGTTTAGATTAGTTTGTTAGCTTTATGTACCTTTTATCAATTCTGCTTCACAGAATAAAGACACACTCTATCTTTTGAGAAATTCCTGTCTTTTGAGAAACTCCTGACCTTTACATACCTGAAGCTACTGTCGCCTAAAGAAAATTCAGGGAGAAAAAAAACCTCCAAGGTAAATTAGTTTTGGAGGTGAGATAAGGAAAGGATTTTGATTTGTGCCTCTGAGGCATAAGGTTACAGGACATGCGCATGCCCCCCATGTACAGATGGTACAATTTATAATATTGTCTGTCCAATCCCAGATGTTTCCACCCTGTGGCTTTTGCCCTGATCCACCCGCAGTCCCCCCCTTGGGAATTAGGACTAGGGGCTTTTCGAGACCCCCTTTTGATCAATCATCATCTTCTTCAGAGTACAGGGGTGTGCAAGTTTCGAGCTGGCTTCCCACCAAGCCCCCAAAACTCGACAACAAGGACCCGCCTCCCAGAGAGGGAAGAGAAAAAAACAACCGAAGCAGCCAAAGCTATAGCAAATATATATATATATATTATACATATGAGACAGATACACACAACGAGAATACCACACACCACAACTCCAGAAATCCCAAACAGCTCCCCAAAAAGGGAAGAGGGGGAGGGAAAAGGGAGAAGGACAAAAAGGGACAAAGACCGAGCAAGTCAACCAGCCAACTGAGGGTAAACTAGCAAAAATCTCACCACTTCCCTTCGAACAGGCAGGATGGCTAGACACGGCCCAGCGCTCTCCCCTCACGCATGGCAGATAACAGCAGTCACTGTAGGCCTCAGCTCCAGATAAGCCAGACCGAAACAGGGACCCACGGTTCTCGAACCTCGCCGGAAAGGAAGAGAGAGAGCTCCCTCCTGCTGGCTTTATGTATACCTCAAGTTACGTAAAGGAATAGCATGGAATACTTCCGTGATCACTTTCCTAGTTCCTTCCTGGTTACAAGCTGGTCTCCAGGAAGGCCTAGAGTGAAACCATCACAAGGGGGCATATATTCACCCAGTTCTTGACTGTACTTTTGCGGTTTAGGCCAAGGTACAAGTGTTCTCTAAACAAAATAGGCCTACTTTGACAAGAGACTAAACATTTTCTAATGGAATTCAGGGGTAGAATTGATATGGGGAGCATGGAATGGGGTGATAGGGTTGGGGAATGCGTGTAGTTACTATGCTAAAGGTAAAGGAATAAGGGCTGCTGCTTCTAAATCTACTTTTACTATATAACTACTTATAAAGCTTATAAAAAATTAGGAAAATCAAAAAACCAGATGGACCTTAAGGCATCACTACACTAATAAGCTACATAGTCTAAGTTACATGGTTCTATATGGCTACACTAGCGGCAGCCTGGCCTACCCGCAGGTCCTTACAGGAGGGTCTGGCCTCCTTCCAAGCCCCTACAGGGCTGACGCACCCTGGTTTGGCTTGTTCCTCCATCCCTTCTGTACCTACCACGCTGCTGATTTGACGAGCATGCCTGGGGGGTGGGAGCAGACTCCCCGCTTCTGCCACCACCCCAAGCCACTGGGGTAGTGCCACAGCAGGTGGGAGCGCAGTGCGGGGTGATGGACAAGGCTCAGGGTGATGTCAGGGCCCCCCATAAGGCCTGCCTCAAGAGCAGACCCAAGGTAGGGGGTGCCGGGGATCACTTTAGGGTGTTTTTCCACTGACCCACGTATCACTGCTGCAGCTCATTTGTGGCGGCTCAGAGAGGCAGTTGCAGCAGTGAGGCAGGTTCAGTGCATGCCATGGGCCTTTGGCCAAGGGGTTTGTCCCCTATTTGGGATTACTCATTTTTTTGCTTGTTTTTTAAATCAGGAGAAAGGGTGGCTTCTCCAGGCCGTGTTTATATCAATGTTTGTCCCTCCTCTTCTGCTGAAAGCAGTTAGATCGAGGTTCTGGTTTTTTGGGGTTTTTTTAAGGACTTCTTTATGTCTGCACTTTTCCAATGCAGTGTAAGCAGATTTGGAGCACTTGGCAGCCAGGTGAGGCATGTGATAGGCCTTGTGCTGTAAAAGGATGGAAACAAGCTTTTTATTTTTCTAGTGTATGGCCTTCTCAAATATGTCCATCAAGACAACTGGAGTTGCCTCTGCAGTGAAGCCATAGAGCAATAGAACTTATTGCATTTAGCAGTGTTTTAGTATAGACTGGGATGACAGTCTTACAGAGAGAGTTGGGGCTGTTCAACCTGGATAAGATAATGCTCTGGGGAGACCATAAAGCACCTTCCAGTACCTAAAGGGGCTATAAGAGAGCTAGAGAGGGACTTTTCACAAGGGCATGGAGTGAAAAGACAAGGGATAATGACTTCAAACTGACAGAGGGCAGGTTTAGATTGGATATTAGGAAGAAATTCCTTATTGTGGGGGTGTCGGGAGAGCGGGATTGTGTGAGCAATTTTTCCTGCATTTTTGTGGGCCTTGCTTTGACAAGGCCGGGCACAGAGAGTAAAAAAGCTGCACAATCATCATGGCTTCAGGCTCTGAAGCTGAAACAAAGAAGGATCTGTGCCAATTTTAAGGAGGAGTCCCAAAAGGTAAACATGTGTCCTCACCTTGCGTGAACACGTGTAATAATCCAATTAGAAGTGGTCAATAGGGTATGTTTATATCGTAGACACTTTCATGTAACCAATAATGTAGAAGAGAGATCACGTGCCGGGGTGTAGAAGGGGTACATAAAGGGCATCTTTTTGTAAATAAAGCGGACATTTTGCGGATCACATTGGTCATTTGCAGTTTGTCCTGAGCCCCTCCGCCGACATGAGGGTGGTGAGGCACTGGCACAGGTTGCCCAGAAAAGTTGTGGATGCCTCATCCCTGTTGTCTTAGTTTAACAAGATTACAACTTAAAAATTAAGAGACTTCAGGTGGAAGTGTGGAAAAGGAAAAGAAACAGCTTTTTATAAACAAAATCTGAATAAACAACAAATGATGTAATCAAAAACTTTCAGAAGAAACAAAGCAAAGTCCCAAATCCCCAGGTGGGGGGGAGAAACGTGCAGCAACCCGGGGAGGGGGTGGAGGAAAAGCAGGACTGTCTTGGCAGTTCAAAAGCTGCTCGCAGCCAGCAATGAAAAAAAAACACGTCCTTTTCCCACAGGCAGTCTTGAAAGCAGATGGGTCTCGCTCTGAGATGGGTCAGTCTCTCTCTCTCTCTCAGTCGTCCTCTGCGAGGTGTCCCGTGGGGAAAAACTTCCTCTCAGGAAAAGAGAACGAGGCGGCCAAAAACCAGGCTCCTGCTCTGTCCAGTCCTGGACCAAACCTCAAAAGTCCCCGAACAAAGCACTCCCAGCCCTCCCTGCGCTGCCCAGCATGTGCGGCTTCACTCTGCCCCCACCCTCATCCCGGAAGAAACAGATGGGGGGGGACATTGGGAAAAAATTCCAACATCTCTTTTCAAACCTATGACATATATATGTATGTAGGGTTTATTTTAAAACAATTTTGTTTCAAATGTAGAAAGGTATGTTGCTGTTTTGGGGTAACACTTAAAGAAATGTATAAGGAAAGGAAGAGAAAGAAAGGATAAAAGTGGAAAGATATGTATAGTCACCACCACTTGGTAGTTTCAGTTTCGATGTCTGTTGATTGAAGTGATGATCTTGCTCTGTTGGGGGTGGGGGAAGTCCTCCCCCAAACTCAAAGATTTCATGAGTTATTATACACTTCAAGTTCAGGTGGGAACGCCTAGTACCTCCCCTGGGGTGGGGAGTTTTACAATGGATAATGTCAAGGGACATGTCAGGGATCTTCAATGCTCCCTGGAGGTTCTTCACAGCAAAGCCATCATGTAAGGGAGTGTATTGGGTCTGGCTGAGCTGCAGTTCATTTCCCCACAGTAGCCCTCACAGTGCTGTGCTTTGCATTGGCATCTAGAAGGGTGTTGATAACACACTGGTGTTTTGGCTACTGCTGAGGACAGCATCAGTACTGTAACATTCCTTCCTCAGTTGAGGGCAGGATCCTGGGAGGGGACCCAAGTAGGCCAGCTGACCCAAACTGACCAAAGGGATATTCCAGACCATAAGACATCAGTTCAGATATAAAAGCTGAGGCAAGGAGCAGGACGGTGGGCATTTGTTGTCTCCAATGGCTACCTGCTGAGAAACCATCACGCATACCAAAGCCCTGCTTCTTGGGAGTGGCTGACCATCGCTGCTCATGGGAAGTAGAAAATAAACTCTGCTATCTTTCGCTTCTGCGAAAGGCAGTTATATATATATAAATAGCATGCTATAGTAATAGTAGCTATTGAATAGCAAGCTCCTGTGCGGGACATGGAGTTTGCTGGTTGCACTACTTATCACTTTATTTTGCTAAATTTTGGGAACATGCTAATCTAAACAATGGCTCCATGCTTTGCTTTTACACTAATGGGCTTGTTATGCTTGGGGAGTTATCTTCTGGGAGATTATCTGGGAATGATGGAGAAATACACCCTTCCCCCCCTCCCTGACATTGATATAAATGACTTTATAATGAAATCTCCCATGCTCCTTGCTAATCCTATGTGAGTTGTTTGGTAATGTTACTGTTACTAACTAATACTGTCAGCACATTATGGAGTTCTTCAAATCTGGTGTTATCCTGGTGTAGGAGAAAACAAACTTCAGGTGATGATATATTGGGACGCACCCCGAAGTGCCCAGTTCCTGGGTGGCAGGGTGTGTGTAAGGATCTGGGCAGGTTTCTAGGGCATTTGACACCTCCCATTACCTGGGACTTCACACCTGGACAGGTATTCGACCCTAGCAAACTGACACGTCACCTGATGGAAGGGGGCCTTGCCTACCCCAATCAAAATCAGCAGCTTCTTGCTCTGTACTGAGGCCCGGCCTGTGCTTATCGAGCCACAGTTCAGTATTCTCAGAAGACTGTAGTGGAGACAGGGACCCAAACTGCAATGGAGGACACTATGGCTGACATAGGGACTCAAATCACAACAACTACAGTCATTGCCCCAGTAGCCAAAAAGAAGAAATGGGTCCGTATCAGCGATTAGTAAGGGAGGAAGAAGAAGAAGAGGAAGAAGGAGTAGAAGGAGGGATGGGGGCAGATAAAAAAGTTGGTCCTTCAACAAAGGAAGTCAGACAAATCAAAGAGGAAATCAAACAGGAAAACAAACAGGAAACCAAGGTTACCCGGTCCCTGACCTCATCAGAACTCCGGATTACAGCCACCAGCCTGGTGAACAGATTCCTACCTGGCTGCTTCGATGTTGGGACAACAGGGCTGATAGTCAACAACTGGAAGGTCATAAAGCCCAACAGCTGGGATCCCTTGCCAGAAATTGCCAGGAATTGGAAAGAAGAGAACAATTTGCAGTCTTTGGAGACGGCTCCTCTCAAGAGTGAGGGAAAGGTATCCATTCAAGGAAGATCTAATGAGCTCCCCAAAAAAGTGGGCCACTGCAGATGAAGGTATCCAGTACTTGAGAGAATTAGCAGTGCTGGAAATCATCTATAGTAACCTAAGAAGGGATGACATCCCCAGAGACCCAGAAGATGTTCCTTGCATGATGGCCATGTGGAGGAAGGTGGTTCAAAGTGCCCCTGTGTCATATTCTAAGAGTCTGGTAACATTATATTACCCGAAGATGGATCCACCAGCTGTAGAGGTGATGTCCTCCTGGCTTCGAAATGTAGAAGAAACTCTGGGCACTTCCTCATTCCCATGGGCCAGCACCTCAGCTCACAGGGGCAGCCCAAGAGATCAGTCCCCTCCTGCCCCAGTCATAGGGAAAGGAAGCCCCAAGCGCAGGCCATGTGGTGAACTCTGGTTCTTTCTGCGTGACCAGGGGGAAGACATGAAGAAGTGGGATGGTGAACCCACCTCTAAGCTGGAAGCCCGAGTACGTGAATTAAGAGGGAAGAGAACTGTTAAAAAGGGATCACCCAGGAAAGCTGTCCATGTAGTTGCCGCATAGACCCAAGAAAGAAATCAGCGACCTCTCAGATATAAGAGGACTGAAATCAGCTTCTCTGATCCTGGTGAAGGGATCTCTTGTCTGGCATCACAAAGGTCAGACAGTGAATACTCTGACCAGGAACAGGAAGAGAGGGTCCCTGCCTTAGGCCAGGAGGAGGAAAGGGGTGATCGGGTCTACTGGACTGTGTGGATTCGATGGCCTGGCACATTGGATCCACGGAGGTATAGAGCTTTGGTAGATACGGGTGCACAGTGCACACTAATGCCCTCGAGGCACAGAAATGCAGAACCCATCTGGATCTCTGGAGTGATGGGGATGCCAGGAATTATCAGTGCTGGAGGCTGAAGTGAGTTTAACAGGGGACAAGTGGGAAAAGCATCTCATTGTGACTGGCCCAGAGGCCCCTTGCATCCTTGGCATTGATTACCTCAGGAGAGGATACTTCAAAGATCCAAAGGGGTATCGATGGGCTTTTGGTGTTGAAACAAGAAGCCAGGCCCAAAAGAGTTAACTGAGAAATCTGGGCCTGCTAACGAGCTACCAAGATCTAAACAATCTGTGCTCATTCTGTTCTACCTACTGGACCAAAACTTAAAAGAATGGTAAAAGAAATATATAATAAGCCTAGAGGTAATAAATTAGGATGCAGTAAGATAAAGTAGACATTTGAATAGAAGAAACAGGCCTGGAGCCAAGGCTTTCTCCAAGCTTCAGTGAGCGGGTTGAGAACAATAGAAAAGAAGGAAGGTCAAGCTGAGGAAGATGAGATTAAGCCCCCAGACTCACTGGAGGAAGAGCAGATGTACCACCAAAATTGAGGGCCAAGAGAAGCACCACCCCAAGCCCCGACTGAGCTTCACCTATACTCTGCCTGTTATTAATATCTATAGATAGATGTTGTAATCACATGAATATGTATTTAATCATATATGAAAATTGTATAAAAACTACTGATTTTGCATGAAGCCTTGGAGCAAGTTCTTTGTGGTGCAAACCACACTTGCTCCCGGCACTGTCAATAAATACCTTTGAGAGATCCAAAAGACTGTGAGCAGTTCTTTATACCGGATTTTTCGGATTCATTTGGCGACTCGCGGCAGCACACCTTCTCCACCCATCTGCAGAATCCCTCAGAGGACAGGACCCCCTTGGGTGCTCTCAGGTAAGTCTTTTTACCCGAAGGGGCTCCCTTCTTCGGTGGCTTCTTGCGGAGGCTGAACAAGAACACTGCCTATTGATAAAAGTTATATCTGGTTTCTGATTTTGTCTATTCTGGTTCTAGTTATTCTGGTTCTGGATTCCCATAAGCTGAAGGTGGGACGCCATCTCTCGCAGGGTATGGGAGAGGATGCTCTTCCAGGGGAATATCCCCTCTGGGCTGGTATGTTCTGGTTTTGTCTGTATTTGGCCAAATAGTGTTTATTTCGGGGAAAACAAGGCACCTAAGTTTCCTTTTGGTTGTTCTTTTGTCTGTGCTTTAAGGCACCTATTATGCATCTTGGAAAATAGCAGTTGTCATAGTACTTTGTGTGTTTTATGTTGCTTTGCTAATTTTGTGTTTTCTTGCTCTGTGTTGGAAGCAAAATCGAGTTTTTGAAGTGTTTGTCCATCCTAAACCAACCATAGAAACATCTTGTTAAATCTGTATGGGAAGGGGATCTGAAAAATTGACTGTGAATACACCACATAGCTTGAAACCTAGAATTAAGATCTGTCCATTTTGCACTTGTTCGTTGTATGTGTGTGCTTTATGTAATAACTGTTTGAAATACATTCTTGGACTCCAATCTACCCAGGAAATAAGATTAGGTTGGACTTTAAATTTATATTGTATTAGATGTGGAGTTAATCAAACTTTGGAGGAAACTAGGTGTGCCCGATATTACTGTTGCAGAACTCATAGACCAGTGTTTCTTTCGAAACGTTCAGGGTTATAAAATGTGTTTTGGATTTTGGTGTCTTTTAAAGTATTCAGATTTGTTAGAGTGTGTGCATTTGGTGGTCAACAGCGGCATCTTGTGGATTTTTGTAGACATACAGGCTTAATGTAGAAGCCAGGCGTATTTGTAGTCTAAGGGTGGCATCTTGTGGATTTTTGTATTAGTGCAAGTTGGTTGTAAAACTAGTGATTTTGGGAAGTTTTTGTCAAAAAGCAGTACTTAGGTCTGAGAGGTGAATATTGTTTGGAGTTGCAGTTGTTAAGATATTTTAGATTTAATCCTGTATTTTCACAATGAGAGTCAAAGTAAGTAAGGAGATAAATTCCAAGACTCCCGTGGGGTGCATATTGAAACACTGGAAAGATCTGGGAGGAACTCCTGGGGGAAACCTGAGTAAAAAGACCTTTTTAAAATATTGCCAAAACTGGTGGCCCCTGTATACTTTAGATGATGGCAAAAAATGGCCCCCTCAGGGGAGTATTAATTACAATACAATCCTGCAGCTTATGTTATTCCTTTGCAGAGAACAAAAGTGGGATGAAGTGATGCACACTTGACATGTTTTTCACTTTAAGAAACAAACCATAGTGGCAGAAAAGTTGTGGAATTAATGTAGTCCCCCAGGATCCCCTTGTGTTGGCATTGGAAAGGCTAGGCAAGGGCCAAGAAGCCCGCAGGAGTTGGGACTAGGGGCAGAGGACTCTAGGAGTATAGCGGAGAGTATAGAGGACCCTGAGGAAGGAGTGAGTAGCACACATTGCAGTCGGATTGCGAGACAGAAAGTTAGGAGCAAGACTGGGGTCAGGACAAGAGTTCAAACAGCAGAGATGAGCCACACGCTGGTACCCCTGCGCCACGTAATGACACCTACAGGTACTCAGACAAAAGTGAAAGCACCCTTTTCAGCGAGTGATTTGAATAGCTGGAGAGAGGAAGTTAAGTGTTTTAGGGAAAATCCTGAGAAAGTGGTTAAGAGATTTGAATTAATTGCAAGAAATCAGGATATTGATTGGACAGATATTGACTTGATGTTATCAGAGTTGACAGAAACAGAAAAAGAACTTGTAATAAAAACAGTCATATGAGAAGTAGGACAGATTGCAACGGGAGCCTTAACAGGGGATGTAGATCAAATTTTTCCATTGCAACAACCTAATTGGGACCCAAACAACCCAGACCATTATAGACTGCTGGTCACATATAGAGACCTGGTTAAGGTGGGATTACAAAATGCTATACCTAAAGCGGTTAATTGGGCAGCCTTGTATGATGTAAGGCAGGGACGAAATGAAACCCCCACAGAATTTTTTAATAGACTGAGAGCTGCCATGAGAAAATACACTACCTTAGATTCGTCATCAAAAGAAGGTAAACTACATTTGGTGGGGTGTAACAGGGAAGGGACTAAGCCAAGGGGAAAACACAGGTTCGAGAGATTCTGGTACGTGAATAAACCAAACACCGTTGCTAGTTGGCAAAAATAATAGCTATTTATTAGGAAAAGGTGGCCAACCAGGGAAAAGGGAGAAAACAAAACAGGTGCCTGAGGGAGAAGGATTGGGGCGGAGGAAAAAGTGCACCAAAAGACCCTAGGAAGAAGGCTTCCCCCCCATACTCACCAAGGTATCACCTGTAAACAAGTCTTACCCATCCTAACCAATAATGAAATCTCTCTGCAGCAGCTGCGGGTTCATGGGGGGTGGCAGGCTCCCACTTCAAGCAGGCGTCCCCGCTGAAAGCAACTTGGTCCATCGTGAAGAGCCGCCCCCCCAAGAAGCGTCTCTGCTTTTTTATAAAGTTTTTTGAGAGCACCTGCCCCGGAGAGGTGTGGCCAGCACCGCCCCATCAGGGCTCTGAATCCCACCCCTTCTGTTATGTAAGTGCACCCCTCCTGCGCGTGCGTGAGCACCTTGTAAAGTCCCCCACGCAGGCGCAGTGATTTGGGGGGGGTCTTCCCAAATGAGTCTGTGGGCTTACTTCATCATTATCATCATCACTTTGTCCTCCAACTGCCCCTGACGAGCAATTGACCAATCACAACAGACCAATTAAAACAGTTTACACAGAAGCTCTCCCTCCAAGGCCAAGTTCACTGCTTTATCAGAAGACTTGGCAGGAGAAAGCATAAACTAACTGCAGGTGGCTAGGGCCAAACACAGACCAAAAAGTAACATCCCAACTTCGTCCCGATACAGTGGGGTTATTAATGGGACAAAGTAATCCTGATATTAGAAAAAGGTTACAGAAAATAGAACACCTTGCCAATAAAGATTTAGAGGTGTTGATGAATGAAGCTTGGAAAGTGTACAACAACAGAGAGAAAAGGGAAGACAGAAGGCTTACAAGGGTGATGATTGCAGCTTTAACACAGAACCCAATAACAGCAGGATGGTATTACAGGGGTCGTGGCTGAGGGCAGGCAACACGGGGGAGGGGAGGTTTACCCTTCAAACAAACAGAGATAGGTCAAAATCAATGCGCCTACTGTAAGCAAGAGGGACACTGGAAGAGAGAGTGTCCTAACCGGGCAAATAGAAATCCAAGAGGGGCTGGTCATAGCCCACTAGGATAGTGAATGAAGGGGACCAGCTGGTTTATCCCTAGCAGACCCGCTGGTTACAATTCGGCTATGGGAAGAAGAAGAAAAACTGGATTTTTTAATTGACACTGTTTTAAATCAAGAATTGATGCCTAAAAGTGATAACTACGTACAAGTTGTTGGTGCCACTGGTCAATCAGAAAAGGCTTTCTCTTTGAAACCCCTAAAATTTAAAACTGGGAAACAAATGGGAGTACATCAGTTTTTGTACTTACCAAGTTCACCCAAACCCTTATTGGGCAGAGATTTATTAGAAAATCTGGGAGCTATAATAGAATTTAAACAAGGTAAGATTGAATTCAAAGTAAAGGAAGAACAATTACTGGCAGCTCTGAGTTTGGCCATGAGTTGCATAGAACCAAACAAGAAGTACATTGATCAGATTACAAATCAGGTATACCCCCTGGTGTGGGCCACTGACATACCAGGTAAGTCAAAATGGGCAACTCCTATTCAAATAGAACTAAAACCAGGAGCTAAGCCAGTGGCTAAGAAACAATATCCACTGAGGCTAGAAGATAGGAAAGGAATTGAACCAATAATTGAAAACTTTTTGAAATTAGGGCTGTTGATAGAGTGTGAATCAGACTTTAACACTTCAATTCTTTCAATGAAAAAACCAAATGGGACCTACAGGTTAGTACAAGATTTAAGAGCAGTAAATGAAATAGTTAAGACTATACATCCTGTTGTAGTAAATCCTTATACACTTTAAACTAAATTAAGGGATAATTTGATTTGTTTTACAGTGTTAGATTTAAAAGGTGCCTTTTTCTGTCTACCCCTAGCACAAGAAAGCCAAAAAATCTTTGCTTTTGAATGGGAGTCTGTTAATAGAGGGAGAAAAATGCAAATTACATGGACAGTTTTGCCTCAGGGTTTTAAGAACAGTCCCACACTTTTTGGTAATGAGCTAGCCAGAGAGCTAGAACTATGGCAACAGCCACTGGGAGATGGCATTCTTCTGCAATATGTGGATGATCTCCTAATAGCAACTGAAACAAAAGAGGACTGCATTCAGTGGACAATATCTCTCTTAAACTTCTTAGGTTTAAGTGGTTATCGAGTTTCTCAACAGAAAGCTCAGCTGGTCCAGGAGAAAGTCATGTACCTGGGATATGAAGGACAGCGATCCCTGGGGACGGCGAGGAAAGAAGTCATCTGCCAGACACCCAGACCAGAAACAGTGAGAAGCCTCCGAGCCTTTCTAGGAATGACAGGTTGGTGTCGCTTGTGGATATATCAGTATGGGATAATTGCAAAGCCCTTGTATGACCTGCTGAAAGTAAATAAGGATCACATAATCTGCACCCCTTGAGGCAGACAAAGCCTTCAAACGACTGAAGCAAGAGCTCATGAGGGCTCTGGCGTTGGGTTTACCTGATGTGACAAAGCCCTTCTGGTTGTTCTCGTATGAGCGTCAAGGAATGGCTTTAGGGTCCTGGCTCAACAACTGGAGCCACACAAAAGAGTAGCAGCCTACTTCTCCAAACAATTGGATGAGGTAAGCAAAGGATGGCCTACTTGTCTAAGGGCAGTTGCAGCAGTGGTTGTAAACATAGAAGAAGCCAGAAAATTCACTATGGGACAGAAAATGACTGTGTTAGTATCCCATACTGTATCAGCAGTGCTGGAACAAAAAGGGAACCATTTGTGTTCTGATTTGTATGTTGTAGGAAGTAAAGTCGCAGGACAACAAAGAGCGAATTCTGAGGAACAACGACAGTGTGACAGTGACCTGAGCCAGGCTGGTGTTGGTGCCCAACGATCAATTGCCTCTCCTGCCCTGAGTACTCATCCCAGTGGAATGGATCCCAAGACCTGAAGGGATGGATGAAGGCCATTAAACGAGATCTGTGCTAGCGCTGGAGATAGTCAGATATGGGATCTATGACGTAAATGGTATGGAATAAGGGATGGAGATTGTATTGGGTCTGGCTGAGCTGGAGTTCATTTCCTCACAGTAGCCCTCACAGTGCTGTGCTTTGCATTGGGTGATTTGGCTACTGCTGAGCACAGTATCAGCACTGTAACATTCCTTCCTCAGGACATTGGCATTATCCCCCTTAGCAGGATTTGCCTCTTCCCTTATCTGGCAATCTAGTTTGTTGCTTCAGGTATGCATGCCCTTCGGTACCTGGGATAGTTGGACAATAGCACCCACTTATCTCATCTGAAGGTCCTTTCCTAGTAGGCATATTCATGGAGGGATAGGCTTTGCTGGTTGTGCAGCTGTTTCTTTGCAATTTGACAAAAGTCTTTTGGTGATCTTAGCAATGTTTAAGCCATTAACTATTTCAGTCTCTGACAGCAAGTCAAGGGAGAGATAGGAAAGGCAAGGTTATGAAGGGGTAGGCAGAGAAAGGCAAGGCAAGACAATGGTAGGCAAGGCAAAGCAAGGGATGGGTCTGCAAGGAAAGGCAAGCAAGAGATAGGCAATGAAAGGCAAGGAAAGACAAAGGAGTTGTAGGCAAGTCAAGGCAAGGGAGTGGAAGGCAAGGGAAGGCAAGGCAAGGGATGGTCAGGCAAGGCAAGGAAATGCAAGGTTGAGTATGCAAGGCAACGCAAGGCAAGGGAGTGGTAGGCAAGGAAAGGCAAGAGGTGGGTGTCATGGTTTGAGATAGCCCCAAAATCCAATCCCTAGCTCTATTCCCCCCTCCCACATCTCAACCTAATGTGAGATGGGTTTTTCCAGACAAAACACACCAGACTCAAAGTGGGGGGAAAGGGAATATATTACAATGACTGTACAAATAAATACCATATCACATTATACACATGATCACAACTATCTCTACCATGACATATAGTATTTACAATGGACCAGATCTCTTCTCCCCTCCAAGTAAAAGTCCAGGAGGGAAAGAAGGACAGATCCCTTCCAGTCCTTAAGCAGCAGCATCTTCTGAGGCAGCAGTCTGTCTGTCTTCTCCACATGCAGCAGCCGATAGTTGGCTTTCTGCCAGCACTCAACAAGGGAGATATCCAACCTCCCTCGGCCCCATCGCCTCACAACCGAGGGGTCTTCCGTGGGCTTCGTAACCCCAGACAAGGTCGTTTCACCACGTCATATCACGAAGACACAGGGGGGTCTTCGTGACGGTCTGGTATCTTTTGCAGGGCCTCTGTGCCCTGTCACTCAGGCTGCCACCGTGGCAGCAGTGCAAGGGGGGGAGCCAAGGTCAACTCCCCCCGCATTCCATCTGGCCGTCCCAGTCCAGCTCCCGGGACGCTCTGAGCTTCTCAGCTCCTCTCTCTCTCCGGTGCTGCATACTCCAAGGCTCCTCTAAAATAGGAGTCCATCTATTCCTCCTTTCTCGGAGGTCTCAAAGGAGTTTTGGGGGATCTGGTACAGTCTTACCCCAAACTCTGTCTCTCAGCTGCTGGCTCTCTTTCTCCTCCCTTTCCAGGAGTCTTCTCTGCGGTGCTGCGTGTTGTTTCTGCTGCTCCTCCAGTTCAGGTCCTTATCTCTGGCTCTCTGCCACCGTTTCTCTGGTCAGCGTTGGCTGTTGCTCTGCACCCATGGAGAAAACATCTCCCGGCATAACTACAGGCACCTAGCCCAGCTTTATGCTGTTCCAGGTCCCCGCAGCCACCCAGCCAGGGGCTGGGAGGCCCCAGAGGGCCCGAGGGGCTTAGAGTCCCTTCCTCGTGGCTCACAACATGGTCACCTCTTCTACAACAACCAAAACTACCACTCATCTCTTCCGGTACTTCTGGGATGTTGACATTTTTGCAGGAGTGCCCATTGGATAAAACTTCAAAACTTCTAGGGGTTTCCACCCCTTGGGGTCTACCACTTTTCTTTAGCCTCTGGGGGAAAACAAAGTCCAAACCACTACAGTGGGTTTGCAAGGAAAGGCAAGTGACAGTTCGACAATGATAGGCAAGGAAAGGCAAAGGAGGTGTAGAGAAGGCAAGGAAAGGCAAGGGCAGGGTAGGCAAGGGAAGACTAGGCAAGGGGTGGTCAGGCTTGGCAAGGAAATGCAAGGTTGGATAGGCAAGGCAAGGCAAGGCCACGGCAGACTTCCCTGTGAGCTGGGTCCGGTCTGCATATCGGGCCCTCTGTTCCTCTTAGAAGGGAGTGTCCTATTCAAACTACCATTCTTTTTCTGTTAACAGAGGAGGTCGTGACGTGGGGTACAGGTGGTGTTTTTTTTAGGAGGCCCCACTATCCCAGAAGGACCTTTGCCCACCTCATCAGTTGTCTGGACTTCTAGTTCCAGAGCCTCATACCTATTGTAGAAGGTACCAGTACTACCTCTCAAATTTTGAGAAGGAGGAGGAACCTTCCTCCTGGGATGTGCAATGACCTGCTTCCAGCCTTCATCTTTAACAGACCCTTGACTAACAGTCCTTTGACTAATTACCCTGCAGGGTTCTGAGTCCACCTGCTTCTCTACTATAATGGAGGATCAAGACTTCCAAGGGTCTTGAGACTGTAGTGTCTCTGAAAATAATCAGTCTTTCTCTTACTCATTCACCAGAATACTACAAAGCCTGTTCACTTCTTCCTGTAGCTCTCTTCAACCATGGCACACCTTCTGCAAAATAACTGTTTGTCAGTCCCAGTCTCACAAAGAGGCATCAGGCACTCCTGGCAACCTGTGACCCGGAGAACTGGGTCTACCATCAGCAGGTCTGTCTGGATGGAGGCCTCTGACATGGTTAGTACAGCAACTCCTGAAGCTACAAGGGATTGAGCTTTACAGCATTCAACATGTCAACTGAGGAAGGTTAAACTAATATGCTAATAAGACTTGGGCTGAAAGGATCTCTTTGATCTTCCTTACTAGCTACTGAGTCTGTTAGCTGCCTCTGTTGGCTGCTCCTGGATGGTCAGAAAGGAGCCCTTCCTGCTCACCCTGCCTGCAAGAACTGCCATGCAAACTGGTGTGCCACACCCTTACTGACATGCCAGGCTCCTGTTTGCCTGCTCCTGTTCACCATGCTCCAGGTTACTCACGCTCTCTGGAGCTGTTTAAAAGTCCCTCAATTGCTCTTAGCACCACCCCCTCCTTGCCTGCTTGGCTGCCAAGGGCTTCCAGCTTGTCACAAGGCTGCAGTTTTGTGCTGCCTTGCCGACTTTGCCTCAACCTTCGATGGCAACCTCTCTTCTCACACCTCTTGAGTGGATTGACAGTAGGATGGGGACTAGGGAAGTAAAGTCTCTCCATTATGAGAGAAGATCAGGTTCCTGTAGTGGGTTTGTGTAGTTAAATAATGCTTCCTTTTCCCGGGAGGAACAGGATATTCCATACCATGTTAAGTCATCCTGGCTATAAAAGGGGAAGGGAGAGTTAGCTCAGTCATTCTTCTCCTTCCAGGATGGCCCGATAGACAGCTGCGCCTGTCCGAGACACCGCTCCATGGGGGAGGTAGAGTTTTTACTGTTAGTTTCCTTTGCCTGTGTGTTTGTAGCGTTATTAGTCTCTTCCTTTTTTTCTCCGTGTAAATATAAACTTTCTTTCTTGGTAAGCCCCGGGTTTTCATGGTTTTTTCTTTCATCTCCCGTTGGGGGGGGGGAGGGGAAAATCTGCGCAGCCTTGGTGGACACCTGACGTTCAGCCAAAGTAAACAGCTACAGTTCCTGACCGCCTGAGGCACCTGTATGTACATAAGTCTATGGGACCTGATGAGATGCATCCGAGAGTCCTGAGGGAATTGGCTGATATAGTTGCCAAGCCACTATCCATGATATCTGAAAAGTCATGGCAGCCAGGTGAAGTCCCAGGTGACTGGAAAAGGAGAAACATTGTACCCATCTTTAAAAAGGGTTGAAAGGAGGACCCTGGGAACTAACAACCTGTCAGCCTCACCTCTGTTCCTGGGAAGATCACAGAACAGATTCTCCTAGAAGCTCTGCTAAGGCACATGGAGGACAGGGAGATGGTTCAAGACAGACAGCATGGCTTCACCAAGGGCAAGTCCTGCCTGACTAACCTAGTGGCCTTCTATGATGGGGTGACTCCATCAGTGGACAAAGGAAGTGCTACAGATGTCATTTATCTGGACTTCTGTAAAGCCTTTGACATGGTCCCCCACAACATCCTTCTTTCTAAATTGAAGAGATACGGACTTGATGAGTGGACTGTTAGATGGGTAAGGAAGTGATTGGACGATTGCATCCAGAGAATAGTGGTCAATGGCTCAGAGTCCCAATGCACATCAGTGACAAGTGGTGCCCTCAAGGGCCTGTACTGGGACCCGTGTTGTTTAATATCTTCATTAATGACATAGATGAAGGGATCCAGTGCACCCTCAGCAAGTCTGTCAATGACACCAAGCTGAGGGGTATGCTTGACACACCTGAAGGACGGTGGCCTGTGGCCAACCCTGCAAGTGGGGCTTCAGCTCTGATAGCCATTTTGGGGCTACATAGGGGCTCCGGAGGTCGGTTGTGAGTCATTGCTTCAGCTGTGCCAGTGACTGACAGCTGCTCCAGAGCTGGACTGGAAACTCCAGGAGCAGGGTATAGGAGCAGTGCACCATCACACTTTTGCAGAACTTGCCCTGCTCCCCACATCCACTATAGTTGTTTTGAGCCATTAATAATATTTCTCTCACAACACCCCATGGGTCAAAACAAAGATTGGGAAAAAAGCAATTTCTGCTCAGGCTTGGCTCCACCTCGGAACCGATTAAGGTGAGTGAGGGGAGGGTCAGGCTCGTTAGCAGGTGATAGGGGGGCTATATAAGAGCCTCTAAGAGAGCTACTAGGCCATTTCTGCTCAGGCTTGGCTCCACCTTGGAACCGATTAAGGTGAGTGAGGGGGGGGTCAGGCTCGTTAGCAGGTGATAGGGGGGCTATATAAGAGCCTCCAAGAGAGCTACTAGGCCATTTCTGCTCAGGCTTGGCTCCACCTCGGAACCGATTAAGGTGAGTGAGGGTTGGGTCAGGCTCGTTAGCAGGTGATAGGGAGGCCGTATAAGAGCCTCCAAGAGAGGTACTAGGCCATTTCTGCTCAGGCTTGGCTCCACCTCGGAACCGATTAAGGTGAGTGAGGGGCGGGTCAGGTTCGTTAGCAGGTGATAGGGGGGCTATATAAGAGCCTCCAAGAGAGCTACTAGGCCATTTCTGCTCAGGCTTGGCTCCACCTCGGAACCGATTAAGGTGAGCGAGGGGGGGGTCAGGCTCGTTAGCAGGTGATAGGGGGGCTATATAAGAGCCTCCAGGAGAGCTACTAGGCCATTTCTGCTCAGGCTTGGCTTCACCTCGGAACCGATTAAGGTGAGTGAGGGGAGGGTCAGGGTCGTTAGCAGGTGATAGGGGGGCTATATAAGAGCCTCTAAAAGAGCTACTAGGCCATTTCTGCTCAGGCTTGGCTCCACCTCGGAACCGATTAAGGTGAGTGAGGGGGGGGTCAGGCTCGTTAGCAGGTGAGAGGGGGGCTATATAAGAGCCTCCAAGAGAGCTACTAGGCCATTTCTGCTCAGGCTTGGCTCTGCCTCGGAACCGATTAAGGTGAGTGGGGGGGGGTCAGGCTCGTTAGCAGGTGATAGGGGGCTATATAAGAGCCTCCAAGAGAGCTACTAGGCCACTTCTGCTCAGGCTTGGTTCCAGCTCGGAACCGATTAAGGTGAGTGAGGGGGGGGTCAGGCTCGTTAGCAGGTGATAGGGGGGCTATATAAGAGCCTCCAAGAGAGCTACTAGGCCATTTCTGCTCAGGCTTGGCTCCACCTCGGAACCGATTAAGGTGAGTGAGGGGTGGGTCAGGCTCGTTAGCAGGTGATAGGGGCGCTATATAAGAGCCTCCAAGAGAGCTACTAGGCCATTTCTGCTCAGGCTTGGCTCTACCTCGGAACCAATTAAGGTGAGTGAGGGGAGGGTCAGGCTCGTTAGCAGGTGATAGGGGGGCTATATAAGAGCCTCCAAGAGAGCTACTAGGCCATTTCGGCTCAGGCTTGGCTTCAGCTCGGAATTGATTAAGGTGAGTGAGGGGCGGCTCAGGCTCGTTAGCAGGTGATGGGGGGCTATATAAGAGCCTCCAAGAGAGCTACTAGGCCGCTTCTGCTCAGGCTTGGCTCCACCTCGGACCCAATTAAGGTGAGTGAGGGGGAGGGTCAGGCTCGTTCGCAGGTGATAGGGGGGCTATATAAGAGCCACCAAGAGAGCTACTAGGCCACTTCTGCTCAGGCTTGGCTCCACCTCGGAACCGATTAAAGTGAGTGAGGGTAGGGTCAGGCTCGTTAGCAGGTGATAGGGGGGCTATATAAGAGCCTCCAAGAGAGCTACTAGGCCATTTCTGCTCAGGCTTGGCTCTAGCTCGGAACCGATTATGGTGAGTGAGGGTCGGGTCAGGCTCGTTAGCAGGTGATAGGGAGGCCATATAAGAGCCTCTAAGAGAGCTACTAGGCCATTTCTGCTCAGGCTTGGCTCCACCTCGGAACCGATTAAGGTGAGTGAGGGGTGGGTCAGGCTCGTTAGCAGGTGATAGGGGGGCTATATAAGAGCCTCCAAGAGAGCTACTAGGCCATTTCTGCTCAGGCTTGGCTCCACCTCGGAACCGATTAAGGTGAGTGAGGGGCGGGTCAGGCTCGTTAGCAGGTGATAGGAGGGCTATATAAGAGCCTCTAAGAGAGCTACTAGGCCATTTCTGCTCAGGCTTGGCTCCACCTCGGAACCGATTAAGGTGAGTGAGGGTCGGGTCAGGCTCGTTCGCAGGTGATAGGGGGGCTATATAAGAGCCTCCAAGAGAGCTACTAGGCCATTTCTGCTCAGGCTTGGCTCCACCTCGGAACCGATTAAGGTGAGTGAGGGGCGGCTCAGGCTCGTTAGCCGGTGATAGGGGGGCTATATAAGAGCCTCTAAGAGAACTACTAGGCCATTTCTGCTCAGGCTTGGCTTCACCTCGGAACCGATTAAGATGAGTGAGGGGGGGGGTCAGGCTTGTTAGCAGGTGATAGGGAGGCCATATCAGAGCCTCCAAGAGAGCTACTAGGCCATTTCTGCTCAGGCTTGGCTCCACCTCGGAACCGATAAAGGTGAGTGAGGGTCGGGTCAGGCTCGTTAGCAGGTGATAGGGGGGCTATATAAGAGCCTCCAAGAGAGCTACTAGGCCATTTCTGCTCAGGCTTGGGTGCACCTCGGACCCGATTAAGGTGAGTGGGGGGGGGATCAGGCTCGTTCGCAGGTGATAGGGGGGCTATATAAGAGCCTCCAAGAGAGCTACTAGGCCATTTCTGCTCAGGCTTGGCTCCACCTCGGAACCGATTAAGGTGAGTGAGGGGCGGGTCAGGCTCGTTAGCAGGTGATAGGGGGGCTATATAGGAGCCTCTAAGAGAGCTACTAGGCCATTTCTGCTCAGGCTTGGCTCCACATCGGAACCGATTAAGGTGAGTGAGGGGCGGTTCAGGCTCGTTAGCAGGTGATGGGGGGCTATATAAGAGCCTCCAAGAGAGCTACTATGCCGCTTCTGCTCAGGCTTGGCTCCACCTCGGACCCAATTAAGGTGAGTGAGGGGGAGGGTCAGGCTCGTTCGCAGGTGATAGGGGGGCTATATAAGAGCCACCAAGAGAGCTACTAGGCCACTTCTGCTCAGGCTTGGCTCCACCTCGGAACCGATTAAAGTGAGTGAGGGTAGGGTCAGGCTCGTTACCAGGTAATACGGGGGCTATATAAGAGCCTCTAAGAGAGCTACTAGGCCATTTCTGCTCAGGCTTGGCTCCACCTCGGAACCGATTAAGGTGAGAGAGGGTCGGTTCAGGCTCGTTAGCAGGTGATAGGGAGGCCATATAAGAGCCTCTAAGAGAGCTACTAGGCCATTTCTGCTCAGGCTTGGCTCCACCTCGGAACCGATTAAGGTGAGTGAGGGGAGGGTCAGGCTCGTTAGCAGGTGATAGGGGGGCTATATAAGAGCCTGTAAGAGAGCTACTAGGCCATTTCTGCTCAGGCTTGGCTCCACCTCGGAACCGATTAAGGTGAGTGAGGGGCGGGTCAGGCTCGTTAGCAGGTGATACGGGGGCTATATAAGAGCCTCTAAGAGAGCTACTAGGCCATTTCTGCTCAGGCTTGGCTCCGCCTCGGAACCGATTAAGGTGAGTGAGGGTCGGGTCAGGCTCGTTCGCAGGTGATAGGGAGGCCATATAAGAGCCTCCAAGAGAGCTACTAGGCCATTTCTGCTCAGGCTTGGCTCCACCTCGGAACCGATTAAGGTGAGTGAGATGGGGGGGGTCAGGCTCGTTAGCAGGTGATAGGGGGGCTATATAAGAGCCTCTAAGAGAGCTACTAGGCCATTTCGGCTCAGGCTTGGCTTCAGCTCGGAATTGATTAAGGTGAGTGAGGGGCGGCTCAGGCTCGTTAGCAGGTGATGGGGGGCTATATAAGAGCCTCCAAGAGAGCTACTAGGCCGCTTCTGCTCAGGCTTGGCTCCACCTCATAGCCAATTAAGGTGAGTGAGGGGGAGGGTCAGGCTCGTTCGCAGGTGATAGGGGGGCTATATAAGAGCCTCCAAGAGAGCTACTAGGCCATTTCTGCTCAGGCTTGGCTCCACCTCGGAACCGATTAAGGTGAGGGGGGGGGGGTCAGGCTCATTAGCAGGTGATAGGGGGGCTATATAAGAGCCTGCAAGAGAGCTACTAGGCCATTTCTGCTCAGGCTTGGCTCCACCTCGGAACCGATTAAGGTGAGTGAGGGGCGGGTCAGGCTCGTTAGCAGGTGATACGGGGGCTATATAAGAGCCTCTAAGAGAGCTACTAGGCCATTTCTGCTCAGGCTTGGCTCCGCCTCGGAACCGATTAAGGTGAGTGAGGGTCGGGTCAGGCTCGTTCGCAGGTGATAGGGAGGCCATATAAGCGCCTCTAAGAGAGCTACTAGGCCATTTCTGCTCAGGCTTGGCTCCACCTCGGAACCGATTACGGTGAGTGAGGGTCGGGTCAGGCTCGTTAGCAGGTGATAGGGGGGCTATATAAGAGCCACCAAGAGAGCTACTAAGCCATTTCTGCTCAGGCTTGGCTGCACCTCGGACCAAATTAAGGTGAGTGAGGGGGGGGGTCAGGCTTGTTCGCAGGTGATAGGGGGGCTATATAAGAGCCTCCAAGAGAGCTACTAGGCCATTTCTGCTCAGGCTTGGCTCCACATCGGAACGGATTAAGGTGAGTCAGGGGCGGCTCAGGCTCGTTAGCAGGTGATGGGGGGCTATATAAGAGCCTCCAAGAGAGCTACGAGGCCGCTTCTGCTCAGGATTGGCTCCACCTCGGAACCGATTAAAGTGAGTGAGGGTAGGGTCAGGCTCGTTAGCAGGTAATACGGGGGCTATATAAGAGCCTCTAAGAGAGCTACTAGGCCATTTCTGCTCAGGCTTGGCTCCACCTCGGAACCGATTAAGGTGAGTGAGGGTCGGGTCAGGCTCGTTAGCAGGTGATAGGGAGGCCATATAAGAGCCTCTAAGAGAGCTACTAGGCCATTTCTGCTCAGGCTTGGCTCCACCTCGGAACCGATTAAGGTGAGTTAGGGGAGGGTCAGGCTCGTTAGCAGGTGATAGGGGGGCTATATAAGAGCCTCTAAGAGAGCTACTAGGCCATTTCTGCTCAGGCTTGGCTCCACCTCGGAACCGATTAAGGTGAGTGAGGGGGGGGGTCAGGCTCGTTAGCAGGTGATAGGGGGGCTATATAAGAGCCTCTAAGAGAGCTACTAGGCCACTTCTGCTCAGGCTTGGCTCCATGTCGAAACCGATTAAAGTGAGTGAGAGTAGGGTCAGGCTCGTTAGCAGGTGATAGTGGGGCTATATAAGAGCCTGTAAGAGAGCTACTAGGCCATTTCTGCTCAGGCTTGGCTCCACCTCGGAACCGATTAAGGTGAGTGAGGGGAGGGTCAGGCTCGTTAGCAGGTGATAGGGGGGCTATATAAGAGCCTGCAAGAGAGCTACTAGGCCATTTCTGCTCAGGCTTGGCTCCACCTCGGAACCGATTAAGGTGAGTGAGGGGCGGGTCAGGCTCGTTAGCAGGTGATACGGGGGCTATATAAGAGCCTCTAAGAGAGCTACTAGGCCATTTCTGCTCAGGCTTGGCTCCGCCTCGGAACCGATTAAGGTGAGTGAGGGTCGGGTCAGGCTCGTTCGCAGGTGATAGGGAGGCCATATAAGAGCCTCTAAGAGAGCTACTAGGCCATTTCTGCTCAGGCTTGGCTCCACCTCGGAACCGATTACGGTGAGTGAGGGTCGGGTCAGGCTCGTTAGCAGGTGATAGGGAGGCCATATAAGAGCCTCCAAGAGAGCTACTAGGCCATTTCTGCTCAGGCTTGGCTCCACCTCGGAACCGATTAAGGTGAGTGAGGGGCTAGTCAGGCTCGTTAGCAGGTGATAGGGGGGCTATATAAGAGCCTCCAAGAGAGCTACTAGGCCATTTCTGCTCAGGCTTGGCTCCACCTCGGAACCGATTAAGGTGAGTGAGATGGGGGGGGTCAGGCTCGTTAGCAGGTGATAGGGGGGCTATATAAGAGCCTCTAAGAGAGCTACTAGGCCATTTCGGCTCAGGCTTGGCTTCAGCTCGGAATTGATTAAGGTGAGTGAGGGGCGGCTCAGGCTCGTAAGCAGGTGATGGGGGGCTATATAAGACCCTCCAAGAGAGCTACTAGGCCGCTTCTGCTCAGGCTTGGCTCCACGTCATACCCAATTAAGGTGAGTGAGGGGGAGGGTCAGGCTCGTTCGCAGGTGATAGGGGGGCTATATAAGAGCCACCAAGAGAGCTACTAGGCCACTTCTGCTCAGGCTTGGCTCCACCTCGGAACAGATTAAAGTGAGTGAGGGTAGGGTCAGGCTCGTTAGCAGGTGATAGGGGGGCTATATAAGAGCCTCCAAGAGAGCTACTAGGCCGTTTCTGCTCAGGCTTGGCTGCACCTCGGACCCGATTAAGGTGAGTGGGGGGGGGTCAGGCTTGTTCGCAGGTGATAGGGGGGCTATATAAGAGCCTCCAAGAGAGCTACTAGGCCATTTCTGCTCAGGCTTGGCTCCACCTCGGAACCGATTAAGGTGAGTGAGGGGCGGCTCAGGCTCGTTAGCAGGTGATGGGGGGCTATATAAGAGCCTCCAAGAGAGCTACTAAGCCATTTCTGCTCAGGCTTGGCTGCACCTCGGACCCAATTAAGGTGAGTGAGGGGGGGGGTCAGGCTTGTTCGCAGGTGATAGGGGGGCTATATAAGAGCCTCCAAGAGAGCTACTAGGCCATTTCTGCTCAGGCTTGGCTCCACATCGGAACGGATTAAGGTGAGTCAGGGGCGGCTCAGGCTCGTTAGCAGGTGATGGGGGGCTATATAAGAGCCTCCAAGAGAGCTACTAGGCCGCTTCTGCTCAGGCTTGGCTCCACCTCGGACCCAATTAAGGTGAGTGAGGGTGAGGGTCAGGCTCATTAGCAGGTGATAGGGGGGCTATATAAGAGCCACCAAGAGAGCTACTAGGCCACTTCTGCTCAGGCTTGGCTCCACCTTGGAACCGATTAAAGTGAGTGAGGGTAGGGTCAGGCTCGTTAGCAGGTAATACGGGGGCTATATAAGAGCCTCTAAGAGAGCTACTAGGCCATTTCTGCTCAGGCTTGGCTCCACCTCGGAACCGATTAAGGTGAGTGAGGGTCGGTTCAGGCTCGTTAGCAGGTGATAGGGAGGCCATATAAGAGCCTCTAAGAGAGCTACTAGGCCATTTCTGCTCAGGCTTGGCTCCACCTCGGAACCGATTAAGGTGAGTGAGGGGAGGGTCAGGCTCGTTAGCAGGTGATAGGGGGGCTATATAAGAGCCTGCAAGAGAGCTACTAGGCCATTTCTGCTCAGGCTTGGCTCCGCCTCGGAACCGATTAAGGTGAGTGAGGGTCGGGTCAGGCTCGTTAGCAGGTGATAGGGAGGCCATATAAGAGCCTCTAAGAGAGCTACTAGGCCATTTCTGCTCAGGCTTGGCTCCACCTCGGAACCGATTAAGGTGAGTGAGGGGCGGCTCAGGCTCGTTAGCAGGTGATAGGGGGCTATATAAGAGCCTCCAAGAGAGCTACTAAGCCATTTCTGCTCAGGCTTGGCTGCACCTCGGACCCAATTAAGGTGAGTGAGGGGGGGGGTCAGGCTTGTTCGCAGGTGATAGGGGGGCTATATAAGAGCCTCCAAGAGAGCTACTAGGCCATTTCTGCTCAGGCTTGGCTCCACATCGGAACGGATTAAGGTGAGTCAGGGGCGGCTCAGGCTCGTTAGCAGGTGATGGGGGGCTATATAAGAGCCTCCAAGAGAGCTACTAGGCCGCTTCTGCTCAGGCTTGGCTCCACCTCGGACCCAATTAAGGTGAGTGAGGGGGAGGGTCAGGCTCATTAGCAGGTGATAGGGGGGCTATATAAGAGCCACCAAGAGAGCTACTAGGCCACTTCTGCTCAGGCTTGGCTCTACCTCGGAACCGATTAAAGTGAGTGAGGGTAGGGTCAGGCTCGTTAGCAGGTAATACGGGGTCTATATAAGAGCTTCTAAGAGAGCTACTAGGCCATTTCTGCTCAGGCTTGGCTCCACCTCGGAACCGATTAAGGTGAGTGAGGGGAGGGTCAGGGTCGTTAGCAGGTGATAGGGGGGCTATATAAGAGCCTGCAAGAGAGCTACTAGGCCAGTTCTGCTCAGGCTTGGCTCCACCTCGGAACCGATTAAGGTGAGGGGCGGGTCAGGCTCGTTAGCAGGTGATAGCGGTGCTATATAAGAGCCTCTAAGAGAGCTACTAGGCCATTTCTGCTCAGGCTTGGCTCCACCTCGGAACCGATTAAGGTGAGTGAGGGGCGGGTCAGGCTCGTTAGCAGGTGATAGGGGGGCTATATAAGAGCCTCCAAGAGAGCTACTAGGCCATTTCTGCTCAGGCTTGGCTCCACATCAGAACCAATTAAGGTGAGTGAGGGGAGGGTCAGGCTCGTTAGCAGGTGATAGGGGGGCTATATAAGAGCCTCTAAGAGAGCTACATCGCCATTTCGGCTCAGGCTTGGCTTCAGCTCGGAATTGATTAAGGTGAGTGAGGGGCTGCTCAGGCTCGTTAGCAGGTGACGGGGGGCTATATAAGAGCCTCCAAGAGAGCTACTAGGCCGCTTCTGCTCAGGCTTGGCTCCACCTCGGACCCAATTAAGGTGAGTGAGGGGGAGGGTCAGGCTTGTTCGCAGGTGATAGGGGGGTTATATAAGAGCCTCCAAGAGAGCTACTAGGCCATTTCTGCTCAGGCTTGGCTCCACCTCGGAACCGATTAAGGTGAGTGAGGGTCGGGTCAGGCTCGTTAGCAGGTGATAGGGAGGCCATATAAGAGCCTCTAAGAGAGCTACTAGGCCATTTCTGCTCAGGCTTGGCTCCACCTCGGAACCGATTAAGATGAGTGAGGGGGGGGGTCAGGCTCGTTAGCAGGTGGTAGGGGGGCTATATAAGAGCCTCCAAGAGAACTACTAGACCATTTCTGCTCAGGCTTGGCTCCACCTCGGAACCGATTACGGTGAGTGAGGGTCGGGTCAGGCTCGTTAGCAGGTGATAGGGAGGCCATATAAGAGCCTCCAAGAGAGCTACTAGGCCATTTCTGCTCAGGCTTGGCTCCACCTCGGAACCGATTAAGGTGAGTGAGGGGCTAGTCAGGCTCGTTAGCAGGTGATAGGGGGGCTATATAAGAGCCTCCAAGAGAGCTACTAGGCCATTTCTGCTCAGGCTTGGCTCCACCTCGGAACCGATTAAGGTGAGTGAGATGGGGGGGGTCAGGCTCGTTAGCAGGTGATAGGGGGGCTATATAAGAGCCTCTAAGAGAGCTACTAGGCCATTTCGGCTCAGGCTTGGCTTCAGCTCGGAATTGATTAAGGTGAGTGAGGGGCGGCTCAGGCTCGTAAGCAGGTGATGGGGGGCTATATAAGAGCCTCCAAGAGAGCTACTAGGCCGCTTCTGCTCAGGCTTGGCTCTACCTCATACCCAATTAAGGTGAGTGAGGGGGAGGGTCAGGCTCGTTCGCAGGTGATAGGGGGGCTATATAAGAGCCACCAAGAGAGCTACTAGGCCACTTCTGCTCAGGCTTGGCTCCACCTCGGAACAGATTAAAGTGAGTGAGGGTAGGGTCAGGCTCGTTAGCAGGTGATAGTGGGGCTATATAAGAGCCTCCAAGAGAGCTACTAGGCCGTTTCTGCTCAGGCTTGGCTGCACCTCGGACCCGATTAAGGTGAGTGGGGGGGGGTCAGGCTTGTTCGCAGGTGATAGGGGGGCTATATAAGAGCCTCCAAGAGAGCTACTAGGCCATTTCTGCTCAGGCTTGGCTCCACCTCGGAACCGATTAAGGTGAGTGAGGGGCGGCTCAGGCTCGTTAGCAGGTGATGGGGGGCTATATAAGAGCCTCCAAGAGAGCTACTAAGCCATTTCTGCTCAGGCTTGGCTGCACCTCGGACCCAATTAAGGTGAGTGAGGGGGGGGGTCAGGCTTGTTCGCAGGTGATAGGGGGGCTATATAAGAGCCTCCAAGAGAGCTACTAGGCCATTTCTGCTCAGGCTTGGCTCCACATCGGAACGGATTAAGGTGAGTCAGGGGCGGCTCAGGCTCGTTAGCAGGTGATGGGGGGCTATATAAGAGCCTCCAAGAGAGCTACTAGGCCGCTTCTGCTCAGGCTTGGCTCCACCTCGGACCCAATTAAGGTGAGTGAGGGTGAGGGTCAGGCTCATTAGCAGGTGATAGGGGGGCTATATAAGAGCCACCAAGAGAGCTACTAGGCCACTTCTGCTCAGGCTTGGCTCCACCTCGGAACCGATTAAAGTGAGTGAGGGTAGGGTCAGGCTCGTTAGCAGGTAATACGGGGGCTATATAAGAGCCTCCAAGAGAGCTACTAGGCCATTTCTGCTCAGGCTTGGCTCCACCTCGGAACCGATTAAGGTGAGTGAGGGTCGGTTCAGGCTCGTTAGCAGGTGATAGGGAGGCCATATAAGAGCCTCTAAGAGAGCTACTAGGCCATTTCTGCTCAGGCTTGGCTCCACCTCGGAACCGATTAAGGTGAGTGAGGGGAGGGTCAGGCTCGTTAGCAGGTGATAGGGGGGCTATATAAGAGCCTGCAAGAGAGCTACTCGGCCATTTCTGCTCAGGCTTGGCTCCGCCTCGGAACCGATTAAGGTGAGTGAGGGTCGGGTCAGGCTCGTTAGCAGGTGATAGGAAGGCCATATAAGAGCCTCTAAGAGAGCTACTAGGCCATTTCTGCTCAGGCTTGGCTCCACCTCGGAACCGATTAAGGTGAGTGAGGGGCGGCTCAGGCTCGTTAGCAGGTGATAGGGGGGCTATATAAGAGCCTCCAAGAGAGCTACTAAGCCATTTCTGCTCAGGCTTGGCTGCACCTCGGACCCAATTAAGGTGAGTGAGGGGGGGGGTCAGGCTTGTTCGCAGGTGATAGGGGGGCTATATAAGAGCCTCCAAGAGAGCTACTAGGCCATTTCTGCTCAGGCTTGGCTCCACATCGGAACGGATTAAGGTGAGTCAGGGGCGGCTCAGGCTCGTTAGCAGGTGATGGGGGGCTATATAAGAGCCTCCAAGAGAGCTACTAGGCCGCTTCTGCTCAGGCTTGGCTCCACCTCGGACCCAATTAAGGTGAGTGAGGGGGAGGGTCAGGCTCATTAGCAGGTGATAGGGGGGCTATATAAGAGCCACCAAGAGAGCTACTAGGCCACTTCTGCTCAGGCTTGGCTCTACCTCGGAACCGATTAAAGTGAGTGAGGGTAGGGTCAGGCTCGTTAGCAGGTAATACGGGGTCTATATAAGAGCTTCTAAGAGAGCTACTAGGCCATTTCTGCTCAGGCTTGGCTCCACCTCGGAACCGATTAAGGTGAGTGAGGGGAGGGTCAGGCTCGTTAGCAGGTGATAGGGGGGCTATATAAGAGCCTCTAAGAGAGCTACTAGGCCATTTCTGCTCAGGCTTGGCTCCACCTCGGAACCGATTAAGGTGAGTGAGGGGGGGGGTGAGGCTCGTTAGCAGGTGATAGGGGGGCTATATAAGAGCCTCTAAGAGAGCTACTAGGCCACTTCTGCTCAGGCTTCGCTTTACCTCGAAACCGATTAAAGTGAGTGAGAGTAGGGTCAGGCTCGTTAGCAGGTGATAGTGGGGCTATATAAGAGCCTCCAAGAGAGCTACTAGGCCATTTCTGCTCAGGCTTGGTTCCACCTCGGAACCGATTAAGGTGAGTGAGGGTAGGGTCAGGCTCGTTAGCAGGTGATAGGGGGGCTATATAAGAGCCTGCAAGAGAGCTACTAGGCCAGTTCTGCTCAGGCTTGGCTCCACCTCGGAACCGATTAAGGTGAGGGGCGGGTCAGGCTCGTTAGCAGGTGATAGCGGTGCTATATAAGAGCCTCTAAGAGAGCTACTAGGCCATTTCTGCTCAGGCTTGGCTCCACCTCGGAACCGATTAAGGTGAGTGAGGGGCGGGTCAGGCTCGTTAGCAGGTGATAGGGGGGCTATATAAGAGCCTCCAAGAGAGCTACTAGGCCGCTTCTGCTCAGGCTTGGCTCCACCTCATACCCAATTAAGGTGAGTGAGGGGGAGGGTCAGGCTTGTTCGCAGGTGATAGGGGGGTTATATAAGAGCCTCCAAGAGAGCTACTAGGCCATTTCTGCTCAGGCTTGGCTCCACCTCGGAACCGATTAAGGTGAGTGAGGGTCGGGTCAGGCTCGTTAGCAGGTGATAGGGAGGCCATATAAGAGCCTCTAAGAGAGCTACTAGGCCATTTCTGCTCAGGCTTGGCTCCAGCTCGGAACCGATTAAGATGAGTGAGGGGGGGGGTCAGGCTCGTTAGCAGGTGGTAGGGGTGCTATATAAGGGCCTCCAAGAGAGCTACTAGGCCATTTCTGCTCAGGCTTGGCTCCACCTCGGAACTGATTAAGGTGAGTGAGGGTCGGGTCAGGCTCGTTAGCAGGTGATAGGGAGGCCATATCAGAGCCTCCAAGAGAGCTACTAGGCCATTTCTGCTCAGGCTTGGCTCCACCTCGGAACCGATTAAGGTGAGTGAGGGGGGGGGTCAGGCTCGTTCGCAGGTGATAGGGGGGCTATATAAGAGCCTAGAAGAGAGCTACTAGGCCATTTCTGCTCAGGCTTGGCTGCACCTCGGACCCAATTAAGGTGAGTGAGGGGGGGGGTCAGGCTCATCGCAGGTGATAGGGGGGCTATATAAGAGCCTCTAAGAGAGCTACTAGGCCATTTCTGCTCAGGCTTGGCTCCACCTCGGAACCGATTAAGGTGAGTGAGGGTCGGGTCAGGCTCGTTAGCAGGTGATAGGGAGGCCATATAAGAGCCTCCAAGAGAGCTACTAGGCCATTTCTGCTCAGGTTTGGCTCCACCTCGGAACCCATTAAGGTGAGTGAGGGTAGGGTCAGGCTCGTTAGCAGGTGATAGGGGGGCTATATAAGAGCCTCCAAGAGAGCTACTAGGCCATTTCTGCTCAGGCTTGGCTCCACCTCGGACCCAATTAAGGTGAGTGAGGGGGGGGGGGGTCAGGCTCGTTTGCAGGTGATAGGGGGGCTATATAAGAGCCTCCAAGAGAGCTGCTAGGCCATTTCTGCTCAGGCTTGGCTGCACCGCGGAACCGATTAAAGTGAGTGAGGGTAGGGTCACGCTCGTTAGCAGGTGATAGGGGGGCTATATAAGAGCCTCCAAGAGAGCTACTAGGCCATTTCTGCTCAGGCTTGGCTCCACCTCGGAACCGATTAAGGTGAGTTAGGGTCGGGTCAGGCTCGTTAGCAGGTGATAGGGAGGCCATATAAGAGCCTCCAAGAGAGCTACTAGGCCATTTCTGCTCAGGCTTGGCTCCACCTCGGAACCGATTAAGGTGAGTGAGGGTCGGGTCAGGCTCGTTAGCAGGTGATAGGGAGGCCATATAAGAGCCTCCACGAGAGCTACTAGGCCATTTCTGCTCAGGCTTGGCTCCACCTCGGAACCGATTAAGGTGAGTGAGGGGCGGGTCAGGCTCGTTAGCAGGAGATAGCGGTGCTATATAAGAGCCTCTAAGAGAGCTACTAGGCCATTTCTGCTCAGGCTTGGCTTTACCTCGGAACCGATTAAGGTGAGTGAGGGGGGGGTGTCAGGCTCATTAGCAGGTGATACGGGGGCTATATAAGATCCTCCAAGAGAGCTACTAGGCCATTTCTGCTCAGGCTTGGCTCCACCTCGGAACCGATTAAGGTGAGTGAGGGGCGGCTCAGGCTCGTTAGCAGGTGATAGGGGGGCTATATAAGAGCCTCCAAGAGAGCTACTAAGCCATTTCTGCTCAGGCTTGGCTGCACCTCGAACCCAATTAAGGTGAGTGAGGGGGTGGGTCAGGCTCGTTCGCAGGTGATAGGGGGGCTATATAAGAGCCTCCAAGAGAGCTACTAGGCCATTTCTGCTCAGGCTTGGCTCCACCTCGGAACCGATTAAGGTGAGTGAGGGGCGGCTCAGGCTCGTTAGCAGGTGATAGGGGGGCTATATAAGAGCCTCCAAGAGAGCTACTAAGCCATTTCTGCTCAGGCTTGGCTCCACATCGGAACCAATTAAGGTGAGTGAGGGGCGGGTCAGGCTCGTTAGGCCGTGATAGGGGGGCTATATAAGAGCCTCTGAGAAAACTACTAGGCCATTTCTGCTCAGGCTTGGCTCCACCTCGGAACCGATTAAGATGAGTGAGGGGGGGGGTCAGGCTCGTTAGCAGGTGATAGGGGGGCTATATAAGAGCCTCCAAGAGAGCTACTAGGCCATTTCTGCTCAGGCTTGGCTCCACCACGGAACCGATTAAGGTGAGTGAGGGGCGGGTCAGGCTCGTTAGCAGGTGATAGGGGGGCTATATAAGAGCCTCCAAGAGAGCTACTAGGCCATTTCTGCTCAGGCTTGGCTCCACCTCGGAACCGATTAAGGTGAGTGAGGGGCGGGTCACGCTCGTTAGCAGGTGATAGGGGGGCTATATAAGAGCCTCCAAGAGAGCTACTAGGCCATTTCTGCTCAGGCTTGGCTCCATCTCGGAACCGATTAAGGTGAGTGAGGGTAGGGTCAGGCTCGGTAGGAGGTGATAGGGGTGCTATATAAGAGCCTCCAAGAGAGCTACTAGGCCATTTCTGCTCAGGCTTGGCTCCACCTCGGAACCGATTAAGGTGAGTGAGGGGGGGGTCAGGCTCGTTAGCAGGTTATACGGGGGCTATATAAGAGCCTCCAAGAGAGCTACTAGGCCATTTCTGCTCAGGCTTGGCTCCACCTCGGAACCGATTAAGGTGAGTGAGGGGCGGGTCAGGCTTGTTAGCAGGTGATACGGGGGCTATATAAGAGCCTCTAAGAGAGCTACTAGGCCATTTCTGCTCAGGCTTGGCTCCGCCTCGGAACCGATTAAGGTGAGTGAGGGTCGGGTCAGGCTCGTTAGCAGGTGATAGGGAGGCCATATAAGAGCCTCTAAGAGAGCTACTAGGCCATCTCTGCTCAGGCTTGGCTCCACCTCGGAACCGATTAAGGTGAGTGAGGGGCTGCTCAGGCTCGTTAGCAGGTGATGGAGGGCTATATAAGAGCCTCCAAGAGAGCTACTAGGCCGCTTCTGCTCAGGCTTGCCTTTACCTCGGACCCAATTAAGGTGAGTGAGGGGGAGGGTCAGGCTCGTTCGCAGGTGATAGGGGGGCTATATAAGAGCCTCCAAGAGAGCTACTAGGCCATTTCTGCTCAGGCTTGGCTCCACCTCGGAACCGATTAAGGTGAGTGAGGGGGGGGGTCAGGCTCATTAGCAGGTGACAGGGGGGCTATATAAGAGCCACCAAGAGAGCTACTAGGCCACTACTGCTCAGGCTTGGCTCCACCTCGGAACCGATTAAAGTGAGTGAGGGTAGGGTCAGGCTCGTTAGCAGGTGATAGGGGGGCTATATAAGAGCCTCCAAGAGAGCTACTAGGCCATTTCTGCTCAGGCTTGGCTCCATCTCGGAACCGATTAAGGTGAGTGAGGGGCGGGTCAGGCTCGTTAGCAGGTGATAGGGGGGCTATATAAGAGCCTCCAAGTGAGCTACTAGGCCATTTCTGCTCAGGCTTGGCTCCACCTAGGAACCGATTAAGGTGAGTGAGGGGAGGGTCAGGCTCGTTAGCAGGTGATAGGAGGGCTATATAAGAGCCTCTAAGAGAGCTACTAGGCCATTTCTGCTCAGGCTTGGCTCCACCTCGGAACCGATTAAGGTGAGTGAGGGGGGGGGTCAGGCTCGTTAGAAGGTGATAGGGAGGCCATATGAGCCTCCAAGAGAGCTACTAGGCCATTTCTGCTCAGGCTTGGCTCCACCTCGGAACCGATTAAGGTGAGTGAGGGGCGGGTCAGGCTCATTAGCAGGTGATAGCGGTGCTATATAAGAGCCTCTAAGAGAGCTACTAGGCCATTTCTGCTCAGGCTTGGCTCCACCTCGGAACTGATTAAGGTGAGTGAGGGGCGGCTCAGGCTCGTTAGCAGGTGATAGGGGGGCTATATAAGAGCCTCGAAGAGAGCTACTAGGCCATTTCTGCTCAGGCTTGGGTGCACCTCGGACCCGATTAAGGTGAGTGAGAGGGGGGATCAGGCTCGTTCGCAGGTTATAGGGGGGCTATATAAGAGCCTCCAAGAGAGCTACTAGGCCATTTCTGCTCAGGCTTGGCTTCACCTCGGAACCGATTAAGGTGAGTGAGGGGCAGGTCAGGCTCGTTAGCAGGTGATAGGGGGGCTATATAAGAGCCACCAAATGAGCTACTAGGCCACTTCTGCTCAGGCTTGGCTCCACCTCGGAACCGATTAAAGTGAGTGAGGGTAGGGTCAGGCTCGTTAGCAGGTGATAGGGGGGCTATATAAGAGCCTCCAAGAGAGCTACTAGGTCATTTCTGCTCAGGCTTGGCTCCATCTCGGAACCGATTAAGGTGAGTGAGGGTAGGGTCAGGCTCGTTAGCAGGTGATAGGGGGGCTATATAAGAGCCTCCAAGTGAGCTACTAGGCCATTTCTGCTCAGGCTTGGCTCCACCTCGGAACCGATTAAGGTGAGTGAGGGGGGGGGTCAGGCTCGTTAGCAGGTGATAGGGGGGCTATATAAGAGCCTCTAAGAGAGCTACTAGGCCATTTCGGCTCAGGCTTGGCTTCAGCTCGGAATTGATGAAGGTGAGTGAGGGGCGGCTCAGGCTCGTTAGCAGGTGATGGGGGGCTATATAAGAGCCTCCAAGAGAGCTACTAGGCCGCTTCTGCTCAGGCTTGGCTCCACCTCGGACCCAATTAAGGTGAGTGAGGGGGAGGGTCAGGCTCGTTCGCAGGTGAGAGGGGGGCTATATAAGAGCCACCAAGAGAGCTACTAGGCCACTTCTGCTCAGGCTTGGCTCCACCTCGGAACCGATTAAAGTGAGTGAGGGTAGGGTCAGGCTCGTTAGCAGGTGATAGGGGGCCTATATAAGAGCCTCCAAGAGAGCTACTAGGCCATTTCTGCTCAGGCTTGGCTCTACCTCGGAACCGATTAAGGTGAGTGAGGGGCGGGTCAGGCTCGTTAGCAGGTGATAGGGGGGCTATATAAGAGTCTCCAAGAGAGCTACTAAGCCATTTCTGCTCAGGCTTGGCTCCACATCGGAACCAATTAAGGTGAGTGAGGGGCGGGTCAGGCTCGTTAGCAGATGATAGGGGGGCTATATAAGAGCCTCCAAGAGAGCTACTAGGCCATTTCTGCTCAGGCTTGGCTCCACCTCGGAACCGATTAAGGTGAGTGAGGGTCGGGTCAGGCTCGTTAGCAGGTGATAGGGAGGCCATATCAGAGCCTCCAAGAGAGCTACTAGGCCATTTCTGCTCAGGCTTGGCTCCACCTCGGAACCAATTAAGGTGAGTGAGGGGGGGGGTGTCAGCCTCGTTAGCAGGTGATAGTGGTGCTATATAAGAGCCTCTAAGAGAGCTACTAGGCCATTTCTGCTCAGGCTTGGCTCTACCTCGGAACCGATTAAGGTGAGTGAGGGGCGGGTCAGGCTCGTTAGCAGGTGATAGGGGGGCTATATAAGAGTCTCCAAGAGAGCTACTAAGCCATTTCTGCTCAGGCTTGGCTCCACATCGGAACCAATTAAGGTGAGTGAGGGGCGGGTCAGGCTCGTTAGCAGATGATAGGGGGGCTATATAAGAGCCTCCAAGAGAGCTACTAGGCCATTTCTGCTCAGGCTTGGCTCCACCTCGGAACCGATTAAGGTGAGTGAGGGTCGGGTCAGGCTCGTTAGCAGGTGATAGGGAGGCCATATCAGAGCCTCCAAGAGAGCTACTAGGCCATTTCTGCTCAGGCTTGGCTCCACCTCGGAACCGATTAAGGTGAGTGAGGGGCGGGTCAGGCTTCGTTAGCAGGTGATAGGGAGGCCATATGAGCCTCCAAGAGAGCTACTAGGCCATTTCTGCTCAGGCTTGGCTCCGCCTCGGAACCGATTAAGGTGAGTGAGGGTCGGGTCAGGCTCGTTAGCAGGTGATAGGGAGGCCATATCAGAGCCTCCAAGAGAGCTACTAGGCCATTTCTGCTCAGGCTTGGCTCCACCTCGGAACCGATTAAGGTGAGTGAGGGGCGGCTCAGGCTCGTTAGCAGGTGATAGCGGTGCTATATAAGAGCCTCTAAGAGAGCTACTAGGCCATTTCTGCTCAGGCTTGGCTCCACCTTGGAACCGATTAAGGTGAGTGAGGGTCGGGTCAGGCTCGTTAGCAGGTGATAGCGGTGCTATATAATAGCCTCTAAGAGAGCTACTAGGCCATTTCTGCTCAGGCTTGGCTCCACCTCGGAACCGATTAAGGTGAGTGAGGGGCGGGTCACGCTCGTTAGCAGGTGATAGGGGGGCTATATAAGAGCCTCCAAGAGAGCTATTAGGCCATTTCTGCTCAGGCTTGGCTCCACATCGGAACCAATTCAGGTGAGTGAGGGGAGGGTCAGGCTCGTTAGCAGGTGATAGGGGGACTATATAAGAGCCTCTAAGAGAGCTACTAGGCCATTTCTGCTCAGGCTTGGCTCCACCTTGGAACTGATTAAGGTGAGTGAGGGGGGGGGGTCAGGCTCGTTAGCAGGTGATAGGGGGGCTATATAAGAGCCTCTAAGAGAGCTACTTCGCCATTTCGGCTCAGGCTTGGCTTCAGCTCGGAATTGATTAAGGTGAGTGAGGGGCGGCTCAGGCTCGTTAGCAGGTGATGGGGGGCTATATAAGAGCCTCCAAGAGAGCTACTAGGCCGCTTCTGCTCAGGCTTGGCTCCACCTCGGACCCAATTAAGGTGAGTGAGGGGGAGGGTCAGGCTTGTTCGCAGGTGATAGGGGGGCTATATAAGAGCCTCCAAGAGAGCTACTAGGCCATTTCTGCTCAGGCTTGGCTCCAGCTCGGAACCGATTAAGGTGAGTGAGGGTCGGGTCAGGCTCGTTAGCAGGTGATAGGGAGGCCATATAAGAGCCTCTAAGAGAGCTACTAGGCCATTTCTGCTCAGGCTTGGCTCCACCTCGGAACCGATAAAGGTGAGTGAGGGGGCGGCTCAGGCTCGTTAGCAGGTGATAGGGGGGCTATATAAGAGCCTCCAAGAGAGCTACTAAGCCATTTCTGCTCACGCTTGGCTGCACCTCGGACCCAATTAAGGTGAGTGAGGGGGGGGGTCAGGCTTGTTCGCAGGTGATAGGGGGGCTATATAAGAGCCTCCAAGAGAGCTACTAGGCCATTTCTGCTCAGGCTTGGCTTCACCTCGGAACTGATTAAGGTGAGTGAGGGGCGGCTCAGGCTCGTTAGCAGGTGCTAGGGGGGCTATATAAGAGCCTCCAAGAGAGCTACTAAGCCATTTCTGCTCAGGCTTGGCTCCACATCGGAACCAATTAAGGTGAGTGAGGGGCAGGTCAGGCTCGCTAGCCGATGATAGGGGGGCTATATAAGAGCCTCTAAGAGAACTACTAGGCCATTTCTGCTCAGGCTTGGCTCCACCTCGGAACCGATTAAGATGAGTGAGGGGGGGGGTCAGGCTCGTTAGCAGGTGATAGGGGGGCTATATAAGAGCCTCCAAGAGAGCTACTAGGCCATTTCTGCTCAGGCTTGGCTCCATCTCGGAACCGAGTAAGGTGAGTGAGGGTAGGGTCAGGCTCGGTAGCAGGTGATAGGGGTGCTATATAAGAGCCTCCAAGAGAGCTACTAGGCCATTTCTGCTCAGGCTTGGCTCCACCTCGGAACCGATTAACGTGAGTGAGGGTCGGGTCAGGCTCGTTAGCAGGTGATAGGGAGGCCATATCAGAGCCTCCAAGAGAGCTACTAGGCCATTTCTGCTCAGGCTTGGCTCCACCTCGGAATTGATTAAGGTGAGTGAGGGGGCGGGTCAGGCTCGTTAGCAGGTGATAGCGGTGCTATATAAGAGCCTCTAAGAGAGCTACTAGGCCATTTCTGCTCAGGCTTGGCTCCACCTCGGAACAATTAAGGTGAGTGAGGGGGGGGTGTCAGCCTCGTTAGCAGGTGATAGTGGTGCTATATAAGAGCCTCTAAGAGAGCTACTAGGCCATTTCTGCTCAGGCTTGGCTCCACCTCGGAACCGATTAAGGTGAGTGAGGGGGGGGTGTCAGCCTCGTTAGCAGGTGATAGGTGGGCTATATAAGAGCCTCCAAGAGAA